>NW_027187391.1:34904290-34978587 GCF_028583685.1 Petaurus breviceps papuanus
TCTCTCTCTCTCTCTCTCTCTCTCTCTCTCTCTCTCTCTCTCTCTCTATCTGTCTGTCTGTCTCTCTCTCTGTCTCTCTCTGTCTCTCTCTCCCTCTTTCTCCCCCCCCCCAACATTTATATTTATATCACCTTTGGAGCAGGCCACTGCTCCAAATGAAGGACATATGAATAGGACATAAGAAACTCCATGTCCCACTTTGGGCATTTTCAGTGACTGTTCCTTATTCATAAAATTCTTTCCCTCTTCATTGCTGCCTACTGGTTTCCTTCCATTCTTTTCTAAATTTCTACATAGTACAAGAAACCTTTCCACATTTTAATTAACCTTAATGCCTTCCTTCTGAGATTATATTCAATTTACCCTGTGTAGTTGTTTGCTGACTGGCTGATCCAAGATGAGAGCCATATGATCTATTAGGTATCTCCTCCAAAAAACCAGAAAGAGCTAGAGTAGTTGTTGGGGGATTCTCTGATAGTTCTCAGTACTTGGTAGCTCCCAATCTCAAGAGATCATGGGGCAACCTCTAAGGTTAGACATGTGCATCTTGGAATTGCTTTATAGTCACCTATACTCAGAAAAGAAAAATAATAGAAGAAGCAACATATGACTTAGGCTAAGGTTCATCTAGGCAGGACACATGTCCTCTGCCATGTGGTCAGGGCTGTCATGCTGCCTGGGGGGGGGCAAGGAAACCCTGACTTCATTCCTTCGGAGAGAGAATTGCAAAGCCCTAACATAACTGACACAAGTAAAAACATCAATCAATCAAAAACATATATCAAGAGCTTACTATGTGCCAGGCACTGTACTAAGAGATAAAGATACAAAGAGAGGGGAAAGACAATCCCTGCCCTCAATGAATTTACAGTCTAATGGGGGAAATAACATGCAAACAAATATAACAAAGCATGCTGTATTCAGGACAAATAGGAACTTATTAACACAGAGAGGACACTGGAAATAAGAGGGGCTGGGGAAAGATTCCAGTAGAAGGCTGGATTTCAGTTGGGACTGAGGGAGAGCATTCCAAGCTTGGAGCAGTCAGAGAAAATGCCCACAACCAAGAGATGGAATGTCTTGTTCATGGAACAGCCAGGACTCAGTGTCACTGGACAGAAGGCATAGGAAGTCTGGAAAGGTAGGAGGGAGCTAGTTTATGAAGGACTGTGAATGCCAAACAAAGCATTTTGTATTTGTTCTTCAAGACAATAGGAAGCCCCTGGATTTAATGAATAGAAAGGTGATATAATCAGACCTATGTTTTAGAAAAATCACTTTAGTAACTGCATGGAAAGTGGATTGGGTTGGGGAAGAGACTTGAAGCAGAGAAACCCAGCAGCAGGCTCTTTAAATAGTTCAGATGTGAGATGATTCAAGTCTGATCTAGAATGGTGACAGTGTCTTAAACTAGATTTGCTGCAAAGGCAAAAGTGGTAGATTGGATATGGGAGGGAGGGAGTGTGTGTGTGTGTGTGTGTGTGTGTGTGTGTGTGTGACACACACCTAGATTGTCAGTTTCAGGGATTGGGATTGGGAATGGGATTGGGTATTGCTCTCTATAGTAATAGAGAAGATGGGGGAGCAGAGGATTTTGGGGAAAGCTAATGAGAGTTTGAGATGTCTGAAAGATGGTTGGAGATACTAAGTTGGAGGTCAGCAGAGAGATTAGGGCTGGATAGGTAAATTTGAGATTCATTAGCACAGAGATAAAATATATAGGAGCTAAAGAAATCACTTAGTAAAGTAGTATAAAGGGAGAAGAAAAAGGAACCCATGTCAGAACCCCAAGAGACACTTATGATTAGAGGGCATGATCTGTAAGAAGATCCAGCAGAGGAGACAGAAAAGGTTTAGTCAGGTAGTAGGAAAACCAGGAGAAAGTAACATTCCCAAAAGGCCCCAGAAGTGAGGGTCTATTTGGAGGTATGTAACATAAATTTGTAGATCTAGTCAGAAAGTGTGTGATTTTCTCCACCTCTGTTCAATAGCAGGTATACAAGTGAGAAGGCTCAGATGGTGGGGGGGAGTGATCCAAAGCTGAAGTTTGGCTCAGTGTAATTAGTGATATGATCAAGGGCCTAGGGATTCAAGAGAGGAGGAAAGTACAGATATGAATTGGTTTTCCTAGGGGAATCAAGATGGGGAGAAGAGGAGAAAGAATCTTAGAGGGTGGAGTCATTCCCTTTAATGTCCATTTGGGTTGGCTACCTTTCCTGGTTTAATGCCTAGTTCCCTTTGATGCAACTTTGATGTATCTTCTTTTACCTCTTTTAGACATCCCAGAGTGGTCTTAAATATGAACCAATCCTGGGTGAACTAACAGACAATTCAGGGCTTACTCATATTCAGACCTTAAGAAACTATTTGGAATCTGGAGGCCTAGATAGAAGATTGATCATGATTCCATTTTGATTTCTTTAGGACTATTCCTGAGGAAGTAATTCTTCATGGGAAAGACAACTTGAAATCATTTGAGGTGCTAGTAGATCCATCTTCAACTTCTGCTGCAGTCACAATTATGAAAAGATTATTTGTCATCTGCAACTTTATCTTCCAAAGTGTGTTGTACCACCTCTACCGGAATTTTTGATGTTAGAAGACCTCCCATAGCCACTTCTTCAAACTGATCAAAATGCATGATTAACTGCCCATGTCTAGAGCTAGATGTGCAGGGCTTGAGGGGTGACCAACAGAGAAACTGCCTGAGGAATTCAAGCTGTTCAGAATCCATCAACATGAATTATCTGTCCATAAAGGATGTTTTTTATGGGAATAATGCGGTTATTCCAGAAGGTGGTTGTCACGTTATTTGAGTCACACTACGTGAAGCACATATGGGAACTACTCGCATGAAAGCATTCTCTGGAAGCTACCCTCTGGTGGACTGGAATTGATTTTGAAATTGGGAAAAAACCCCAAAAGAGTAATGTATAGAACATGACAGCCTACTCAACATAAATCACCAAAGGCATCTTCTTTTCTGTAGGAAATGACTAAAACAAACATTTGTTAAGATTTTACGGAACCATTCTTAAGAAAGAACTTCTTAATGAGATGGACACTTCAGAACGATTGACTTTGCTCCTAGTTCCACTTTCAACCCCAACTGCCCCCAACTCAGTTGTGCAGAAGTTATTTTTAACAAATATATTGCCCAATACCATCCCCCACCTCACTCCATAAGAGTTTGCATCTACTTCAGTTTTACTGAAGGATTTAGAAGGATAGAAACTTAACCTGAGCTGTCACTACTACCCCTCTTTGCCCTTAGACGACAAAAGTCCAAGTGAAAGGATGCCAAGATAAAGATTGTTGTAGAGAAGTCAACAAGATTTTCCAGGCTTCTTATTCCTTAACATGTTACTCCATGTTCAATAATGGTAGTCTTAATTGACAAAGGATTGCTGTCTAAAACTTGTTTCAGTCATGTTCATCCATGCAGAGATGAATATCTGTGAGACAAACAAGAATATAGCTGGGACACCATTTTAAGCAGGGCTGATTCTCTTAAAATTTTTACCATGAGTCAGTCTTTCCTTTAAAATATGGAGATAGATTGAGTTCAGGTTCTGCTCATTTAAGAATGGTCATATAAGGTTCAGAGTAAATATAGGTACATGTGCCAACACTATATAGGTCAGTCTTGAAAGCAACCCATCTGAAGCGCAGGTTTTCATCTTTTACCTATTCCTCCTGAGGATTCACTAGAATTACTAGCATTTAAAGGAAGAAGTATTGTCTAACTGCTGCATGTGGTAAAGTAGAAGTGTCTGACATTTCTATATGCTCCAACAAAACTACTGAGACAAACTTGCTGGTTAAATAGAAAGATTTATATTAGTTAGTGAGGAGTTGGAAGAGAAAGGAGTATGATGTAGGTTGGAGTGTGTTGTGGTACAGTATAACACTTTTTATAGAATCATAGACCTAAAACTGGAAAGAACCTTTGAAGTCTTTAGATCCAACCCTTTCATTTTATAAATGAAGTAATTGACAGGGATAGTGGCTAGTTAATGATCACATGGAAAGTAGATAGTGGAATTGGAATGCAAATCTGGATCTTTTGACTCTAAATTCAGATCTTGTTACTACCTCTCAATTCCTGTATTGTATAACTTTTAAAGTTTCCATTGTTGTTAGTTACAATTATTTGTAAAGTAGTTTTACACAAATGAACAAATCTGAAGACCTACTTATTTCTTGTGAGTTTCCTGACAGAGTCAAACAACCAAAATTTAGGTAATTTCAGAGGCGATCTCCATCTCCCTCATTTAACAGAAGAGGGAGATTGTTAATTACCTAAGGTCCCAAAGACAGAAATATTCAGAAATACCCCAGATCCTCTTATTTGAAAGACAGTGCTCTTTAGGGGAGTCATGAGGATCTAGGGGTTTAAAGAAATGCTTGCTGTAAAAGGTGGTACTTTATCTCTCAGTCTTGACGGAAAACAAGAGATTCTAAGAGGTAGAGATTAGAAAGGAGCCAGTGTAAGAGCACAGACATAGAAGATGAAGTGCCACATATGACAAAGAAGAGGGTTGGCTTGGGTGGATAATAGAGTGTGGTTGGGGGCCGGGGGAGGAATGTATAACAAAACTATAAAGGTAGGTTGCAGTCATATTATGAAGGGTTTTAAATGTCAAATGAGTGAGTTTATATTTTATTCAAAAGGCAACAGGGAATGTTAGGTGAGAGAAATAGTCAGATTTATGCATTAAGAAAATCACTTTCTAAGTGGCATGGAGAATGGATTGGGGAAGCAAGAGATTTAATTAGGAGGTTAATTTAATAGTGGAAAATGGGCTAGATGAAAGATATGAGAGAACCAAAGAGAGAACCAAAATCTTGCAACTGAATGGATATGCAGGGAGAGGGGCAGTGAGGAATGGAAGACATCACACAAAGGTTGAAAACACTCTGAGACAAGAGAGTTGGTGGTCACCTCAAAAGAAATAGGGATAGAAGAGGGAGAGGTAAGGAGTTCTGGGGAGATTTTTTTGTTTTGTTTTTTAAGCAAGTTGAGTTTGAGGATTCTGCGGCAGTGGTATCAAACATAAAGATTTAGGGGCTACTAAACTGTGCATATGGATCCCTTTGGACTATATATTATTTTAGAAAACTAGCAATTAACATTATCTATGTTTTGGTGTATATTTGTTAAATACTTCCTAATTTCATTTTAATCTGGTTTAGGTAACACTCAGAAATCTAGTTGCATGTTTGACACATCTGTCAAATGTTTGAAACAGAAACATCTCATGTTTGACACATGAGATAGCCAGTTTAAAATGTTCAATAGACAGATGGTGATGTGGGGCTAGATTGAAAGAGAGATATTAGGTCTGGATAAATAGATCTGGGAGTCATCTGTGTAGAGATAATAACTGAACCTATGGGGTGATATGAAGGAAAGAGAAGGTATTAAGCTTATATAGGATCTACTGTGTGCAGACACTATGATAAGTGCTTTTTACAAATATTATCTTTTTTCTGCCTTTTACCTATACCTTGGGAAGTAAGTGCTATTATTATTCCCATTTTACAGTGAAAAAATTGAGGCAAATAGAGCTTAAGTGGCTTTCTCAGAGTCCCATAGCGAGTAAGTATCTGAGTCTGGATTTGAACTCATCTATTCTCATTGCAAGCCCACTGCTTTTATCCACTGAACCACCCTTAGCTGATGAGGTCACTGAGAGAGAAGAGGGTCTGGATATAAGCCTAGGGTGTAAGCAGGATGAAGGAAATGGATAACTATTTAGCAAAGGAAACTGAGAATGTGTAGTTAGACAAGTAGATGGAGAACTAAAAGATACATCTAGAATGAGGAAAAATATCCAGGATTATAGGGTGGTTGATAGAAAGATCATGAGAAAAAATACATTTTTGCCACTATAATGAGTAACTGAAACCAACTACAGGACCCTGTTTAGAAATGATTAAAATGTCTAATTTCACCTTTGTTGTTTATGTGCATATTCTTTTTGATGTCCCTGGAAATCCTAAAGAACCCTGGGATACAGATGCTCTTGGCTGGATCCAATTTTTTAACTGGGAAGCAACATATTTGGTCTCCTGGGAATTCCCTGAAAGGGGAATATTTTGACAAATCTGTACTCTGAAAAGTAACTTTGGGAACTCAAGGCAGTCTCAGCTTTCAAGCTTATGCTTTAGATAAACTCTCAACCTGGTTCTAGGGAAAGGCATTAGTTTTATTTCATTTTAGTATTTATTATCCCTATTTATTCACCGTGACCCTGATCCTGTCCCTAATCTTAATCTCCACACTACCCCCCAAAACATAATGATGAGCTTGATAGTTGTTCAAGCCACAATGACATACACACACATATGTGATGGTGCATTATTGTGAAAATAGTACTGGACTAAAAGCCAAAAGATCTGAATTTAAGTTTTGACTCTTTGCTAACTAGCTATATAATTCTGGGTAGGTCATTTGTTATTTCTTTTTTTTTTATAGTATAAGGAATGATGCCTCAGGTTTGAAATTATAAAGTATCACTTTACTTCCATCTCTCACTATGTTGATCAGAGAAGCAAATGGGATAAGGTAAGTGAAAATGCTTGGAGAAGTTTAAAAGTCATCTACAAAGAGCAGAATCTAATATTACCATATAAGGTAATATGTAATAATGTATCATTAAAATCTTAAAGTTTTGAGACAGATAAAAACCAAGATATGAGCATATTGTTTATTAAAAGCTAAAATATCATTTTTGGAAGCAAAAGTTTTAGTAGTAGCATATACTGGGTATTGGTAAGTGAGGCCTAGTTTAACTGTTTCTTGTTAGAGCTGCGAGTGTGAGAGACACTGTGGCAGTCACAAGATGTCAGAGGGAGTGCACATGACCTCTGAGGGGCAGGGGCTTGGAGATATGGAGGCCGACTCTACTGGGCAGTAAAGGCCGACATGGCATTGAGAACAGGGTCCTGGGGGCCGACTCTGCTGGGTTGGGAAAAGCCTACATGGCACTGAGTGTGCCCCATAAACACGGACTCCTCTTAACACATACTCCTTTGTCCTGCACTCGGGAGAGTGCACGATTGGCTCCCACATGACAGGTGACAAGGGGGGCAGCCAGAGGGGGTGCACATGGCTTTCTGAGGGACGTTGTTGGGACAGCTTTGCCTGGGGTTTAACCAACCAGGGATAAGGGAGTTTTGGGTGCAGTGACGGGAGAGGGATACTCTTCATGGCAGTGCGTAAAGGACTTCTGGAAAGGACGTTGCTCGTTGGTCTTATACAAGTACTGGGGAAAGAACATGATTGGCCCCGCAAGGCGTGCCCCGCAAGGCTTATAAATTGGGGAGAAAGAGGAAGTGAGTGAGTTCACTTAGTTCCTGCTTAGTTCACTTAGTTCCTGCTTAGTTCCAGTTCCACCTGGAAGTGAGTTAGTTCCTGTGCCTGTTCCTGTGCTTGCTTGTGGTGCTGTTAAAGATGTAACAGAATAAACAGCTTCACATCATACTTTCCATGTCCTGGGTGTTCTGTGGGGGTAAGTTCTTCTTGGAGGCAAGAAGCCTGAGACGTCTGAAGACCTTGTATAAGGTAAGATAAGGCTGGATTTGGGACCGGGACACCAACAGTTTCTTAATTGATTTTTTTTACAATTGTATTTTGTAGTCCTGGATTTATAGATCTAGCAACCCTCTACATAGAGATACTAATTGATCCCACGGATTATGAAGAGTGAAAAAAATCAAACATGTATTTACATACTAGAGGCACTTAATAAATGTTAAATAATAAGCTCTCATGAGATCTTTGGATAAATATGCCATAGAAGGTTGGACTTTAAGGCAAACAGAATTTCACAAGTTCTGAGAAGCAACAGGTTCTTATTTATACTTGATGCAATTGTTTTACCTGGAATGTGGTTTGGAAGACTAGTAGAACAAAGGATTATGGAAAAATTTTTTTATAAAATTGTTAATATCTAAATTGTATGGGGGTAGATTTCCTTCTGTATTTACTGACATATCAGCAAAGACACCTAAAAATGTACCAGCATTATTATTTGTTAGCACAACATTTATTTTATTTTTAAATTCTGAACTTAAAAGCACCAAATAAATAATCATTTCAAGTTTACATACACACACAAATATACATGTGTATATGTGTGGAAAAGGCTTGCACGTGAAACCGAGTCTCTATCATGTAGAGCTTGCTTTAAAAAAATAAATTTAACATGTAACTTTTAAAAAATTTATCATTGATTTATTTTTAACATTCATTTTATAAAAATTTTGATTTCCAAATTCTTTCCCTCCCTCCTACCCTCTCTCACCCATTTTCAAGGCAAGACATATGATATTAATTATATATGTGAAATCATGCAAATCGTATTTTCATATTAACCATGTTATAAAAAAGCAAGAACAATAAAGTGAAAAAAATTTGCTTCAATCTGTTTCAATACAGTTCTTTCTCTGGAGGAGGAGAATGTTTTTCACCATAAGTCATTTGGAATTGTCTTGGATTACTGTAATGCTGAGAATATCTAAGTTATTCACCATTGATCATCATTACAATGCTGCTATTTCTGTATACATTATGTTTCTCGTTCTGCTCATTTTCCTTTGCATCAGTTCATATAACTCTTCCCAGGTTTTTCTGAAACTATCTTGCATATTATTTCTTAGTGCACAATAGTATTTCATCACAATCAAATACCACAACTTGTTTAGTCATTCCCCAATTGATGGGCATCCTTTCAATTTCCAATTCTTAGTCACCACAAAATGAACTGTTATAAATATTTTTGTACATATACATCCTTTTTCTTTTCCTTTGATCTCTTTGGGATAGGGACCTGTAGTGGTATTGCTGGATCAAAGGGTATGTATGGTTTTAGGTTTTGGGCATAGTTCAAAATTGCTCTCCAGAGTGGTTGGATCAATTCACTATTCTACCCACAGTGCATTAGTATTCCACTTTTTTTCACATCCCCTCCTACACTTGTTATTTTCCATTTCTATCATATTAGCAAATCTGATGGGTATGAGGTAGTACCTCAGAGTTAATTTGCATTTCTCTAATCAATAGTTATTTAGAGTATTTATTTTTTTTGCATGACTAGATGACTTTGATTTATTCTTCTGAAAACTTCCTGTTCATATCATTTGACCATTTGTCAATTGGAGAATGACTTATATTCTTATGAATTTGATTTAGTTCTCTATGTATTTGATAAATTAGACCATTTTCAAAGAAATATGTGGTAAACTTTTTTCTCAGTTTCCTACTTTCCTTCTAATCTTGGCTGTATTAATTTTGTTTGTGCAAAATCTTTTTATTATAATGCAATTAAAATTATCCATTTTATCTCATAATGCTATTTATCTCTAGTCTGATCATAAATCCTTCCCTTTTCCGTAAACCTGACAGGTAAATTTTTCCATGTTCCCTGAATTTGCTCATGGAATTATTTCTTATGTCTAAACCATATACCCATTTTGACTTTATCTTGTTGTATGGTGTGAGATATTGGTCTATGTTTCATTTCTGTCACATAGTGAGTTCTTACCCTGAAGCTTGTATCTTTGTGTTTATCAAACACTAGATTACTATAGTCATTTACAACTGTGTATTATGTACATAATCTGTTCCACCAATCCATAACTCTATTTCTTAGCCAGTTTTAGATTGTTTGGATGATTACAGCTTTGTAATATAGTTTGATATCTGGTACTACTAGGCCACTTTATTTCACATTTTTCTCCACACTGATTACCTTGATATTCTTGACCTTACATTATTCCTGCTGAAGGTTGTTATTATTTTTTCTAGTCATATAATAATTTTTTGACAGTTTGATTAGAATGGCATTGAATGAGTAAACTAATTTAGGTAGAATTTTCATTTTTATTATATTGGCTTGGTCTATTCATGAACAATTAATATTTCTCAAATTGCTTAGATCTGACTATTTTTGTGAAAAGTGTTTTGTAATTGTGTTCATATAGTTCCTGAGTTTGTCTTGGCAGGTAGACTCCCAAATATTTTATACCATATGCAGTTATTTTAAATAGAATTTCTCTGTTTCTTGCTGCTGAATTTTGTTGTTAATGCATATAAATGCTGATGATTTATGTTATGTGGGTTCATTTTATATTCTGCAACTTTACTCAAGTTGTTAATTGTTTCTGCTAGTTTTTAGTTGATTCACTAGGATTCACCATTTCATCTGTAGAGTGATAGATTTTTTTCCCTTGTTGCTTATTCTAATTCCTCTCTTCCTTCTCTTCTTGCTATAGATTGTATTTTTAGTAGAATATTGAATCATAGTGGTGATAATGGGTATCTTTGCTTCATCCTTGATCTTATTGGAAGACTTTTAGCTTATCCTCATTACAGATAATGCTTACTAATTGTTTTAGATGGATACTACTTAAAAAAACTCCATATATTAGTATGCTTACTGTTTCTTTAATAGGAATTAGTGTCATATTTTGTTGAAAACTTTTTCTGTATCTGTTGAGATAATCATAATATTTGTGTTGTTTTTGTTATTATTAATTGTGCTGATAGTTTTCCTAATATTGAACCAGCCTTGTACAATTTCTCGTATTAACATGCGACTTTCAAAGCTATCTTACTTGTTTGTTATTCCTTCTGGCATTGCCTGTGTTCTCTTCCATGAATTTAAAAAATGCTTCAGTGACCTATTTTCTTTTTTTGTCACACTTGTCATTTCTTTTGTTAAACTACAAACTCCTTGAAGTCAGGAACGGTGTCTTATTTATCTGTGTATTTTCCTTCACACCTTGTTGTTATTCAGTTATGTCTGATGCTTTGTGACCCCATATAGGGTTTTCTTGGCAATGATACAGAGACAGTTTACCATTTTCTTTTCCAGCTCATTTTACAGATGACAAAACTGCAGCAAACAGGGTTAAGTGGCCAGGGTCATGCAGCTAGTATTAGTATCTGAGGCTGGATTTGAACTCAGGTCTTCCTGATTCCAGACCCAGCATTCTATCCACTGAGCCACCTAGCTTTCCCATAGTACTTTTTATAGTTTATCATATACAATAAGGAAAATATAGAAAATCATTTTATCAAAGTGAAATAAAAGAAAACTCATAACAGTTATGCATAGTCAAGCAAATGAAAGTCCCACAGTAGTTAGTGTAACTTTTAAATCATTGTTAACCTAACTTCCCTCTTAAAGAAGCCAAAGCTCAATGCTATTTCCTTGAAGCTCTTGGAATCAAAGCAATTTGAGCCAGAAGGATGTTTGGAATCACCTTCTTCAACATATTCTACAGATAACTGAGACACAGACAAATTAAGTAGCTTGCCAAAGACACCCAGTAAAAAAAGCAGGGCTAGAATTTGATTCCAGGCTCTCTAACTCTAGATCCAGAGCTTTTTTACCCCCATTGTACCATATTGTCTTAGGAAATTAAAGATGATTGTTTCATGATACATATAAGGGTTTTTCTACACATAAAGTTCAGAATAGACATCTGCTGATCTCTGAACAAAGGCAATTGAGTGTTTAAATAAACAATTGAGACAGTTTACACACAAATTTAGCTGAGATAATCTATAATTTCTCACATTCTTCCAGCTAACAAACTGTTATATTAAAAACCAGGGAGAACAAGGGTTAACAAAATAGACCTCTGTTAGTACCATGTTGGTAAGTAATCCAGAGACAATGTCTCCAAGTTAACATGGTTGCTAGTAAGTAGCCAGTGACGTTGTTGGAGCTGGGTTGTACTACCTCTCAAGAATCAATGATCAAATTTTTAGTGTAAGAGTTTATAACCCAGAAGTTGACAAATCCATAAATGAGAGCTTAATTTATTTCTTTATTAATTGTCTAGAAAGTGATATTTACACTCAAAAGTATATTGTATATACATTTCCCCCCAATTTAGCTGGCAATTTAACATTTACCAGCATACCTCTGGCAGAAGCAGATTTTTGGCAAGCCTTGGTATCTGGAGGCACTTATGCTAATTCTGTTCTGTTTAGAATGTCTTCCCTATCTCTCTTTGCCCAACAAATTCTTTTGTTGTTGTGTGATTTCAGTTTTGTTTGACTCTTTTTGACTCTATTTAGTGTTTTTTTTTCAAAGATAGTGGGGTTGTTATGGGTTAAGTGATTTGTCCAGTATCTGAAATTGGATTCGAACTCAGGTCTTCTCAACTCCAATCCTGGCACTGTCTCTACTGTGCCACTTAGCTGCCCATAACAACAAATTTTATCCATACTTTAATGACCAAGCCACAGTACTACATCCTCTATGAATGATTAGCACTGATCTTCCCCCAATGACTTCATATAGTTTTTTTACAGTTCTCTAAATTTTTGATTATCTAATGTTATGACTCATAATAATGTGTTTCTATCTTATCCCCTACTAGATGGAAAGTTTCATAAAGCCATATCTTATTTCTGAATATCAGCATTCCTGAAAAATTATAGGAGTAAGATAAAGATAGTCTCTTTTCTAGGATGATAGAAACCCGACTTTGAGGGCAGGATGGAATAGGGTGAGGAAGAAAAGAATCTGATGATAGAATCTCCATTTTTATACTCCATCTCATGTCTTGAAACTGAAAATTCACAGGAGGTGCTCCCAGGAAGTAGGTTATACCTCAGTACAGTTTTCTACTTCAAATAAGATGAAGTGAAACTCTAATCACAGAATAGGATTCCTAACCTAAGCACTGACTTCCTCGGTGACCTTGTTCACTTAACCTTTCGATGTCTCTAGTTATAAAATTATGACTCAACCACTTGTCATGTGTAACTCATAGGAAGGCTGTGGTTCATGATGCTGCGGCAATGACTGTCATAAAACTACATATATAAGGAGGAATAGGGCACAGAACATTAGCTTCAGAGCAACAAAGACTCGGTCTTTATGCCCATGCCCTTACCAATAAAACCCAGAGCAAGGCAAATAGCTTTTTATCTTTGAATAACTGGTCAAATAACTAGCCCATTTATCTTTGTATCACTTTGGAGAAATAAGCAAAAAGAAAACTTCTGATCACTATGTAGATAGGACAGGGAGAAAGGAACGTATATAAAGTCATAGGAAGACATAACTGCAAAACTGGGAACAGAATTTAGGCCCCTTGCTTCATAATCCAGACCTCATTCCTTTCCTTAGTTTTCTTTCATTGATTCACTTGTACATTCCATTTCTAAGAGAAAAGGTAGGATTTTGCTTTCTTTTCTTCCTTAGCAAAATATCTGTGGGAGTTTTGACTGCACTCTGGGGTCTACTTGGTCTTTGTGTTAACTACTCATACCCTAAGACCACTTCTGAACAACTCTTAGCAACCACAAGGGGGAAAAGTAATGAAAAAGCAGGATTTTAAAAGACTTGGCCAAAACTGTAGTGGTGGCAGTGTGGAGGGTGAGGGTTATAACTTTAAATGCATAACTTATAGGGGGTTATTTTGAACATTTTACAATGCAGTTTAATTCTTGATCTGAGTACAATTAAATGGGGGTAAAGAACTAAGTATTAGAAAGGACAGAATATCAAGGAGTCATCATTCTATGCCCCTCTTCCCTTTTATAGTCAAACTAGTAAAAAAACTGCTTATATTCAATGTGTGCACTTCTTTCATTCCTTGAACTTGTATTCTAGTTTCCAATCTTATCACTCAAATCAAACCATTCTCTTCAAAGTTACTAATTTTTTTTTCAGCTACCAAATTCAATGACCTTTTCTCAGGCTTCATAGTTATTGACCTTGCTGCAATTTGTGATACTGTTAGCCATTATCTCCTAGATATTTCCTTCTCTTTGAATTTTCATGAGCCTGTTCTCTCTTTGCTCTCTTCCTACCTGTATGATTGCTTTTTTCTCAGACTCCTTTGTCAGACCATCATCTGTGTTTTACCACCTAACTATAGGTGTTCCCCAAGACTCTTTCCTAATTACTCTTCTCATTTCTCTGCATACTTTGTATCTCAGTGATCTCATCAACTTCTATGGGCTTAATCAGTTTTCCAATGAAGTTGACTTTCAGACGTATCTAGCTCTATTCTCTTATATACTCCTTCCTTCCTTCCTTCTACCCCCTTCCTCACCTTTCATTCTTCATCTATTCCTTCTGTATTTTCTTCCTCTCTTCTACCATTCCTCCCTTCTTTCTTTCCTGTTCCTCTCTCTCTCCTTTCCTCCATCCCCTCCTCTCTCCCTATATTTCTTCTTTGCTCCTTCCTTCCTTTCCTAGTTTTTTTTTTCCTGAAGAAGCATGACACTGTGGATAGAAGAATGGATTTGGAGTCAAAAGATCTGAATTGCATTATCAATTCTGTAATCTTCTAACCTGTTTGTCTTTATTAAGTGACAAGTAACTTAACCTCTCTGGGATTCAGTTTTCTTATCTATAAAATAGATAAGAATGGCTTCCAAATGGCTTCCAAAATCCCTTCCAATTCTAAATCTACATATCTTTCACTATGATTTTCTCTTATTTAACTTTCTTTTTAAAAACGCTGCACAGGTAATTACAAAACACTGTTTTATGTAACAAAAATCACCAAAGAATAAATTTTATTTGTCTTCTGAAAACTTATAATCTTATAAGAAGGAAATAAGCCATGTATATAAATAAATGTAGCACAAAATCAGTAGGAAAAATAAATTTGAAAAAAGTAAAAAAAAAATGCTATGGGATCCAGTTACAAAGTGACACCCAGGTGCTTATCATCAATCCATCCAAACTCACTCTTCCTTTATGAGTTTTTTCTATATATTAAGAGGGTATCTAGTCACTGCTAACCTGGCTCAGGCATAATTCCAGATATAAGATAAGTGAGAGCTTACCTAGGTGGTAATGCTGACCCAGTAGCCCCAAAGCATGCCAAGGCCATTAAACCTTAAGTGCCTCAAGCATGAGAATAGTTTGAGTGACAAGGTTCACATATCAAAAGTGATGTTCAGGACATCTCTCTGTCATAGCAGGGACTAGTTGTGATGCAGAATTTCATAAAGGCATGAAAAGCAAATGAATTACTTTATTATATATTGTTCATATGATATATTACAATAACTGAAAAATCAAATGAGACTTGATAGTGATTCTCTATAACTATTAGCCCAATGCAATGTTAGTTACACAGCATAAAAATTAATCCATAAGTATTAAAAAGGGATCATGGGAAGGTGGCAGGTGACAACTATTGACATAGGGAGATTGTCTAGAAGAGAGATCTCCAGGCACACATTTCAAATACTAAACTTAGAAAAAGATCCCTTTAAAAAGGTATTCATCTATAATGCAGGAAGCACATAGTATGGATAGGAAATTATCTAGGAAAAAATAACAATGTCCCCAATTTGAAAAATTATTAAATAGAAATTTTATTGTATCAATAAAGAGCTGACAGTATGTTGCTGAATCTGAAATGAAAATCTGAGATAATTTTGAGTTCTCAGAAAATAATTAAAAGGCATTTCCTGTGTCTGAAAAGCCTTCCCATTATTTCCAGCTGTTGGATAGAACTCATCCTTCTCGATCCTACTCAAATCCCATCCCCTTCATAAAGTATTTAATATCCCTAACAATAATAACCATGTTACCCCATCCTACTAAATAAAATTCAGTGGCTACCTATTATCTCTGGGAACAAATATAAAATTATCTGTTGTGATTCAAAGTCCTTCACAACCTGTCCCCCTTCTAGTTTTTTTTTTTTTTTTTTAGCAATCGGGGTTAAGTAACTTGCTCAAGGTTACACGGCCAGTTATTTCTGGGTGTGGTGCTGAGCGTCTGAGCCTGGGATTTGATCCCCAGGTCATCCCGACACTGGAGCCAGTGCTCTTACTCGCTGAGCCACCTGGCTGCCCCTTCTTCTAGTCTTCTTATACACTATACCCTGTTATGTATTCTGGGACACTCTTACTTGTTCCTCAAACAAGAAACTCCATCTCCCAAATCCAGGCATCTTCACTGCCTGTCCTCCATGCTTTGAACACTCTCCCTCTTCTTTGCATCTTGGCTTCTCTGATCTCTTCAAGTCCCATTTAAAATCCCACCTTTCTCAGGGAAATTCTCCTTAATTCTAATGCCTTCCTTCCATTGATAACCTCCAATTTGTCCTTTATATATCCTATTTGTACATAATTGCTTGCAAATTGTCTTTCCAATTAGATTGCAAGCTCCTTGAAAACAGGTATTGCCTTGTTTTTTTTTTTTCTCTCCCTAGTACTTAACAAAGTACCTGACACATAGGCACTGGCCTTCACCACAGGATAAAGTCATATCACTCTTTTCTAATGTTTCGTAAAACATTGAACTTCTCATTTTCATTGACCCTATTCTGCCTTTTATCATACTTATTTATGTACCTGTCATAACTACTCTTAGACTATAACTTGGAGAGGTAGGAGGATGTTGTTTTTTTGGTCTTTGTCCCCTTAGCATAGTGACTTGTGAATAGTTGTTTTATGCTACATTCAGTTGAACTGAGTTGCCAATTCCAACCATGAATATGGATGTTAATGTTAACATATTATACATGATAAAGCAACATTCAGGGAGACAGTGTTGCATAGTGAATGGGGAGGTAAAGTCAAGTTCTGCCCCTGGCACATATTGACCATGGGACCCTAGGGTTTGGTTTATTGCATTGTTGATAGTCCAGGCTTAAGAAAGCGATGGCAAAAATGTTAATAATGCAGATTAAACTTAAAAATGAGTCATGTATGCATTTTTTCCCTGGAAAGTTGTTGAACACTTAGCATTATACCTTTGCATCCATATATCAAGGAACTCCTGATTCCCTCAAAGTAAAGAATTCCTATTTAGTATTACTTAGGGTTTCCTGAAACTTACAGAGGTTAGGCAGTTTTCTTATGGCCACAGAGCTATCAGTGTCAGAGGCGGAATTTGAATTGAGATCTTCCTAATTCAAAGACTAGTCCTCTCTCTGCTAAGTTATGACCTTTTTGTTGAGGAATCTACCATGGAGCAAATGATCTTAACCTTTGAGGACAATATCACACAAAGAAAGTACACTGACTTTTCATAAAATTGTTCATTGATGCAAGGGGGGTGGGGAGTGGAGAGGGAGAAGGGGTGCAGAGAGAGAGAGAGAGAGAGAGAGAGAGAGAGAGGAAGAGAACTGAGCAAAATAGATCCTTTTTATGACCCAGAATAGTACTTGAGTTTTTGTCTTCTCTTTGCTACTAGGAAGTTTTAGTTTTTGATGACTAAAAGGTACTGGAGTGCTAATAAACTGGCTACTGACATTTGTTAACTTCTTTCAGGCTCCTGGATCCCAGAACCCATTTTCACTTTATTCCTGTTCACTTGCCCCAGGGCTTAATGACCATTGCTGGGGTGGGAAAGCAGAATGCAACAAAAAGACCGGTCTTCCTAAACCCCTACAATAGTTTGAAGAAATCTCTATTTTAATCCCTTGTTACCATTAACATTCCCTACAGATTTTGTATCTCAGCATCTGAAACATTGTTGTAGAAACCCATTCGGTTAGAACCATGGCAAAATCTAATTATTGGAACATCACAGTCGTTCTTGATTGTATGCAACATGAGTAAATAGAAAGTGCTTTAATAAACTACCAAGGCTAAATAAAAATCTCATAAAGAGGAATAATGAGAGGTTAGAAACATAATGCAATCAGATATCACTAACAGAGACAATGACATTACATTATTATTACTCAAGAGCAAAGCTATAAATAAAAGGAAATATAGAGCAAAGACCTTGAATCCAAAATTTAATAAAGTCCTCTTATGTGGAAGAAAAATTCTTTTTGGTTGTTTATAAAAGTTCAACAAAAGAAGTTTCTTTTCTGATTACTTTTGTGAGAATCTCCAGAATACCTTCTTTCTTTGAATAGACAAGCAAGTGTAAAGCCAAGCACAAGCAGCTTTCCAGAGGACTGCTGCTGTGAAAAGCTTTTGATTCTGATTACACAGTATAGTGAACTCTCTATTTATTAAATAACAAATCAGAGCAAAACATTCACAGAAAATTAAAATACAGCATTTACAATGTTACAGCTTATTACAGAAAATCAAAACACAGCATTCACAATGACTTATCACTAAAATAGCCACATAGTTTTCACCAAAGTGGTCACAACAGTTTTCAACAAAGTACAATCATTCAATTAATCACAAAGTCCATAATTCAATCATGAAGTACAAAAGTCAAAGTTCTCCACCCCTGGGATACACTAAGTTACAAATCAGTCACTATTCAATTATCATCCACTATTCAATCATCAGAAAATATACAAACCCTCCACCCCTAGGTCACTAGTAAATTACAATTTCTCAGTCAGTACACGGTATCCAAGTGATTCCCTGCATCCCTTTCCATGGTCCCAGGTCCTTTCTGGATTTACCAAACTGTCACCTGGGTTCAAAGGCAGACAGCTCCCAGGTCTTTGTCCAGCTCTACGAGCACTTCCTGTTCTATGCTGAAGCTCACAGCATCCAGTCCACCTTAAATCCTTCACAGTCTCTGTTCCTGGGAAGTTAAGGGTTAACAAAGCCACAAACAGGTTCATAAAAAGTACCAGTATCACAGTCATGCTTTCTCAGTATGTGGCAGCTCCAGCTGGTCTTTGGACATCTTCAGCAGCTCCCAGAAGCTCTGGCTGGTTCTTGAACTCAGCAGCTCCTCAGAAGAAGCTCTACCTGGTTCCCAGAATCAAAATCACTTCACCCAGGTTCCCCAAATCAAAATCATTCTCTCCAACCTGGGGGGCCTTTCCTCTTCAGCCTCCTCCGTGGCAGTAGCTTCTGCCTCCATGAAGCTTGCTCCAAGAAGATCTGTCTGACCCAGCAGGGACTTCTCCTTATATACACATGTCATTAGCTTCTTCCTGTTTCAGCCGTCCCTTCCTGTTATGTCAGCAACAGGGATTCATACCTTCTGTTTCTTTAAAAGGGGCTTGATTAATTACTAAGTGCTAAGTACCTGTTACCTTTGCCAATACAAAGGGATCTTCAAATTCAAATTACATTACCA
This sequence comes from Petaurus breviceps papuanus, assembly GCF_028583685.1. Taxonomy (NCBI): domain Eukaryota; kingdom Metazoa; phylum Chordata; class Mammalia; order Diprotodontia; family Petauridae; genus Petaurus; species Petaurus breviceps. Next base: position 34,923,301 of record NW_027187391.1, read on the forward strand.
TTACAGCAAGTGTCAAGACCAAAACCTAGGATGTGGAACATGTTGTATGAGGAACACGAAAGTTCATTTGATATTCCTTTTCTCCCTCTTAAACATGTATATAAAGTGTCTATTCTGTGCCAGGCACTGTGCAAAGAACTTTATAAATATTATTTCATTTGATCTTTACAACAACCCTGGAAAATAGGTCCTATTGTGATCTCCACTTTACAGTTAAGGAAACTGAGGCAAAAAGAAGTTAAATGCTTTGCCCAGCATCACATAATCAGGTTTAAGTTGGGATTTGAACACAGGTCTTCCTGATCACAGGCCCAGTTTTCCATCCATTGAAACTGCCTTGTTGTTTCTAATTCACAAATAGGTATAATTTCCTGAACTTTTTAAGGTGGTATATATGGAAGAAACCTATCAAGGAAACTTACAAGGGAATGGAAAAACCGCTAGTCCCTCCAGGTAGAAGAATCAATTTTCATGTATTCTAGTCTTTTGAATGTGACCATAGCACTGGCTTCTCTAGCACAGTAGAGAAATGATCCACTTTTAATAAGTCATCATATGTGCTATAAGAAACGAGGAGCGAAGGTCTTCATATTTACCTGGAGAGGCATACATAAACTGATGCTGAGTGAGAAGAGTAGAACCAGGAGAAATTTGCACACAATTACAGACATAACGTATGTGTGATGACCAACTTTGATAGACTGGACTCTTCTCAGCAATGCAGTGATATAAGTCAATCCCACTCATGATGGAGAGAAATATGTGCATCCAAAGAACTAGAAAGAACTGAGTTTATATCCAGGTGGAAGCAAAATACCTGATCTTTTTCCTTCTCTTATTTGGTTTTATGTCCTCTTTACCATTTTTCATTCCAGCTGGTACAATCCACCCTTATAACCTGACTAATGTATAATGTGAAAGTATTTACAGATCCTATACTTGACTATATGCTGCCACAGAGGGGAGGTGAGGGAGGGGGACAAAATGTGAAACTCAAGGAATTGTGGAATTTAATGTAAACTAAAAGGAAACAAACAAATTAATTTAAAAAATGAATAAATAAGTCATCATGAGTCTTAGTTTTTATTCACTGTTATTGATTACTTAGGTGCAAAAAAGATTATTATCTCCTCTGCAGCCCAGTGAAAGGCTAGAATGCATATACAAATTTGGATCTTTGGTTTTCAATTTTACCTATTTTGGAAAAACTGAGACCTACAGTCATTAAGAAATTTGCCAAGGTCATAATCGGGGGACTGATTTAGGGTTAGAATGGATGATTGTTTTGCTTTGTTTTGTTTTCCTTATAATAAACTTAAATAAAAAAATTCAGTCACATTTTATAATGTCCCAGTTTATTTAGCTATTTAACCTGTGACCTAAGGTAAGTCACTTGATCTCTCTAGGTCTCAGTTTCCTCACTTACAAAATGAAAACTATAATTAATCATCTTCTGGTCAACCTTGCTTTCCTGTTTCAGAAGCCTAGGGTGCCTTTTATTAGGCCACATTTCTGCCTGGGGTTCAGGGCCTAGGGCCCAGGTGCAGAGTATTAGAGTTGGTGGGGGGTTTTAAGGCTATGATTTGCAAAATAAATTCAATAGAATCAATGAGAAAATAAAACCTTGTGGTTCAAATCTAGTTTTCTTTCTGCTGTTTATGTTGCATTTACTGGTTCTAGAAGAGGTCACTTTAAAGAAAATGTGTTGCTTAGCTCTATGTTTGAAGCATTTCCACCCTTGCGTTATCAGGGAAAACATGCACAGGCTGTTTTTATTTCTGGTTCCATATTCTTGAGAAGTAAAGACAGCTGATACTTTAATGTTAAAAATCTCCCCAAACAATCTCAGTCCATTTGGGGGATTTGCATTGCATGAGCGATTTTTATTTGGTTTCTTTCTCGTTAATTCACAAATCTGATATTATAGTCAAGGATATTTCACTACAAAATCATATGTACAATATTTAGAATTTAAAACACGTTTTCAACTCATGTGGATACTGAATAACCATTTTTTTCTGTTTTTGTGTTTCTTTGTGTGAGTTTAAAAAGTTTTAAAATTATTTTTTTACTCCAATTTCCTATAGGTGATTTCAGTTTTGTCAAATCTCATATGAGGCAGCTTATGACTTTATTACCTTATCTGTGTAACTAGCTCCTCTTTGTAATCCTTTCATTTATTTGAATTATTGTGGGCCTAGGGGAAAAAAAGATGATTTAAAAGAGTCAAAATGTGATAAAGGTCCTGAGAAATATCTCTGTTCCCTAACTCAGGAATCCATCATGTATCTCCTACTTCTGTGGATCCTGGGAACTCATCCTGGGTGGAGATGGTAGATCACTCAAGAAGATAGAGCAGTGGTAAAGGAGTATCTGGGCAAATAGTATTGGGTGCTCTCTCCTGTATTCCATTTGCCCTTGTGACTCATCTTTTTCTCCTAGAGGAGAAATGTAAGCATTTGGCTGACTGGCAGGTCAGTTAAAATTAGATGATTTGGGAAATCACGACTAGCAAACCTAGGTGGCCTCTGTAGAAGAAACTTTTTTTTTAAGTTTTTACCATGTGTATACAATAAAACATATAACCACAGAAAAGTTGACTATTAGTATAATATCAACAGAGAGATAAAAATGATCCAGAATACTGAAAATGATCCAGGGCATTTCCCATATGGTTTAGATGGGTATCATGGAGGGATAATTGTCCTCTTTTTATAATCTTGACCTATACCTTTGATTTTTGATTTGATACCTATAACCTTGACCTTACCTTTGATTCATCCTGAATCTTGGTAAGAGTGAGTGTCTCACTTATGAGTCTTTTGAAGCTAGTGGCTTATTGGTTTGCAGATGCCTATGCATGGACATTGAAAGAATCTTCTTTATATGTTAAAGGAGTCTGGATGGGTCCACTGTGATCATCACTAGGGTATGACATGTCACATGCTGGGCGTAACTCCAGGTATATTATCCCTTACTCCTTTACTGATTTGAAAAATAAATCCAAACTAAAACCAAAATGAAGCAAAATACCCCAAAACAGCAAGCTGTTTAGTTTGAGTATCTGTCTCCAAGAAGTAAAATGAAAAATAGAGGTCTGCACATTCCTCTGGAGATAATGTGGCTTAATCTTTCATAGCAGAGTAGTACAAGACTTAAATGATGATGATTAATAATACTATCTCATGTTTATTTAGTGCTTTTCTCAGAGTAACACTTAGTGGTATGTAGTATTATTTCCCCTGTTTTACACAGTGAGTGCTTAATAAATATGTGACTGCTGGTTACAGTAGGAGAGGATTTTCCTCACCAGAAGTTCCCTATGCCATTGACATCCAAATCCAGTCTAAAGTGAAATTGTCATATTGTACATATTAACCTTTTCTAGCACAGATCAGCAATGACAAAATCTATTCATGAAGTCACTATCTCTCAGGGTTACATTTTCTTAATTTATAAAATGAGAGGGTAGGACTCAATGGTCTTTTTATTTCTAGATCAATGATTCTTATATTGAGCTAATCAGATCATTTACATGTTCATGATTCATTGGTGTAGGGAACTCCCAGGATGTGGAAAATCTCTTTACCAAAGGAGGTGAATACCTTTTCTGAAACTTACAGTCTTAAAGAGTTACTCATAGCAATGAGAGGTCAGGGGAACTGTTCAGTCATTTTCAGTTATGTCCTACTCTTTGTGTCCCCACATCTGGGTTTTTTGGAAGGGGGGGAAAGATATCAAAGTGGTTTGTCGTTTCCCTCCCTGGGTGAGGAAACTGAGCCAAATAGGGTTGAGTGACTTGCCCAGAGTCACACAGTTAGTCAATCTCTGAGGTCAGATTTGAACCCATGAAGATGAATTTTCCTGACTCCAGGTGCAGTATTCTATTCACTTTTGCCACCTAGCCACCCTCAGGTGAATTACCCAGAGTTATACATTCAGTATATGGCAGAGGTAGGATTTGAACCCAGATCTCCTGGATTCTAAGACAAGCTCTCTAGCCACTATGCCCCATTGATTCTCATGTTTCCTGACAACAGATACATATATTCATGTTTCTAAAAATTGTCTTTCTTCCTAAGAAAAATTTACTAATTGTTTCATCCATATATATTTAGTTGGTATAGCTGATCCCTCTTAGCCCCTATTAGTATATATGAGGTCCAGATTACCATAAGAATCACAAAGAGAAATTCTGTTTTGGATTTTATTATCACTATCAGTGAAGAACTGGTTGCTAGGACAGATAGAATGAGAATTTTGAGAAGAATGGGGGGGCAGCATAGTTGTAGACTATTCCTTCCTAGAATTTGTGATGGATAGGAAATCTGAGTATAGTCTGACACTCACTCTAGATTTTTTTGGGAAATCATATATACATATACACACATACACATATACGTTCACATACATATATACACATACATACACATATATATGTACATATACATATATACACATACATACACATATATATGTACATATACATACACATATATATGTACATATACATATATATTTAGAAGCCCAGAGGAAGGATAGCTATGATCAAATGGATTTAAATGCTAAAAAGGAAGTTAGCTCATAAGGGATGAAAGATACTAAAAAATGAAATTCTGAAGATACAAAAAAGAAACAATTACAGTTACAACATAAAGTGGTATTTATCACAAAGAACAACATGAATACACAATGAATTCATCAACCAACTTAAACTTAGAAAGAAAAGTTACACAATATGCCTTTTTATTTATCTACTTTATGCCATGAACATCTTCATGTATTTGCCTCACTTATTAAAATGTAAGTTTATTGTGAATAGGGTTCATTTAATTCATTAATATCAATTAATTGATATTCTCAATTAATATCAGTGACTAACACAGTGACTGGCACATAGTCGGCACTTAACTGGGGCAACTATGTGGCACAATGGGTAGTGCACTGGGCCTGAAGTCAGGAAGATCTGAATTCAAATGAGGCTTCAGAAACTTATTAGCTGTAGGACCCTGGGCAAGTCATCTAACCCCTATTTGCCTCAGTTTAGCGTCAGTAAATGGGGTCACACTGGAGAAGGAAATGGCAAAACACTCCAGTATGTTTGCCAAGAAAACATTATGGACAAAGTCCATGGGGTCATGGTTGAATAAAACATAGTTACTGTAATTTAAGCCCATATCTAAGTAAGTGTGACTGTGAAGATGAAATCAAGCAGCATCCTTCTCATGATAGTCTTTGACACAGGATAAAAACAAAAGTGAAATTATGATAAAAGGAACCTATTCTTTATTTTGACATCTAAGTAAGGAATAAACCTGCATCAGAACCTTGGAGTTGAAAGCAACTTCATAGAACCTAGAGTTCAGATTATATGTGAACAAAAATCTTCTGTGCAATAAGAAAGATTTGTCCCACTCTCTCTGAGGGGCATACTCCTTCCCAAAGCCGCTCTTTCCACTTTAGTTATTAAAATCAAGCCTATCTTGCACCTTTGCCCTCCAAAACCAAGAACAAGTTTATTCCTTCCATGTGGCAGTCCTGTAAACATTGGAAGATGAGTATTATGTGCCATGGTACGTGGAGTCAGAGGAACCAGTTTAAATTCTAAACTCTATCACTTATTACTTTTTGACCATGGGTAACTTATTTTAGCTTTATTGGTCTTGATTTCATCAACTTGAAAATAAGAGAATTGAATTAGAGGACCTATAAGGTCCCTTCCAGTTTAAAGTCTATGATCCTATAAATTCCCCTGAAGTCTTTTCTTCTGGATAAATATCTATATCAAAGTTGTTTTTCAAATTTTAATTTAAAATTTTTTTAGTAACAAACATGAAATTTTAGGCACTAACAGCTAGTGATGACCATTTAGTGCACTAGGGTCTGAAAATTATTATACAGATCATATTGAACTTCATAAATGACCATTTTACTGGGATGTATAATACATATAACTACAAGAATTAGTGGACACATCACTAATGATCTCAAAATTGCCAAATCTAAGTTTTCTTTTCTCTGTCCTTGCCCTTCTTGGCCTTTCTGCTACCTTTGACACTTTTGGATACTTTGGCTTTTTGTGACACTACTCTTTCTTGATTCACCTACCTGACTTACTCTTCTCATATTCCTTGCTGACTTATTCATGTAATCTCTCTTAACTATGGGTATTTCTTTAGACTCTCTCTTAGGCCCTCTTCTCTCTCTACTTGTCTCCTTTGGTGACTTCATTAATGCTTATGAATTTAGTTCTCATCTCAAAGCAGAAAACTCACGGATTTACCCATCTAATTCCAGTCTTTTACCTGAGTTCCAATCCTGCATCATCAACTGCCTACCAGATATTTTGAACTTCAAAATTTAAAGTTCAAAATAGAACTATTTTTCCCTTCAAACTTTCTCAAACCCCTTTTAGAAACCAAATTTTTTCCCCTAAGGCATTCTTCCAGACTCCCCATTATCCTCAATTCTTCATTTTACCTACCCCACATATCCATTCATTTGGAAATTTTGTTATTTCTAGCACCACAATATCTCTAACATGCAGCACGATCTTTCCACTCATTCAACAACCTCCTTAGTTCACATCCTTGTCATCTCTTTCCTGGACTACTGCACTGGCTTCCTGATTCATCTTCCTGCCACAGTGCCTCCCCACTTCAACCTATGCTCCAAAAATCTTCCAAGGTGATGTTCCTTAAACATATATCTGGCCATGTGACTCTCCTTAATAAGCTCCAGTGGCTTTTTATTGCCTCAGGGATAAATTATAAACGTTACTTGAGTTTTAAAGTCCTTCATGACTTGAACTCAAACTATCTCTCATGCTTCATTAAAGAATACTTTCCTCTTACACTCTTTATTCCAGTCAAATTCTCTGTGTTCTTCACACATGGCACCACACGTCCTGTTTCTGTGTCTTTGGATGGCCCTTCCCCCATGCCTGGAGTTCAATTCCTCCTGACTTCTACATCACAGAATCCCTAGTTTCACTTGACATATTGCTCAGATACAATCTTCTACAAAATACTTTTTTGATTCCAAAATATCTTGCATTTGTTATATGTATATATATGTACACACATATATGTTATATATACACACATTAATATATGTTATATATGTACACATATTTGTGCATATATGTATACCCATAGATTCACACATATATGTATATATAAACACATTACTATTTGTATATCTTGTGTCCTCAACAGAACATAAGCTCCTTGAGAACAAGAATTGTATAATTTCTTTTCCCTTGTATTACTAGCACCTAGCACAGTCTATGGTTCATGGTGGGTACTTAAAAAGATGCTTATAATCGATTGAATAAAAATATCTGTATTTTATGAAATCCAGTTAAATCATTTCACTCAGCCTTACTAGTGAAGAATACAACTTGACAAGTAATGGAGAAAGTATTTCTTTAAATAATATTTCACTTTCTTTTCTACTAAAGACATGCAACATTTTTCTCTGTTGATAGTACACAATGACATTCTTTTGGATGGTCCATAGGATGAGATTGGAAAATAGTCTGGTCAATTGAATGTGTGATATGCTTCCCAGGATCAAGCAAATTTTCATGATGAAATAATAGATCTGACATGAGGAACAGATGCCAGTAGGACCAAAGCATCTTTAGGAACAATTTTCATCTGCTCTAAGATTTTTAGAGGACTTTTCAGTGTTGGTGTTATTAGTGATCTCAACAAGATTTCCAGTTCTGCCACACACCAGATCACTCTGGATAAAAAACAAATTATATTCTATGAAGTGAAATTAATGCTTCTTCTCCCTCAAGATTATTATAAAATCACTATATATAAATTTAGAACATGTAAAATGTAAGAAAAAATATGGAGGTTAATTTAGTCCTATCATTGATTTCTCACTTTATGAAATAAATCTAATTTTATTTGATCATATTCCTAGTCACCGACATGTTGCTATAGTTCTTTATCTCTAGTTAATAAACTTTTCTCCCTGCAAAGAGATTAAAAATAGACCCTAGCCATGGTCCTCCTTGCTAAGATCTAAATTAAAGTGATTTCCTGATACCAGTGCTATCATAAGATACCAGTACTTATTATCAGTTCAATTCTTATTAGTTTCTTCATGAATCTTATTGGCAATAGAGGTGGAATTCTTTTTCTGACTTGAAGGCTGCTGGCAGTTTTTAGTGGATGCCTTGTACACTGTTACTGAATAGTTTGGTTTCTATTCAAAGTAGATTTTAACCCAGGGTCAATTACAGGAGGACTGAAGACAAAAGTGGACCCTTCTGATGAACCATTTGTTTTGTTTTATTCTTGTTCTGTTCTTTTTAACTGGAGTCTTTTCAGAACAGAGAAAAGTCTTTTCAGAATAGAGAATACAGGTGACAACTTGAATGCACCTATTAATTGCTAATTCACTCTCCATGATAAATGTCCTAGTGTACAATTAGAGCAATTAGTACAATAGAAGCACTCATCCAGAGGGAAACTTCTCCCATTTTATGATTAAGACCTTTTGAATTGCCCTTAATGTATTTGATTCCAGTTAGTTATTCTATGGTTCAGTGAATCATGAATCACTTGTGTTAAACTAGTACATTTCTATGTATTGCAGCAACCCTGTGTTGTGGAAAAAGGTTTGATGACCCTCATAAGCAGCCCTAAGACCATAGGGTTATGTCACACACAGGAGATTAACAAGAGATTGATCATAAAAATACAAGCTATTTGTCTACAGACTACTTATGCTCTGGGGACATGGAAAATGAACCTAGGTTGGAACCTGGTAAGGATTAAGATGATGTGACAATAATTTTATTTTCAATGGCTCCTCCTCTGGTGATAAAGAAGGCACAAGGGAGGCAAAGGATGGCTTACTCTACAGTATGTAGTAATGACCCAAATAGAACTTATGTGGGCTTGCCCTGTAAAATTGCTCAGGATTCTTATGTGACAAATATTGGGTATTTATTAAATTATTAAAATGAAAATTACATTCTTCTACCTATGTTATCATAGGATCATGAATCTTAGAGCTAGAAAAGAACTTAGAGATAATAAGAAAACCAGTCATTGACCCAAGGATAGTGACAGTGTCTACTCTTTACTACCGGTATAATAGCAAGGGTGAGTCTTTAGGAAATAGATAAGGAACCAGCAAGTCTGCAATATGACTGAATTAAATCTGATTTCAGGAAAACAACTTTAGAAATCACTGCAGCACAGAAAGAAGTGCTGGCTCTTCAAAAAGGACACATATTATACTACAAACTTCAATAAATTGCACATTTCTCACAGGATGAAACAGCTTACTTGTGGGAAAGGGAGACAGTGGAAAGGACTATGAATTTATCAACTGACTAGCTTTGATTTGGATTAAGAGGAGCTGGATTTAAATCCCAGTACTGTTATTTACTACCTGTGTGACCTTGTGCAGGGCAGCTAGGTAGTTCAGTGCATAGAGTGCCAGGCCTGGAATCAGGAAGACTCATATTCTTGAGTTCAAATTTGGCCCTCAACAATTTACTAGCTGTGTGACCATGGGCAAGACACTTAATCCTGTTTGCCTCAGTTTCTTTTCTTTTTTCAAATTTTCTTTCTTTATTTTAACATTCATTCATTCATTTGTTTATTTTTAAGCAGTTGGGGTTAAGTAACTTGCTCAAGGTTACACAGCCGGTTATTTTGTGTGGGTGCCAAGTATCTGAGGCCGGAACTGATCCCGGGTCTCTCAACACCAGGGCCGGTGCTCTTACTCACTGTGCCACTTGGCCGCCCCTTGCCTCAGTTTCTTAATCTATAAAATGAGCTGGACAAGGAAATGATGAACCACTTCAGTATCTTTGCCAAGAAAGTTCCAAATGGTGTCATGAAGAGACAGACACAACTGAAAAGTGACTGAACAAAGGACATTGTGAAAGTCACTTAACCTCAGTCTGTCCTCTGCAAAATGAGGAGGTTGAACTAAGGTCCCCTTAGCTCTAAATCTAAGACCCTCTGTGTCACTGTCCAAAGGATATATACAATACTACTAATTGTCAGTGGCATACTAAAAACTACATCTGAATAAAAAAAATTCTTTCTATAATGCATTTAGATTCTTCTCACATAGAGTTCTTTTTTTTTTGAGGGGGGGTCATAATAGGATCCTTTTTTAAGGCATCAGAAGGTTTGTAGGTTGCAAAATGATATAAGTGAACAATTTTCCCACACTTAAAAAGCTAGTGATCATAAAAATCTTGGGAAGAAGAAATTCTATTGGACTTCACAGTACACTTTAATCAACCCATCTCCAAATGAAAAGAAACATATAGTCTGTACACATATATATGCTTTTGTATCTAAACAAATCCATACATATGTATTTTATTTCACGCACACATATATTTTATAGTGTTTACCTACATTAGGCTAAAAAGTAACTAGGTTTACATCCTGGAAAAAACACTTCATTTGTAAGGTCATGTAGCAGAAAATTAAATTGGGGCTAACCCCAAATGAGTCTGAACCTTCAGAGTTTGTGATCCTCAAAAAATCAAGTGATTTGTTGACTGGATCTGGAGATTGGGCCTGCTAGTCAGATGATAAGCATTTATTAAGCATCAACTATATGGGAGGCACTGAGCTAAGTTGCTGGGAACACAAAGAAAGGAAAAAATACACTTAGTACTTCAAAGAGCTTACCATTCTAATGTAATGAGGGAGACAACATGAAGCCAACTCTGTACAAAGAAGTTCTGTGTAGGATAAATATGAGATAAATAATGGAGGAAAGACATTAGAATTAAGATGAATTAGGAAAGATTTCTTGTAGAAGGTGGCATTTTGGATGGGACTTAGAGGAAGACGGTGAAGTCAAGAGGTGGAGATGAGGAGGGAAAGGATTCCAAGCATGGGGGATAGTCAATGAGATTGCCTAGAGTTGGGAGATTTAATTTTTTGTGAGAAACAGTAAGGAGGTCAGTGTCACTGGATCACAGATTATATTGTTTCAGAAGCCTGTAAAAGTAGGAATGAGTCAGGTTGTGAAGGACTTTGAATGCCAAATAGGATTTTAAATTTGATCTTAGAGATGATAAGGAGTCATTGGAGGTTACTGAAAGGTTTTTTGATGGGTGTTGTGCTTTAGGAAGATTAATTTGACAGCTAAATGGAGGTGACTATATTGGGGTAAAACCTAAGGCAGAGATACCAATCAAAATGTTCACTAATTGTAGTATAGTTTAAAGCTTCCTCCAATGGGGAATGAGGTATCATCATTTCTAGGCTCCCACTAAGGGAAAAGTAAAAAAAAAAAATTTGACATATTGTGAAATAATCCATAATCAGTCTCTGGGGATACATGTTTCTGAATTATGGACCCAGAAGCAGGAAAGGTTTCCTGATCTGAAGCCAGGTAAGTTTTAGTTTCAAACTAGAATCTAATGAATGAGAAAAGAGATGGAATTCAAGGGTCAGGCTGAGAGGATCAATGCTTATGTGACATATTGTCCCCTTAGGGTTCTCTCTCATTTTTTTTTAAAATAGTTTAGTTATAAAATAGGGCAAGAATGTCATTTTATATAAAGGAAATAAGAAGTTAACTATTAAAGGATATAAGATATTACTTCTATTATAAATGTATATTTTGATTGGCACAGTTTAAAAAACCTTTTAGCTTTGAATAAATACTTTTGAAAATGAAAAAACAGCTTTAAGATGTGATTTGAGCAGTTTTGGATGGAATGAGCTATGGAATAAGTATAAAGGCAAAACTAACCTTGTGAACAATGAAGGTTAATGGTATGTGTTTATGTAAACAGTTTGATGGTTTAAAGGTGGCAAAAAACCTTTTATTTATTAAAAATTGAAATAAAATGCAACTCTGAGGAAAAAGAATTTCAAGGACACAGGATGGATTGGAGGACTATTGTGAGGACTTTGATATGTAGTGCATTGTTTCCTTACTTGCTTATAACTGCTTAATGATGAAAGAGTGAAACGAAAACAAGAAATAATTTTAACATTTAGAATCCAAGTCAGTGATTTAAAAAAGGCTGTCTTTTTCAGAGGAAATTTTGGGAGCTGTTACCTTTTAAGTGAAAGATGAGTTACTGAAAGAAGACTTTGACTAGTTAAAGTTAAACCTCTTAAACCCATTCCTGATGAAAATAGGTTATGAGAACTACCAGCCCTCCTTCCCCATCTAATTCCTCTGTATCAATTCTTCCTCTTTCACCTCATTTGTATAAAATAATTACTCTTTCTAGCTGTTCCTAAATGGTTTTACTTTTAAAATTCATATTATACTCAGGTTTACCCCAATCTTTCTTGTAAACTACCCAGTTATAAGAATCTTAGACATGCATTTTACATATATAAAAAGTAAACAATCTGTCCTTATAAATCCCTTATAATCAATCTTTGGTATGTACCTTATATTTCTCTTGGTTCTTGTATGTCGAATCTTCTATTGAGTTCAGGATTATTTTTTAACAAAGTCTTGAAAATCAGAGAGTTTATCAAATGTCTGTTTTTTCTCCTTCAGGATAATACTTTACTTTGCAGGGTATGACGGTTTCGGCTGGTGCCCAAGTACTTTTGCTCTTTGACATATTATGTTCCAAGACCTGCAGTCCTTTAATGTCTCTGATTCTAGGTCTTGTGTAAGTCTAATTGTGGCAGCACCATATTTAAACTGTTTTAATCTTGATGCTTTTAATATTTTACCCTTGAGTTGGGATTTGACTGTGATATTCCTATGAGTTTTCCTCATGTCTTTTAAGTAAATGATAGATTTTATTTCTATTTCTACTTTCCCCCCTTGTTCTAATACTTCAGGACAATTTTCATTATTTCTTGTATTATTGTATCAAGATTCTTTCTTGATAATAAATTTCAGTTAGTCTGATTATTTAAAAAATTTTTTTCTTGATCTATTCTCCAAATCTGTTGTTTTTCTTATAAGATGCTTCACTTACTATTTTTTTTGTTATTCATATTTTGTTTAATTATTTATTGATCTCATAATTTCACTGGCTTCTCTTTGCCCAATTCTAATTTTTAAGGTGTCTTTTTCTTCCTTAAGATTCTGGATCTCCTTCTTTAATTGGTTGACTTTCCCTTTATACCCTTCTCGTGTTTCTTGGATTATTCTTATTTTCTTTTTAGTTTTTCCTCCACATCTGTCATTTGTTTTTTAAAGTCTTTTTAAAGACCCTCTATTAATTCTTTTTGGGCAGGTGACCATTTCACGTTACTCTTTGAGAGTTTCTTTACTTCCATATCCTCCTCTGAAGATGAACCCCGGCCATCTGTATTTCCATAATAGCTTTGTATGGTTGGATTCTCTCTCCTTTGTGCGTTTTTTTTTCTTTTTTTTTTTGTGGTACTAGCTTAATTTTTGTAATCACCCTGGGGTATGGGAAATGGCCCCTCTAGCCCCAGATGGTCAGTTCTTCCCTCTAGCCTGGATTAAAACAGAGCCAAACTTCCTACCGTACCTCCTGTAAGTTGCTTGCTGTCAGGGCCTTTCTGCCCCACTGCTTCTGCACTCACTGGGCATGTGCTGATTCCCTCTTGCCCCCTCCCCCACCGACCCCCCCCCCCCCCTGCTTTTTGGGTATAGTTGGGTCTGGTGTTCCTTGTCAGCAGATCTTCCCTTGATCTTCCCCAGGCTCAAATGCCCAACTCCTCTCACTATCCTGGGGGTAAAATACCCCTGGCTGGGACTCAGGAAGCCTCACAAACCAACTAATCTCAGGGCTTGAGGCTCATTGTTGAAAGGGAACCTAGCCTAGAGGGGTTTACTCTTCAGGGGACCAAATCTTGTCCTGGGATTTTTCTTCCGATCTTCTCAAATTGTCCAAAGGAGATCCCTGTTGCACCCCAGTTCTTATTTGTCTCAACCCACAGGTTGTTCGCCCTAAGGTGCTATTTTAACTGTTTTGTTGAGGGAAAATCTTGAGAGCTTGGGAATTTTCTGACCTACTTCTCCATCTTCCCAGAATCTTCTCCCACCCTGAACTGTTTGCTATGAGTTCTGCTCTAATTGGACAACAAACGTCCAGGTTAGTTAATAATTGGCTAGTATTGCCTGTATAACCCAGAGAGAGCCAGCCTAATGTGCTCGTCATTTCTCTGATTTAAAGGGAATTGCTATAAACATTGATTGCACTTTCTAAATGTCTGATTAAAGGTATTTGTAAGTTGAAAGAACTTAAAATGCGATGATACAGTATAGAAGAGAAGAGATTTGTTCTGCCAGATGCTGATGAGGTCTAACAGATAGGTAGTTAAAGAGAAGTGATTTTGTGTCATGTGGATTTTCCTGAAGGGACCAATGACATCAAAGACTGCAGTCTAGACCTTTGAGATACTGTGAATGCATGGATTTTCCTCTCTCCTGTGGTTCTCTGCCACATTTCCATAAATTAATGCCAATTCTTCCCACAAATAATGAGTGAATTGGTATTAGATTATGGCCCATATTTATATGTGGATTGTGATATTTTTATTATACATCCTTTTGATATATTATATGGGTATCAATGAATTTTTTGTCTTATTGCTAAGACAAATGATTACATAATATTTTGTTTTTCCCTAATTAAATGTGAAACTTTTTTTTTTTGCCTTTTGGAGGGCAATTGTGGTTAAGTAACTTGCCCAAGGTTACATGGCTAGTTTATTTTTGTGTGGGTGTTAAGTGTCCTAGGCTGGAACCAAACTAGGGTCCTCCTGACTCTGGGCAGGCGCTTTACTCACTGCCACCTAGCCACCCTGTGAAACAATTTTTAACATTCATTTTTAAAAGTTCTGAGTTTCAGTTTTTCCCTCTCTCCCATTCCTCTTCCTTCCCCTAAGACAGCAAGCAATTTAAGATAGGTTATACACATGCAGTTATATAAAACATATTTTCATATTAGTTATGTTGTGAAAGAAAACAGAAAAAAAAACCTAACCCACAACAGTGTGCTTTGATCTATTCTTTCTTCCACCAGTTCTTTCTCTGGAGAGTCATCACTTTCATCATAAGTCCTTCAGAACTGTGTTGGGTCACTGTGTTTCTGAGAATAGCTAAGTCATTCACACATCTCATACAATATTGCTGTTACTATGTATAGTGTTCTCTTGGTTCTGCTAACTTCACTTTGTATCAGTAGATGTAAGTCTTTTCCGGTTTTTCTGAGATCATCTTGCTTATTTCTTATAGCACAATAGCCTTCCATTACAAACATAGACCACAAAATTGTTCAGCTGTTTCCCACTTGATGTGCATCCCTTTGATTTCAAAGCCTTTGTCACCACAAAAAGAGCTGCTATAAATTTTTATACTCATAGGTGGACAGTTTCATTGTTTTGAGTGGTTGGTTTGTGTAAATGTAAGAGTTGGCATAGAGGTTGTATATAGTATAGGGTAGTGTGTTACTATTGAGAGTGGTGACTTATGGAAATCAAAACATGTCAGTACTCAAGAGCTAGAGTGATGAGTAGGGCATATATACTCATAAGCAGGAGATGTATTCTTAACCAGACAAGGGATAAAGGCAATTATAAAGATAAAATAATTTTGATTACATTAAATTGAATTTTTTTGCAGACAAAAGTCAATACATCCACCTTAAGGTGGAAAGTAGCCAAATGGGAAAAATATTCATAGCAAAGATATATACATTACTAAAAGAACTATATAAGGTAAAGTAATTTCTTAACACATAAATGCCAAATCTATGAACAAATGATTTTCAAAAGAATTGTAAACTATTATAATCACATGAAAAATGAATGATCAAAATCAATTATAAGAAAAATATAAATCAAAAGAACCCTTAGGATTCAACTCATACTCAGTAATTGAAAAGGATAAGAAATTATGAATAGTCAATGATGGAGAGATTGTGGAAAAATAGTTATACTAATGCATTTTGGCAAAGCTGTGAATTAGTATAATAATTTTGGAAAGCATTTTAGGATTAGGCAAAGTGGCTAAAATGTGCATACTTTGTCCAGAGATTTCATCACAATCCTATTCCTCAGGGAGGTAATTTATGAATGAAAATGTCATATACACCAAAATATTTATAGCAATATTTTTGTGTGTATGTGTGTGGTAGCAAATAACTGGAAACAAAATGGTTAAACAAGCTATGGTATATCAATGTAAAGGAATATTAGTATGATTCAAGAAACTATAAACATGACAAATACAAAGAAGCATGTAAAGAAGATTATGTAAACTGATATATAAGTGCAATAAGCAGAGCAAAGAAAATGGTGTATACTGCAATAATGTGTATACTACAGCAATGGAAATGGAAAGGGTGATAACCCCAAAGCAATTAAAAAGTGTTGCAAAATCACAAAAGAATGGTTCCAAGAAGAGATAAGAAGAGACAAGTCCCCATAATTCTTTCCAGAATTGAGGGGTCCACAGGTGTTGAACATTGCATACATTTTTAACTTTATACATTGATCTTTTCTTTTCTTTTCTTAAAAATTTTTTTTGTTTATGGAATGATTTCTTGGGAAGTGGTCAAAGACATAGAAGAAAATTTAGATGATGTAAAAACAAAAGACATACATAAAATTTCACTTAACTAAAAAAAAACAAGTTCATTAGAAATAAGAGAATGCTAAATATGGGCTATACGATAGTTGTCAGAAAGCTTGATGGTGGAGGCGAGAGGCTTGAGATAGATTTTCAAGACATATAAGAGTAGGATTTTTTGAAAATAGGTAGGCTAGCAATACAGGTAAGGGAAGGTAAGGGAAATAGCAGGGATGAAAGAAGTAGGAAAGAAGAGGATGCATGTTAGTAATTGAAACAAACCTGACTTAGCTGTAAAACACTATAGGATTCATGGTGGGCAGTAAAGGGACTTTTGAACTCAGGTAAGTTAGACTAAAACCCGCTTGCCCTTTTTTTTCTTCTCTAATGTGCTTTAGGACTTGGCTAAAACTCTCAGTAGCTGAAAAATGGGCTGCACAATTGCTAAAGAGAAAATATTCAGACCTAAAAGACCTCCAGTACAAGATCAATAGACTGAAAAGTCAATTACCTAATTCATCTGGGTCACCCTCACCTTTATTGCTTGAAGAGCAGTCTTTATTTCAATTTAGTCATAAAAACTAGGGGGTTAGTAGTAAGAAAACAGGCAAGCAGATCCTTCACTATAGCTGCAGTTAAGAACAATTAATGTATTAAGCTCATAGACACTAAAAAAATTAATATGCTTTCAAGAGCTTTATGGATAATTATTTATGAATGATAAAGACACTATACTGCAAAGGGAAGTTCATATATCTGTATTTCCTTAAATGTGAATAGCTTTTGGAAAGAAAAGAAACCTTCTTAGGAAAAAAAAATATTCTTCCTGCTTAAAATTGTCAAGCTCCTAAAAAACAGCTTGGTGAGGTCAGGATGCATTCAGTGTCACTAATGATTTGCATGAAAATTTTCATTAATCTTCCATTGAGGAGATAATAAGGTTATTTGAACTTAAGTGATCTCTGCTTGGACTTAACATGTGTTTTTTAAAGAGTGTCTACATTTTATATCTCAGCAATCTGGTAACTGTATCTTATAAGATTCCCAAGATATGAAGGAATGATGAAGAAACTGGTAGCAATTTTAAGTTAGTAGTTCATTAATCTATACATCTCCATAATGATGATAGGTTGTTGATATGTCTATCATCTTCCTATAATTACTGCCCTACCCCTTCCAGTGTTTTCCTTCTTCAGTAACTAGATTTTTCACCTTTACCAGATAGTGTCTGGAACACTCAGGAATAGGATCTGGCTTCCCTGATTTCCATGATAGTACTTAAATCTTCATCATTTTTAAAGGAAAATTATATCATATAGCAAGGCTTTGTATTGGCATTTTTTTTTCTCCCTCTCAATTGGTGACCTCATAAATTCCCATAGATTTAATTATCATCTTTATGCAGGTAAAAGCTCTTGACCCTTATTAGCTGTGTTGGCTTGAGGCAAGTTGCTTAATCTCTCTCTGCTTCATTTTCCTCCCATGTTGAATAAGGATAATAACAGCACCTAGAGTAGTAGTTTTCAAACTTTTTGTCTTAGAACACTACACTTTTAAAAATCAAGCATTCTCCAAAGAGCTTTTGTTTGTGTGGATTATATCAATATTTGTTGTTAGAAAGGGAAACATCTTAGTATTATTGTAAGGTGGGTGAAAAGTGAAATGACAAAGAAAAACAAACGCTGGATCTTCTGAACATATCAATTTATTATGCATGCCAATTATCTGACAAACTGGGACCAGACCTCCTCAACTTAAGTCTGGTTCCCAAATACAGGGGGAGACATGCTTTTATACATTAAAAGCAATTAGTAAAGTAAGGTCAATTAGTTAAAAGGAAAAACTAAAATATGAGGTAATCTGTTTTTTAATTAGGTGAAAGTTTAGGGACTTTCCAAGTTTGGAGTGTTAGAGTGAACAAATACAATTCCATGAAATCAAAAAAGGAGATGTCCCACTGCCCAGAGTGTTAGTCAATAATTAAAGAAGCAATAACTGGAAACAATAACTGATTGATCACTACAAGTCCATTTTCAGATAAGAAATATGGGTTGCTTGAGATGTACAACTGTGAGAAAACTCCTTGCATTAATTTTTGAAACTGCCTGAGTTTCTGGTCATCATAACCTAAGTCTTTAGTTAAGAGTCTTTAAGCAGCAGATAGAGGCGGTCCAGATTCCTAGACACACAAGCCTAGGTTCAAACAATGCAACAAAGTTTTTTTCTTAATTCCCAAAATTGAAAAAGTTTTTTTTTCCACAGTACAGAAATTTAACTAGACCCATAATTGAATAGAAAGAGAACGGAGCTAGTTTCAGAATTGAGTCACAAGATGAAGTCAATGTGATTCACTCAATTCCCACAATTAATCTCCTCAACTGTAAAAATAATTTTGATCTAATGGATCTCCATACTTTGAGAACTAGTAATTTAGAAGGTTGCTGAAAGGACTGAATGAGAAAACATGTGAAATTCTTGGCAAACTCTAAAGTGCCACATAAATGCTAGTGTTATCTTTATTATTCTTCCCATCAACTGAATTGACTCCTATTGTCAGGATTACTAGTTATAACTACTTGGTAATTTTCTTACACCTCCTTCCTTTTCAATTTAGACAACTCCAGATTAGATTCACAAAAGTCTAGGAAAATCTCTAAGAGAGACTTTTAAGAGTTAAGAACTGACCTATCTTAGGTATATTTTTCTCTGACCTTTATTCCACCATATCTAAATTTTAATTTGTGGTTCTGAAGTCCTTATGCCTTTCTTAGACATTGTAATTATTACCCATTCAATTCCCAAATCTACTTCTCTCTTCTGTAGCCCATTTTGATGATAGTTAGCAATAGCAAAGAAATCCCCTCCTAAGCCTCAAAGCCTTAGTAGGATCTTCACTTTCTTGTACAGAACTTTGTAATGCTTTCTTGATTTTTTCTGGCAGTACCATTTGTCACCATGTGAATGACCATATCTGAGTAGTTTTCCTCAGTTTTTAGAAGTGTTGGGAAGTTAACTGCTGTTTCCTGGGTTGACAAAACAAGATTTATTATTAATGTCAAGCTTACAAAGAAAAACACTACCTCAGTATTTCCATCAGGGAGTCAACAATGACCTCCCTTCCACTCCCACCCCACCCCACCCCTACTCATTTCTTCTTCCTCCAACCCTTTTCTCTCTCTGGGATATTATCTATGGATCCACATTCTCATTCTGTGGAAAACAAGCAGAAGCACCCCCCTCAGAGTGTTTGTAGCAGCAACCACACTGGCATACTCAGGATGGTTGCAAGCACAGGTTCTTACATTTGCTTTACTAGGAAAAATAGTTGTTTAAGGGATCAACAGTCTTTTTTAATTACACTCATTAGTTCAGGAAAAAGGTCAGTACTCTGAACTTCAGAGAAAATACAAGCAGAGAAATAAAGACCAAAAGACAGGGCTCTGACTCCCTGTGTATAGCAATATATATATATTGCTACACACTTTATATACATCTCTGGATCAAGAGAGCCTTTACATCTGACCAGTCAGGGAGCTCTGAACATATGGAATCTCAACCAGGGAACCACAAGATCCTTTTCATAAGTGAGCCCCCAAAGCAAAATACCAACTGAGAGTATACATACACTTCTCAGAGCCAGAAGGCATCACAACCCTCCTTACTCAGTACTTAATTAGAAATTAGCAAAATGTGTGAAAGTCTTCCTACAAGCAAGCCTCCCCTAAGCAATTTTCCCTTAATGGGCTCCAAATGAGACCTATTAAAGAGTGAGGAAGATCTCATATCCCATTAACATTACAGATCTTTCTTCTTAGAAAAAAATCTCATATAATGACCTAATTCCACAGGATCAGATGTTCCATTCTCCCCTACCTCCTCTGTGTTACACTCTTTTACTCTCAAGCCTACCAGACATCAGGGTAGTGGCAACATCAGAGGAGGGGACTTATTTGAGAGATAATGCACAGGTGAAATTGATAGGGTTTGGTGACAGATTGAATATGGGGGGTGAGATATAGTCAGATGAAAATAACACTTAGGTTATGAGCCTGGGAGAATGGTGATGCACTTGACAGTAATAGAAAAGTCTGGAAGGTGGAAGGGTTTAGAGGGAAAGAAAATTTATTCAGTTCTGAACATGTTGAGTTTATGATATGTGCAAGACCTCCAGTTTGAGATGGCTTACAGACAGTTGAAGATGCGAGACTGAAGGTCATCGGAGAGGTTAGGGCTGGATATTTCACTAGTTGAATTCCCAGAGATAAATATGTAAAGGTTCTGATTCTAGGTTTCACTCTGAAGAACATAGAAGATTACCCTTCTTTTCTTTCCAAGGCAGTCTCTTCTTTTATTTTTTTTCCTAAAAGAGACACCATAAAAAATATGATACTGTGTGCTTTTATCTACAAACAGCAAGCAAGGAAATATTCTTCAAACTCAAAACTATTCTTCTCCAAATATATATATATATATATATGTATATAATTAGCCTTCCTGACTATGAAGATGATTTCATCCAAGAAATAATGGTTTTGTGGAGGCCACTGGAGGTATTGATATCATTAGAATGTATCCATTAAGGTAGGTTTAGAAGAAGTAGCAATCATAGATTAAATACTTGTAAAGTGCTTTGCATTTCCCAAGTTTATACCTGCATGCCATTTGCCTATCAAAAACTCATTTCATTCAGCTTCAAAGTAGGGTAGCATTGATTTGAAGAACTGGGAATTTGACTTTTTAAAAAAATTTCACGTGAGTGAACAATTTGTATTGAATAAGGTGGTCTTCTCATATCATGTAGGTTCTGTGTACCTACTCCAGTCTAACAGCAGAACTGTGTGGTAATCATCTCTATAGATGATCATATAGATGATAATCATCTCTATAATTCATCTAGAAATGCTTTTCCATAATGCATATGCTTACATAAAAAATGTTAAACTCCAAAGGGTCATGATGTCCTTGTTTTGTGGATGTGACTATCTCTTGAAGCTGTGCCAGGTGATCACAAGCTCCAATAAGATCCAATAAGACGGAAAGGCTTTGTGTATGAGCGTAACAATAAACAATTGTTCAAGCATCAATCAATTTAAGTTTAGAAAGGATGTGGGATGAAGAATTAGGGTTAGTAACTATAAGAGAACAATTATTAAGTTATAAAGGGTTATCACAAACTCTTTCTTCCCTCCCCCCTCTTTTTCATCTCCTATCTTTCAGTACCATCTGTCACTTTCTCCTCCTTTACCCCTGTCTCACATGCTGAAGTAACCTTACCTCTTACCAAGACTAAACCCCCTACTTTTTCAAGCGACCCCATTCTATCCTGTCTCCTTCAACAGATTGTCCTGCCATCCCCATTCTAGGTCCTTCCATCATTACTATTATCCTATATCTTTTCTGCCCTTTGTAGCTAAACTACTTGAAAAAGTCATCTACAATATGCACCTCTACTTTGTCTCCGCTCACCCTCTTCTTAACCCATTATAAACTTTTCATTCCACTGAAATTGCTTTCTCCAAAGTTACCAGTGCTCTCTTAATTTTACCAAATTCAATGGACTTCTCAGTTCTCATTCTCCTTGACCTCTCTGCAGCCTTTGACGGTTTTGACCATGATTTTATCCTTGATACTTTCTTCTTTCTAGATTTTTTGGGACATCATTCTCTCCTGGTCTTCCTACTACCTATCTGACCACTCCTCTGTCTCCTTTGCTGGATTGTCCTCAAGATCATGTCCCCTAATCTTAGTCATCTCTCAGTGTTCTGTCCTGGGCCTTTTTCTCATCTCCCTGTACTTCACTTAGTGATCTCATCAGTTCTCATGGATTTAATTACCATATCTATGCTAATGATTGTCAAATCTTTCTCTCCTGCCCTGATTTTTCCACTGCCTTCCAATCCTGCATCTCCAACTGCTTTTTGGACATCCTGAACTGGATGTCCACTACACATCTTAAACTCACTATGTCCATAATGGAATGCATTTTCTTTCCCCTTTAGCCCTTCCCTTTCCCTTTCTATCTTCCTTATTACTGTAGAGGGCAATGACATCCTCCCAGACCCTCAGTCTCACAACCTAGGAATCATCCTTGATTTCTCACTATCCTTGACCCCTTCCCCCCATATCCAATATCTTACCAAGCTCTGTTGATTTCACCTTTTCAATATCTCTTAAATATGCCCCCTTCTCTCTTTTGACACTGCCACCACTCTAGTGCAGATCTTTATCACCTCAAAACTTGATTACTCCAATAGCTTGCTTTCTCAAGTCTCTCCTCCCTTCAATCCATCCTCTAGTTTAGTCACAAAAATGATCTCTCTAAAGTTCAGTTTTGATCATATAACCACGCTCCCCCTACTAATAAACTCTAGTAGCTTTATTGCCTCTAGGCACAAATGAAACTGCTCTGTTTAGCCCTTCATAACCTAACCCTCTCTCACCTTTCTAGTTTTCTTACACCTTCCTCTCCTACACATACTCTTTGATTCAGTGACATGGGCTTCTTCTTGTTTCTTTTTTTTGGAGGGGGGAAGCAGGGCAATTGGGGTGAGTTGCCCAAGGTCACAAGGCTAGTGTGTCAAGTGTCTGAGGCTGGATTTGAAATTAGGTCCTCCTGACTGGGCTGGTGCTCTATTCACTGCACCACCTAGCCACCCCAACACTGGCTTCTTGCTGTTCCATGAACAATACACTCCATTTTTCAGTGTTGGGCATCCTCTCTGGCTATCCCACATGCCTAGAATATTCTTATTCCTTCGTTTTGACTTATGAACTCCCTGGTTTCCTCTGAGTCCTAACTAAAAATCTCACCTTCGACAGGAATCCTTCAGAGCCCCTCTTAATTCTAGTACCTTCCCTCAGTTAATTATTTCCTATTTATGCTGTATATAACTTGTTTTGTATATATTTGTTTGCATGCCATCTCCCCCATTAGACTATATGCTCCTTGAGGCCAGAGATGGTCTTTGCCTCTTTTTGTATCTCCAGTGCTTAACTCAGTGAGTGACACAGATTGACTATGATTTGTGTTCATTGAAGGAGTACACACAATAATGAAGTCATGGCTCCTGGGCACATTGCTTGGTGCATAGTGTGATAGTAATGGCAATTAAAGATTCCCCTGTATTGGCTTGGTTTTCAAATTGATTGTTTTAAAACCCAGAGCTTGTTAATCCCACCTGTGGGGTGGGATGGACTTGTTGATGTGAAAAGAAAGTCCTGAACTGGGAGGAGCTGGTGACGTAGATTTGGAGAGACAAGAGAGAGGCGGAAGATCTTTTTGGAAGCAGTACCTCGTGGAGAGAGAGAGACTAAGAGAATTACTGGTGGCCGCTTTGAATTGCCCTGGACTTTTGAGACCTGCCCCCTGAGCTGCCAAGGACTGAGGAGACATGGCTGTTTTGCTGGTACTTTGTCTGTCTGTTTTGATGTTGTTTTGCCAGATTTGTCCACTGGTGAAAGACAGTCCTTTTGTTGAAGAAGTCCTGGAACCTGGCTGTTCGCTAAGAAACCCTGAGACTGTCCTGCAGACAGAATGAATACTGTCCACTGGTGAAGGACAGTGCTGTTGTTGCAGGGGTCTGGGAGCCTTTCTGTTGGTTCAGAAGCCCTGAAGAAGGATTTTCTTGTTGTATGTTTACAGAAATCCTGGGAGAGGGCTTTGTTAATGTGTTCAGGGGTTCTAGGACTGTTCTACAGACAGAGGATAAATTCATGAAGGGACTGGCAATGTATCTTATGGCCTTGCTAAGCCTTGTCTCCCCAGGAACTAAGATTGCTGAGAACTTGCCTCGAGTCAAGATGAAGAAAAGACCTCCATTTGGGTATTAAGTGCTGTGTTTAAACTTGATGTAACTCTGGGGTAGATTCAATTGTGATCCAGGGGTGGGGAACTTTTGACCTTATGTTTGGAAACTAATCTCCATTTGAGAAGAGGGGCTTTGTGGTGGACTTAATTAAGGTATAGCTTAGGGGTGGAGAAGTATTTAGAACAGAGACTTTGTAATTGATTGAATGATTGGAAGGTCCTGGGGTGGGGTAGTATTTGGAGATTATTTAATCACACTTAGTAAATGCTGTATTTTGAATGATGTCATGTTTTGATCTTCTCTGTTCTGGGTTTGTTACTGAATAAAATGGAGAGCACCTATGCTGGTATTTTGAACCTGGGAAGTTGCCTTTCTTTTGGCATTACATTACACATAGTAAGCATTTAATAAATTTTTTTCATTAATCCAGTCATTCATCCTTGAATACATTATAGTATTTATAAAGCATTGAATGATACTGGAATTATCTAGATATTTCAAATGGATTAGTACTTAAAGCCTTGAATAATTGAAATATTTATCTTCTATTTGATTGGTAATTGAAATATTTGAAATATTTATCTTCTATTTATCTTCACAACTTGCTTTTATATAAGTAGAAGTCTGTTGCTTTTTTGTTATATCTGTTTTTGAAAGGAAACCACACATGTAGCTGCAGTTTTTTTACACTTTCTTAAAAGGAAAAAGAAAGGTCTATAAATGTTAAGACAGTAGACTTAAAGCAATGATTCAGCCTTAAAGCTGCACATATACTTTGAGAAATGAGTACTTGCTATCTTGCAAGGTCTAATGATATGTGTATTGTATAATGGCATAGGTAAGCTGAGCAGGAGATTCACATGGGATGTAAAGTTAAGATAATTACTTACAGAAATTGTTTTCTATGATCAGAACCAGAAGTAATAAGAAGCAAAGTATGTAGGCTTAAATATAAAAAAGATAAGTAGACCTGGCCTAGGGATTTCTATGTAGATGAATGATTATTTAAGGTTTCTAATAATATAAATATACCCTCATATATTTATGAGAATATCAAAGAAGCAGAGCAATGAGAGCATAGAACAACTAAGAGAAAATAATTTTGCTAAATAAAAGAAAAAGAAACAAACTGGATAGTGAGGAAGAGAAAATTAGACTATCCAAGCTGTTTAAATGGGACTGTAAAGCAGGTGGGGATTTTTGTTGATCCACAGAAGTATTTGAAAGTGCTCTTAAGAATCCAAGTAACAACAATGTGAATACTCTATGGATTACAGAAGAAAATATGAATTGCCCTTATTCTTTTGTCACAATGAAGTATAGTATTAAACATTAAGTATAGTATAATACTAAGATTATTATGATTCAATGATTCATTTCACCAACAAGAAATGTAACTGAACACATAATATTCCAAACTTTGTGTTGGATTGGTACCAGTGACTGAGGGAAAGGAAAACTAGAAACCTTATAGTATCGACTGTATTTTTTTACATTTATTAATGGCTTTATGCCTTAGCACATGGCCAATTTTTTTTTGTAAGGCACCAGCTGATGCTTAGGGATATATGTATTCTTTAAAATTCCCATTCAGTACTAACCAGAAGACTTTCATATTTATTTCTTCCAACATACTATTTAAGTTCTTTATATTCCCTCTATTTATCTTTCTGTTAGACTTGCCCCACTCTGAAAAATGAATATTCATATCTCTTGTGAGGTTCAAGTTACTATTAATATCTTTTTTTTTTGCAGTTAAGTTAGCTTTGCCTTGGAGATATTAAATACCATGCTATTTGGTACATATATATTTAATAATAAAATTTGCCTTTTTTATAGTATCATTAAATATAATGTAGTCTGATTTTTGTCTCTTTGCCATTGTGAAATTTTACAGCTACTTTATCTGAAATCACCATGGCCATTCTTGTTTTGGGGGAATTGCCTGATGCACAGTAAATTTTTAATTCCTTTCATTGTTTCCACTCTCTATGTGCCTTCATGCTGTAAGTCCATTTCTTATGTGGAAAAAATAGCGATACTTTTCTTATTCACTAGGAGAAATTCAAACTGGACCATCTTTTTTCACTGTTGATCACTTTTGCTGCCTCTATTGTGCATAGTTCCATGTAGACATGAGGCATTGAGGTGGTGATAGAACACTGAATGTGGAGTTAGGAAAACTTGAATTTAAATGGGATCACAAACATTATTAGCTGTCCAAACCTAACTAAGTCACTTAAGCTCTCCCTGCCTCGATTTCCTCAACTATGAATTGGAGATAATAATAGCACCTACTTCCCAGGATTTTTGTGAAGATAAAATGAAATAATACTTGCAAAGCATTATATAAATACTAGGTGGTATCATTTAGTTAGAGAGGGTGTGGGTCCCTGCACAGTAGCAGAACACTAAAATAAGCCTGCCTAGAGATATTTTTCTCAAGAAGAACACTGTTATGATTTATAGCTCCTTTGTGCTTCCTCTAGGTTGTTGTTTCCTTAACAATATTCTCTGTTGTCAACCCTTTAGTTTGGATCCATTGTAACTGAATTCCCACCACATTTTCCTGCCTACCTCACCATGAGGTAATTTTGTTGCCTGATGAATTTCTGGTTGTGACCTTGGATGAGTTTCAAGTTATTTTGTGATCTCTGGTCATTTTTTGGCACCATCCTTCTTCTTTTTTACTTTTTGATGTTCCTTTGCCTGTTAGTCATTCACAAACCTCCATTCTATGGAGGCAACTGGCATTACAATTTCTCAAGTATGTGGATGCTCATTTTTGAAGTAAATTGTTTTGGGAATATAATTGTTGCATTTCCTCTCAAAAAATCTCTCATTCTTCCAGCCATTTGCAGTTTAATAAACACATTTTCTACAGTATGAAGACTGTATGAGTAATAGGGTAATTTTAATGAAAAATTCAATGACTATTTCACAGATTCTTAGAATTGTAAGAAGCTTGATAGGTAATTTCTTTGAATCAACAAAGCAAACAAAGAGTCATTAAATTCTCCTTTGAAAACTTCAACGATGAGGAACTTACCACCTCTCAAGATAGACCATTCTACTTTTGGATACTTCTATTTTATGCTTCTAATTATTAATAATTATATATAAATATATATTATATATATAGTTATATAAAAATATATATGTATATAAATATGTAAAGAATAAATTTGTTTCTTACATTGAGCCTAAATAAAACTTTCTATAACATCTACCTACTAACATCATAGAAATTCTACTCACCTGATCTAATATGAATGTTTAAACCCTTTTCCACATGATGGTCCTTTGCATACTCAGAGACTATTGTCAGGTAACTGTTCTCTTCTTTTCCAGTCTAAATATACTCAATTGATACCCCTATGGCATTGTATAGACTTCTCTCCTCATCTTTATTGTCTTCCTTTGAACTAGCTTCAGTTTGTCAATTATCTTCTTATTATGTTCCACTGAGAACTGAACCCTGTATTCCAAATGTGGTCCTACTAGGAGAAAAAAGCAGAACTTTCATTCCTTTTTTTGTATAGCTATTCTTTTTTTACTATAGCCCTTCATGTCAGTTTTTTTTGATGCTAGCTCAAAGTCTTGATTCATATTAGCTTGTAGTCTAATAAGAACCTCAGATCTCTACATCAACTGTTGTCTAGCCAGGCTTCCTTTAGCTTGTATTTGTGTAGTTGACTTTGCTCCTCAGCTTTCCTTCAGAAAGATTTATTTAACAAGTTGCATGTCATGCAATGTATCTGAAAGGAAATCACAATGCCATGAAAGATTTAAATCAAGGCTTCAGGATTTAATACAAACACATAGACCAAAATTCCAAAGTATTCCTATTACCTCTCAAAATTGTCCCCATTATTTTTTTTTAAAGATTAAACATACATGTCTTACAGGATAATAAATGGAATAAACTAGAACAAACATGTCAAATGTTTATTTTACCAAAAAAGTCTCCCAATATGCATTTAAAGTAATGTTCCATGTAATATGACATAAAAGCAACATTTTACATAATTGAAACTGCTTTATGAATCTGATTTTTTGACCCCAATTGTAGAACTTTACATTTATCATTAATATATTTCACTTCATTCAATCCATCTTCTATTTTGGCCCTTATCTTTCTCACTCATGTTGTAAGATGTTAGGAGAATTAGGCATAATTGAGAATTTCTGGATAAGTGGGTTCAAGTTCCAATTCTGTTATTAATTAGAAATGTGACCTTTGTCAAGCGGTTTTATCTGCATAGGTATTTTCTCATTCATTAAATTAAGGATTTGTACTAAATATACCATCAAGGCCTTGCAGCATTAACATTTTTACAAACTCTGTGAGTTCTGTTCAGAATAAACAAAGAAATAGGCTACCTCGAGTTCATGACAAACTACTGGAATAAGTACAAAAAATTAGTAAAAAATCCCCCAGATAGCAGTATGGATAAGGTTTTCTGCTTGATGTTGAGTCATCAGATTTGTTACTCGAAACAAGGGCAAAATATGGGAAAAACAGCAAAGGTCAAAACTCTAAGAGATGATAATTTCTTAACAAGGGCCTAAGTTAGTAAAAGTGAACCCCCCTTTTCTGAACTTTGTTTTTCTCTCCACTTCTTCTATATTAAATTTAAAAATATACATTATTTGGGTAGGAGTTAGAGGAAATGAAGTATGAGGTCCTCCTGTATACTTCTGGGTTCTTGGATTCTATGTCTAGAAGACCATTCTTCCCAAATCTAACTTAGACTACATCCTGCAGTCCTTTTAGACTAACCAGAAAGGAAATAATTCATGCCCTGGTATTAAAGAGTCTATTTATTCCTACCCTATTAGGAATAACATTCAGATCTTTTATATTTTTCTGTCTATCTGAAAAGCTTGTGTGTGAATGTGTATGTGTACATATTCATGAATGCATAGACAAAAGGCAAAATAAGAGTTTTGAAGATTAATTAGAAATGAAATTAAAATGTAAATCAATGAAAAAAATGGTTCAATTCACATGCAACTTTTAGGAAACAAGAGGAAGCATAGCATAATGAATAGAGATCTGGCTTTGAAACTGTAGAGATGTGAGTTCAAGTCTCACCTCTGACATATACTGGCTATATGACCCTGGACAAATCACTTAACCTTTCAGTGCTCTAGAAAATTCTCTAAGACTATAAGTTACAGAGAAGATGACCAGCTTCACTGGTAGAATTTCCCCACCTAAGAATTATTGATACCAATGAAATCACAGATATAGTCACAAAGAGAGGTATATCCCTAATATAAAAACAACAGCTGACACGAAGTGTTTTAAGATTTGCAAATTGTTGTTTATACATCATCTCTTTTGTTTATTAAGTTATTTTTTTTGCCCCAGGAATTATTCTCATTTTATATATGAGGAAAATGAAGGTGGAAGTGGTTAATTTTCTTGTGTATGGTAATACCGATGGTAAGTGATGAAGTCAGAAGAAAACCTCTTTATCCTTACATCAGGAGAAAGAAGTGAAGCAGAGAGAAATAGAAAAATATAAAAGCAGCGAGTCACTCAAAGGCAATATGGCCAACTGTTACAGGTATAGCTGGTTATAGAGGTATAATGAAAGCCAATGACCCATAAGCACTTTCCTTTACTTATTTCAAGTCTGCCTGGAAAAAAAGAAAGGCTGAGTGGTGATTGCTGTTTGATTATGAAGCAAGTTTGACTGGATAGGATCTTGTTACTAGCAATTTGATACCATTTGGACGGGGGGAGGGAAAGAAATTACTATGATGAGGGTCATGGTTGTCTCTTTTAAGGTGTCAACTTTGTGAAAGACCCTAAAATAACACCTTTTCTTCCTTCACTGTGATTTTATGGATCTTCTTTCCTCTATTTAGACCATATTTCATGTCATTTTTAAAAAATGGAGGTATTAGAGAGCAAAAAGCCAACCATCACAGTTCCTAGCCTTTCTTAAACTTATTTATAAAAAGGCCTTGTTTATATTTTGATTGACATTCCATTTCTTATCACCCATATAAGACTCCAAGCGATTTTTGCCTACATCAGAAACTGTAGAAAGTTGAGTATTTGATGTCCTTAGTCAGAAGTATAGATCAGTCAGATCACTTTGTCCATTCATCACAGGGTGGAAAGATACTTCTAGAGAAAGGTAGACATATAAAAAATAATCTGATTTGCTGTGCTGGCAGGAACTTAACGGCTTCAGTTGTATTTTGTGTTTTTATCATTTAAAAAGTTACATTTCTTCTTGCCTCCACACCTAAATAAAAGCTATTATATATTACATTATCTGCCTTCCTCCCACCAAAACAAGGCTATTGCCACCGCCACCACCACCACCACTGATACCATAATCAATTATTGACAGAAATGTGTGATATGTCTTTTATTTTTGGTAGTATGGTACCAAGGTTTATAATATTTGATCAGTTTGATCATCTTTCCATATTGACAGTATTTATATAATTGTGGTTATTGTATATACCTCTTAGGTATTTTGTATTTTTCTCTTTTGTTTAGCTTGCTTCATTATACATCACTTTATAAAATATTTCTTTTCTCTCTAAATTCTTCATATTCACTATTCCTTTATAGTATAATGATCTTATATTACATTTATATAAAATTATCCTTTTGACATCATGGGGGTTAGGAGTGCAGCACCTAGCAATATGAAAAATCCCTGTAAAATTTTTGACCCTCCTTTCTTTTTTTTTTTTTTTACCAGAGAGGAAGTCTGACTTTTTTTCTTTTTCTTTTATGTGGTGTTTGTAGTACCTTAGTGTAAAATAGCGTATAAGTACTAGATCATAGACTCTGTATTGTGTGCTAACCTTTGTGTGTTGTCTGGAGCTTTCACAAAGCTCCCAAAATCCAACTAAATTCTTATGCTCACCCATGATATATCAAAAACTGTGATGGGGAAAATCATGATGTGGAAGGGATAACTGTGTACCACAATTTGTTTAGTCATTTCCAAGTTGTTGGGAGAAGTTTGTTTCCATATTTTTGCTATAAAACTAATGGTTCCATGAACATTTTTGTACATTTTTTTCTTGTTGATATCCTCTTTGTCTCATTAAGTAAGATCTTTGGGTAAAAGAGTACAGACAATTTGTTAACTTTTGTTGGGTAATATTAATTTTTTAGCAATTGAATTCATAACTCTATTAGCAGATAATCAATGTTCCAATTTTAATAAAGCTCCTATAGCATTTAAAAAATTATTGCATATTTTTTAATTTGATAGATATGAGGTAGTCACTAAGGGGTTTTTTTTTTTTTTGCATTTCCCTGTTGGCTTTTTCAAACATTTTAGGTCATTATTGACAGTTTGTATTTCTTCTTTAGAAAATGTTTTTTGGTGTCCTTCAAACCCTGTGTATATTAAGGAATGGCTGTTATTCTTATATATTCATGTCAATTCCCTATAGATTTAGGGTATCAGAAACATTTACATTAATTTTTTTCTAATTTACATCTTTTCTTTTGCAAAAGAAATTCTCATATAATTCTTTAAAAGCACTAACAACAGAAAGATATATATTCAAAGCTCTTTATCTAACAACAAAGACTATCATTTGTACTAGAGTAACTTTCCTCTAAAGAAAGCTTTCCAGTAAGATCAGCAATAAGAAAATGTTTATTGTCTTCACTATTATTTTATAAAGTTCTAGAAATACAAGTGATAGGATAACCTCTCCCACTAAAATAAATTGGCAAAAATGTGGCAAAATTATTTATATTTGAAAATCATTTGATTCCTTACTTAAAGAACCTGAGAAAATGAACAAATATCAATGAAGACAATAGCATTAATAAAGCAAAAGGATGAAAAATAAATTTTTTAAAAATGAGTGATTGTATCTGATTAATAGAACCCAGGAGACAGAGAAATTCTATTTAAAATTTAGCTTACTTCAATTTATAAGTCAAGGATATCAAGGGATAGGATGGAAATAAAGTAGTAACACCCAGAGTTTGTTACTACCAGATTTCAACCTATTAAAATACACACGCAGGCTCACACACACACACAAATACACACAATAGTATTAATCATTTTTACCTAACACTGAATAAGAAATAGAAAAATAGATCAGAAAGCAATATGGTGCTGCAAAAGGATGACTGAACTTTGAAAGAAAGAGCATTTAGTAAGCAACTATAGGTGCCAATCATTGTGGTATACAAATGTTAAAGTGACTTGGTAACTTCTCTCATGGCACTCATGTTCACATTCTAATAGAGGAAATATTTAAAGAGTTATGGTGACCAGGGAAGGAGGATTTTCTCCAAAGAGTCACCAGAATGATGAGTGAAACCAAATCATAAAGCAGTTCAAAAAGCAAGAGTAGTTTGGTATAATGTCTTTGTTCTTTATTTTAGTGGATAGGTTTTTTTTAGCCTATGAGTTAACTATTATTTAGAAGTTTGATAGAATTAATTTTAAATCGAAATGGACACAGGATATTTTCTTTTTGTCAGTCAATTATACCTTGGTTAGTTTTTCACATTGAGATGAGCTATTTTACTTTATTTTGTATTCCTTTATTATTTATATTTTTCTAAATATTTATCCTGTCAAAGGGTTTTGAATTTTGATGACCTATAGTTGGGTAAAAGTGTGTATGTGTCCTTCTACATTTGTTGTGACTTCCCTCTTCTCATTTTTTATTTTGGTTATTTGGTTCCTTGCATACCATTGCTTTTCTTTTTTCCTTTGTCCTCCATCCTTTGTCTCTTTTAAATTAGCTAATTCACCTTTAAAAAAAAGTTTAATTTATCATCTCAGCAGTCATTTTGTTTTAAAGGTATTTTTTTTAGAATTTCTATTTTGTTCTTGAGAGATATTAATTTGTTAAATTTTCAGATAAAAAACCCCTGTATACTCGATTTGATGTTCTTTTATTTATCTCTTCTCTTGATATGATGAATAAATGGCTAAAATATATTTAGCACTTTCTATGTGCCAAATATTATAGTAATACCAAAGGAAGACAGTTCCTGTCTTCAAAGAGTTTATATTGTAATAGGCATAGCTAATACATGTAAGAGAATGGTGGCCAGGGAAGGGACTTTTGGTGTAGGATGTCACAGAGAAGATGAGTGGAACAACAGGGCAGTCTTGGCATTTCTTTTCTAGAAGCAATGGTAATGTTACTTTTATGACAGCTTTCAGAGGGAGTTTAGGGAAGCAACAGCAAGACCAACTATAGCCAGTTGGAAAGAATATAATTGATATAGAGATGAGGATATCAAAGTTTTAGTTCCACATGAATGTCTCTGCCTCAGGGATTTCAGAAAGAAGTGGCTTAGCTCCTTCTAGATATGATCTGTGGAGATTTGGTGTTAAGGTTACAACAGCAGCAGCTGGAAAGAAAGCAGAAAGGGTAGAAAAAAGTAGAGATACAGATTTTATCTTTTTAATAATTATTTATTTTCTTTAT
This sequence comes from Petaurus breviceps papuanus, assembly GCF_028583685.1. Lineage (NCBI taxonomy): Eukaryota > Metazoa > Chordata > Mammalia > Diprotodontia > Petauridae > Petaurus > Petaurus breviceps. The sequence goes on from NW_027187391.1 coordinate 34,957,095, forward strand.
TGTGTTCTTGGAACTATTCATTAAAATTATTTAGTTTCATTTTGGTCTGAATGCTTTTTAATATTGTGGATTTTTATTACATTATGGTTTTTGAAGGATGAATATAATATTTCTAGCTTAATGTATTTGTTTATATTTTTTATGCTCTAACACATGGACAATTTTCCTAAAAGTTCTAGAGAATGGTAAAAGAAAACCTCTTTAAAATTCCCATTCAAGGATATAGGTCATATCTCATTTTTTCTAATTGTACAGATTTTTTACTTCATTCATATTTACCTTTCTGTTACAAGTCTCTAAATTTGAAAGACAAATGTTGAGGTCTCCAGCAATTAATGTTTTACTCTAGAGAGCATCTTCTTGTAATTCAGTTAGGTTTTCTGTTGAGTACTTATATGATAGGCTTTTTGGTGAACATATCTACAAGAATGGTATTCTTTTATGATCTATGGTACCTTTATGTATGTTGAAGTTTCCCCTTTTTTCTTTTAATCACATCTACTTTTGCTATCACCTGCTCTGAGATTACAATAGCCACTCCTGATTTTTTTTTGGTGGGGGGCAGGGCAGTGATTCAGCTGAAGCATAATAAATTCTACTCTAAACCCTTCATTTAAACAATCTCTGAATCTTACCGTGTTTCCCCGATAATAAGACCTATCCCGAAAATAAGCCCTCCCCTTACTGTGTAAGATTCCTCTAAAATAAGCCCTCCCCCTAAAATAAGCCCTATTGAGATTGCTACTGTAGTGAAGGTGATCCCCTGCGCTACACGCTACATTATGGTACCCTCTGTATGCACCCCTCCCCCCCCCCCCCAGTGAAACGCATGCCGCACTCCAAGCTGCATCTAATCAGAGCTGCAGCAGTGAGCACGTCATCCTGTTCTTCCCCAGTGATTTGCTTGCTGGTGCCATTGAGAGCAGTGCCGCGGAGGAGAGCTGAGGCAGGACAACATAAAAACCCGGTATGTAAGCGGGAGTGAAGGGGCATGATGGAGGATAAAAAGGGCATGATGGAGGAAAAAAGAACTCAGGGGGCATGATGGAGTGAAAAGAAGGACTGATGGTCATAATTTTATTATTCTGTCTGTTTTGACCCCCAGACATGAGTACAAAAAGGAAGAGCTGTACTGTTGAGTATAAGAAAGCAATTGTAGAGGAGTCACATGGCAAGAATCTTGCAGTTTTCTGTAAAGAAAAACTTTTGGATCTTCGAATGGTCAGAAAATGGAGAGCAGATTATAATAACCTCAATCAACAGGTGGATGAGGGAAAAGGGAAAAAGCGCAGGTCTGGATCAGGTCGGCAGCCCTTATATCCTGACTTGGAGATCCTCATTGGTGAATGGATTGCTGACAGGAGAGCAAAGACCTTGGTTGTGCGCAGGGCTGATATTCAAGCATTTGCCCTTTCAATGGCACCAGAGTTTGAAATGGTCTCAGAAGGATTCAAAGCATCACAACACTGGTTGGATGGTTTCCTTCAACGGTACAGGTATGAACTGTCCCTAAGAACACTGTTTAAGCTGGAAGATGCTGAAGTTATTAAACGTGCACTTGCATTCAAGTCCTTTATTGATAGGATCTACATTTCCAAGTACCAAACCTGCAATATGATTGCTATGGATGAAACTGCAGTGTTTATGGGACAAGGATCTCAAACAACAATTCATCACAGGGGTGCAACGTCAATCTACATTCCCACCACTGGCTATGAAAGTGCACGGGTCACCTGTGTTTTGGCAATTCGTTTGGATGGAAAGAAAGCCACACCTCTAATCATCAGTAAGGGCAAGAAAGATAAAATTGAACATGTATCTGGCATTTGCGTTCTTGAAACCGAAAAAGCCTGGTGTACACAAGCCATTATAAGAAAGTGGGTTGATTTAATGCTGCCACTTGTTATGCGAGGTAACCAAAGAGGTCTGATAGTCTGGGATTCAGCCAGCACTCACCATGCTAAAGAAATGAAGAACTTCCTTGCAGAGAGAAGAATAGATCAAGTAATGATTCCTGCAGGAATGACTGCCTATCTCCAGACCCTTGATATTGCAATAAACAAGCCATTTGCGCATGGAAGTCAATGACTACATTGAAAATAGAATGGAAAGAAATCAGCGTGGAAAATTTGTGAAGCCCTGTCTGCAAGAAGTCGTGACTTGGGTGAAGAAGTCATGGGATAAAATTACTGACAGCTGTGTCGCCAAGGCACTACGAGCAGGTTACCTGGACAAGGCATATTCATTTAAAGAGAGCTATATTGCTGGACATGACAGATTGGGTCCACTTCTTCTGAAGGAAATGGAGGCGCAAGACATCCAGGACGGAATTCAGGGTATGGACACTTATGATGATGTTGTTGAAGAAGATGACATGATCATTATTGAATAAAGGTACATTTTTTTGTTCACATTTACCTGTTTATTAAAATTGCTGTCAATGTTCATTAAAATAAGCCCTCCCCTGAAAATAAGCCCTCTGGTGTTTTTCTGTCCAAAAAAAATAATAAGACAGTGTCTTATTATCGGGGAAACACGGTAAGTATGTTTCCTGTAAACAACATAGCTAATAGGAAATGTGTTTTTACATGCCTCCACATGTATAAGGGGTATCATATTGTTTGCTCTTTAAATGGATGGGATAGTGTCTGAAGGGAGAGAGAGAATTTGGAACTCAAAACACATGAAAAAAAACATTCTATAGCTCTGTTTTTTTGTGAGAGGGATTCTCAAACTTTTTTGTGTGTTATGAACTCATTGGGCATTCTGATGAAGCCTATCAACCCCATCTCATAATTTTTGCTACCTATATTCATAATTGAAGGAAATGCTAAATTTTAGTTTGAGTTTGACTAAACCAAGTTTTTGACTTTTTTCTCCATCCAAGTTCATAGAACCTCTGAAATCTCTCCAGAGACCCATGTTAAAAACCTCTGCTCTAAGATTACACTATTCCTCTTGAAACTGGAGGCATAATGACAATATATAATATTGGAATAGACTTTGAGTAGGTTGAGTATGTCATTTATTCAAGCACCTCTCGGGTTTCTATTTATAAATCAGAATTAGAAGATGCCTCTTCATTTGGCTATAAATCCTTCTGACATCTTAACATCTGTTACTCAGACTTGGCCATGCCAAGTCATATGACATGCTAACTATGAAACATGTAAAAAAAATCTAATCAATATTTTTTCTATTATTTTCTTGGCATTCTCTTTCAGTCTGAAAATAATCTCACTATTTTCTTAGTACATGCTTTTGTCCACTACATCATCTTTTAGCAGTCGGTATCACTTTGACCCATAGTATATATTACTATTGACTTTGCTAACTAGCATTAAATAAAAGTCTTACAGTTTGGAAGGCTAACCTGTTTGTCCCATCTCTTTCCATTGCTGCAAATCTGAACTTATGTTTTCCTTCTAGGTAATTATAGGAGAAAAATTGTTTGAAAGATTTTTCAGAGGACAAATATATGAATGAGGTATAACTTTCTGGCACATTGAAGGATACATATTAAATTTATTTAAAGATAAGTTTTAATCAAGTTCTAATCAGTGGCCAAAGAGTCCTGTCCAACTGCGCTTAGTATGTTCCATGTGGATTCTCTTTCTTACCTTGTATTTTAAACAGCCCGTGAATTGACAGATTTCAGGCAACACTGTTCCAGATGCCTGGGTCCTGAGGAGCAGGTACAGCACATTGTTACCCAGGGAAATATCATATGAACTCATGCAAACTATAGAGTTTTTAATGGAGTTCATTATCAAATGGGAACATTAGGCAAGAATCTGGCAGAGAAAATCTAATCAAGATTTATAATTAAGTGAGAAGAGCATTTACAAACTTGATTATAATTGTAGGGTTTCTAGGCCCCTTTCCAGACATCACCCATTTGTAGTTTAAAGATTGGTATATCATGATTTTTTAAAAGTATTATTTCAACAATGATTGCTAAATATTAGCAGGACTAATCTACAAATAAAACATTTTAATCCATTTCTATAATAGTCTAGATGACATTTCTGATGGTTCCTAACAAAAATTTTTTGAAAATAATTATAATGCTAAAAGGAAGTTATCAAAGTAAAAATCCATTTTTATACTTTGATGTTAATCACTACCCTCTTTAGATAACAGACATTTGAAAAGTCAAGTTCAGAGGCATGACACCCTAGTACTATTTAATTGTAGATCTAAGAAAAGATTCCTTCTTCCACATATGTTTTGTTATTAATCCCAGTGGCAGATAGGAAATAAGGAGGGCCTACAGTAGATCAGTACCATAGCAAGGTATGTGTGATCAATCCAGGGATTCCTCTGTGAATGATAATGGAAGGGAAGGCAATATCATATTATGAATGCCCATGCCCCTAGGAGTTTGATTCTAGTGCCTGTACTTCTAGAAGTGTGACTCTAGCCTTTAGCTAATGTTTTCTTGTAAAAAGGGAAAGTTAAAAAGATCATAATGTAAGTATATAGAATATATAATTATTTTGTTCATGGACTTTAGAGCCCTCAGCTCATGCTATTCCTTTTGGCTCCAAGTTCCAATTTGTAAAGGCCTACATGCACTTGAGCACCTTTCCTGGGAGATACCAACCAGTCACTTGACAGAGTAATTGAGTTTGCTGCAACACTAGAAGGCATGATCTTGCAGTCCTTGCCCAGCCAGAAGGTTGTATATCATTTTTGATGGATCCAGTCCATAATGCTTGGCATCTGGAGTGCAGTGTGAAATAGCAGTGATGGGGCAATAAATATCCACCAATTACCATGTGTTAATGCAATATCCTAGAGCAATTAAACAAATAAGAAGGCTGATTCAATACTCTCATAATTCACTGCTCCAGGAATTTTGAACACTCATAAACTACATACTCTTATAAAAAAAGAGACTGTAGTCACAACTATCTGGTTCATCACATAATCAATAGTACAATCGAAAACAGCAATCTAAGTGCGAGTCCAGTAAAAAGGAGCAATGTTCTTTTTGCCTGGAAACAATGTGCTCTTCAGAAGAAAGCTGGTGGTTGGAGCCATCATCTCCAAACATTTTTGTTTAAAAAAAAACTGTATGTAACTCAAATGCCTGCAAATTTACTTATTTATAAGTTTCACATATGTAATCCTGTACTAATGAGTATATGCATACTAAAATTTGTATAAAATAGTTATTAAAAGGATTTAATAATGAAATATTTTGAAAAGATTTTATTATTAGCATAAGTTTTTGTCCTACTGAAATGTTATTAGTAATAATGATATTTTAAGTGAGATATTTTAATGTGATTGAATATATTAATTATTATTTTTTAAATCTTTAACACTATGATATATTGATTTGAAGATATGGTTCTCACTTCAGTTTATTTCAGTACTTGGTTTTAATAACTGGTATAGCTGCAAAAGACATTTCACAAAGATATGTAGATGCAAATAGAAGAAATCCATACTTGCCTAGCCTTACTAAATCATGATGTTCTTTTTTCAGTCCTATCTACCTATTATGCAAAGGTTTCTGATATTCAGATGTAAATTTCCATCTTCCCTGATGTCAATAAGGTCTTCTTGCAAACTAATTGGAAGGTGTTAGGTTTTTGTATATTTAGTATATGGGTTCAAAACCCAATAGAAGGCTTCATTTGGAAGATTTTTAAACATTAGAAAAATTGTTTTTTCAAGTTTTTGAAGTGTGCAAATGAGAGGTTTTATTATATGTAACATAATGATGTCATCTTCAGCTACTAAATCACATAGTGAGGGAAATATTTCCAAATATTCATTTTCAAAATTCTCTGACCCTAGAGCATTTTTCATTTGAAAAACAGGGTTTTTTTGGTCATTCACTATTAAAAGGCCACCTTTGCTGTAAAGACACAAAATGCTTAATTTTTCAAAAATATCTTCTAGATAGCATGTCAGCAAAAGGTGCTTATTATCATAGAAAAAAATGTTAACAAATTTGGAATTTCTTCTTGTAAGAGAAAATTTGTTTAATTCATCTTTAATTTCAAAAACGCTATTAAAGTACATTGCCAGAGTACAACTGGAAAAATTTTGTATGGTACAAAAGCTAATTATGGACAAATCTCATTACAAGGTATTTCCAAGATTTTACTACTTGAAATCTTGTTTTTTCAAATAAAATTCACTACAGTGGGGCCATCTTCAACCCTTTGGACACTTTTTGCTCCAAATGCTTTGTTGTAATGGTTTGCCTGGGAATAAATTTCATGTGTAGTGATATCTCTGTAATCTTACTCCAAAATCTTTTAAAAAAAATTTCTGTCACATTAGGTTCTCTATCTGCATACACATAGTTTTTGCATAAAACTTTTCTTTTTATTAAAGGAGTCATAAATTGCTTCTTTCTTTCTCAGCTCGGTAAACCAAGCTACATAAGGGGACTATGCTTCCTTCTCACTTTAAACTTTCTGTAGTGTGGTTTCTGACTTCATTCAAATCATCCTCTCCAAAGTTACCGATGAACCCTTAATTGTCAAATCTAGTGTTTCTTTCTCAGTCCTCATCCTTTTTGACTTCTCTACCGTCTTTGGCACTGCTGATCACCCTTTCCTTCCAAATATTCTATCTTCTCTAGGTTATGGGGACACTGTTCTCTCCTAGTTCTTCTCATAACTGTTGGATAACTTCTTAATCTCCTTTTCTGAATTTTGTTGCTGTTCAGTTGTTTCAGTCATGTCTGACTCTTTGTGACCACATTTGGGGTTTTCTTGGCAAAAATACTGGAGTGGTTTGCCATTTCCTTCACCAACTTATTTTAAGGAAATAAGGAAACTTATTTAAGTTTCTTAAGGAATAAGAAGGAAATAAGGAAACTGAGGTCCAACAGGGTTAACACACCTGTCTAGGGTTGTATAGTTGGTGTCTGAGGCTGTATTTGAACTCAGGTTTTCCTGACCCCAGGCTAGCATTCTATATACTGCCCAACCTAGCTGACTCATATGCTGGATCTAGCATCTAAGAAATACAAAATAAAAGCTTTTTGACTAAATGTAGATATGGCCATGCCATCTCCTGACTGAATAAAATTGAGTGATTCCTGCATAATTACCTCTAAGATCAAGTATAAAATAATTTCTTTGAAATGTAAATCCCTACATAATTTAGCCTTTTCCTACATTTCTAGTCTTCTTACACCTTATTCCTTTCTATAAGTTCTCCAGTCCAGCTACACTGGCCTACTTCCTATTCTTCACATTCTACATTTTATACCATGATTTTGTACCTTTTGACTGTCTATTGCCCATTCCTCAAATGGTCTCCTTTGCTTCCGCCTCTTAGCTTTCTTACTTGTCTTTAAATTCATCTTCTCTCCCGCCTTTTGAGGCATTTTCCAGTGTTCCCAACTACTAGTGCCTTCCCTCAGAGATCGCCATTTGTTTACTCCGTATATATCTTCTCTCTACTTACCTAATTTCATGTTACCTCTCTGAGTGTGAGCTCCTTAAGGAATGGGCCCATATTTTGTTTTTTCTTTCTATTCCCAGAGCTTAACACAGTGCCAGGCACATAGCAAATACTTAATAAAGATTAGTTGGCCAAATGACTGAATAATTTGTTGTTGAGACTAGGTAGCTAGGTGTAGATAAATGGGAACAATGAATCCCCAGAAGTGGTTGCTTTATTTGAATTTTCACCCTATATTTCCATTGGGCTATAACCACTACATAATTATAATTTGAATAATGATAATCCGAATACATTTCATCACTTCAGGGGATTCATTATTTGCCCTAATCATGACCTAGTTCTACATCTTTTTTTTTTAATGGCTCAGAAAAAAAGCAGTGTTTTTGAAAATATATTTTATTATTGAAACAGAATCTAACCAGTCTCAAAAGTGGAATCATGCTGGTATATTAGAAACAGGTACACTTTCATATAACTTATGACAGTCTCCCACATTGCACATTTTTAGAAACATCTGTGCTTCCATACAACTGTATAACAAGTTTTCCACGTTGCATAATTTGTTCTAACCCTTATTATTTTAAATCTTCAGCAATGTTTTTTATTTGTCTTCCAAAAGCATTTGCTAGCAGAAGAGTGCATTTTACTTCGTCACAATAACCATTTTTCTTTGTATTATTTCATTTTTACTGGGGCAAGAAGAATGAGTATTGGGCCAGTGGTATGTGGATTCTTCTCTTTTACTTTTGAGTAAGCAACTTGTTGTGAGGTTGTCAACATGTATCAAGAAGTTTTGTGAAATTTTGTAAAGCCCTGGTTTGAATATTGTATGACTAAAATCACCACTGGAAAAACTGCAGAAAACCTGTTTCTAATTTGCTGATGCTTATTTTTTACATTTCATGCTAATCATGAGAAATAATATCTTAAGACACAATGTACACTTGAAAAGGTATATAATTAATAATAGCAGATGTAAATCCATATTTCATATTTTTTGATGATTTTGCACATTTTTTTTACTAATTCCTTGTTATGTATAATTATTATAGTTTGTAGTTCAAAACATGGCTAACAGAGAGGTTATACTAGGAGCTTGTCAACTCTATTTCATTTGTAAGAGACCATGATGATAAATGAGCAAGAAAAATCATGTCACGTGTTTTTGGATGCAGGTGTTAGTACTCCTACGGTACTACCTGACTCCTGCTAGATTGTGACTGGAGCCCTAATCCTTGCTATCCACTATGTCCCTTTTCTTGCGCATATTCAAATCTCCTTTCTTGATGGTACCTGCTTAAAACTTTCATTGACCCTTGTAACCCAACAAGCTAATGTCCACCTCTCTACAATCCACCACCAAACATCTTGAAAAAAAATCTGCATCCAATGATTTCACTTCCTCTTCCATGGAAGAACACAGTGTTGATCATTGTTTTCAAGAGACCAGATTGATGTACTACATCTCCTGGGTTAACAGTATTTAATGGTCTGCCTGCTTCTCATTATTTTGGTCTTTAGTATTCCAAAACAACTTAATACCATGTTTAATTAAAGCCAGCATGTTGTGGTCTCTGTGAGAGTCTCATTTTTCTTTGGAGAAGAAAAGAAACAGTCATTATCTATCAGGATTTGTAATTAAGAACCACCCTCTTTAAACTACCTTTCAAAATCTTGAATACAGGGGCAAAATCCAGAATCTACATCTTGGAGCTGAAGACTATGGTGGATGATTGTTTCTTCTATATTCTTCTCTCCATCAGCATCCATCAAACATATTCTCATTCTATAGCTATGGCCGCCATTTCCCCCTGTATAAAAGCTTCTCCTTCCAAAATAATTAATGATTTCCTTATTATCAGTTGCAATGGTCCTTATCTGTCCTCATGTTCTATTTCTGCTACTTATTGGCTGTGAGACTTTGGATGAACCACTTTAAATTTCTAGGCCTTGGTTTCCTCATCCTCTAAAGGAAATAATGCTCCAAATCCCCTTCAATTTTTGAATATGATTCTTGATTTCCATGTGATATTCAACACTATTGACCACCCACTTCTTGGTATTGTTCCTTTGGTTTCAGTAACTCTCTTAGTTCATGCATTCTCTTTCTCCTTTGTTGACCCTTCTTTTTTGAAAAACAAAAACAAAAAACACGTTAAAATGGGTGCTCCCTAATTCTCTCCTCATGATTCTTTCCTCTTCTGTCTCTATTTTCTCCCATGACTTAAGTAATCATCTCTATAATTATGATTTGCACATATTTATTTCCATTAAAATCTCTCTTCTAAGCAGCAGAGCTGCATTTCCAAGTGCCCACTTCTAAAAAGCATGTGCAAGTTGGAATTTATCTTCACTCACAATGTGCTTCTTCCCATAGTTGTCAATGATACCATCACTTTGTCCAGTCCCCAGTGTTGGAAAGTTCTGCATTATTTTTGACTTTTCATTGCCTTCCATATTCAACCAGTCCCCAAGTCCTATGAAGCCTTCTTTTGCAATATATCTCATACCTTTTAACAAATTAAATAAATATTTATTAAATGACTAACCTATATTGATAACCATGTAGGAAATACGGTATTTAAATAAGACTTAGCTACAACCTTCCCAGAACTTAAAGGCTATATGATCCCTCCTTTTTATTAGTTAAATTATTAGTTTTATTTTTATCTGTATTAGTTTTTGATACCTTTTGGATTGAGTCTCCAGATACTTTTCTCTTTGAGTTACTATGACTAAGATATCTGCTTTTTCTATAATTTTCATACAGAAAAGGTTTGTCTTTTGGTGAGACGTTCCTCAAGTTTCTACTTTTGTTCTTTGAACTTCTGATTTGAGGACAGCTGTAGGGTGGTGTTGCTTATGATAGCTGTGGGGGGCAGGGACCAGGTTTCCTCAGTTACAAACCCCACACCTCCTCAACTACATCTGACAAGATGAGTAATTTTATTATTTGTGTTGGTTAGAGGTCCACATTTTGCTTGCTAGGACTATTGTAATAGCTTCCTACTGGAATCTCTATTGTCAAATTAAGCTTTTCACAGAGATCTGAGCATGTCACCTCTACTTTAAAATCATCAATGGTTCTCTAATACCTTTTAATAAAGCTCAAACTTCTCTGCTTGCCTTTCAGGTCCCTCCACAATCTAATGCTTCCCTGCTTGTCCACCTTTACCTCAACTGTCCTTCATAAATTTAGGAATAATTTAACCAGTGCATTAAGTACAGTGCTATAAAGATGTATTGTTTTATTAGCATAATAACCTTGGGAGAGGGTGGAGTTAATGCATGTATTATTATCCTCATTTTTCACAAGAGATTCATAGAGTTTGTGATTTGTCTAAGGCCACATGGCTTTTGAGGTTCAAAACTGGGAGTTGAATCAAGGTTTCCTCTCTTTACTACACTAACATCTCATTATTTTACAGCCTCTGTGATTTTTTTCACTCTTTCCCTTGTGGCTGAAATGTTCTGCCTTCCTCTTGAAATCCCACCCATCTTTCAGGTGTTGCTCAAATTCTTTGTCCTGCAAGAAGCTGTCCCTTTTTCATCCAATTTAAAACAATATTTCCTTCTTAAGACTTTACACAGCATTTTGTCATGATTTTATCATATTCTGCATTATGGTATTGTATCATTAAAGTATATTTTCAAGTGTGTTGTATTCAAGGGTATGCTGGTTCTTGTTACAGGCTTGAGGGAGCCTGTTGTTAAATTTTTAGAGTAAATATTTGTATCTTAGAAATGAGCAAATGCTATCAATCAGAGCTGAACTTATTGTTAAATTGATTGTCTAGACATAGAAAGTGATAGAGAAAATGTAAATAACATAGATTACATTTAAATATGTTCCTTGTTATATTTTCTTTTTCAAAGAACCAATTTTTAAATATTTATGTTACCAGGACACCTTTGGTTCCAGTTACCTGAAAACTTCATGAGGATAAAGACCATGTCTTTCCCAGTGGCTAGCACAATCCATTATATATTTTGGAGCAGATCTGTATGACTGGAAAATGAACTCCCAGTGAGGAAACTCCCTATGCAGATGGATACCCTCTTTAAATGCATAGTTTTATATAGTACCCTGGGTTACTGAGAGGTTAAGTGACTTACCATGGCTAATGTGCATCAGAGGTAAGATATGAACCTGGGTCTTACTGATTTTGATCTCTAATGTGCAAATTTGCTTCTTACTTTATATATAGTTAAGACTTGATAATAGGATGCTGAATGAATTAATGAATTAATTGGATGAGCAATTTAATCTATGACAAGAGCATGAACTCCTTAGTCCAGTTATTTTATTCTGGGCTTAAGTCAAATTAGGACCCTGAGCTGTGTAGCAGCTGTTGCAAGGATAGAATTAAATACCAGAAAGTAGGGAACTTGTTATTAAATTGTGGAAAGTTGATATAAAAAATAAAATTAAGAGGAGAGGAATATATTGGGAGGAGAGGGGGAGAGATAGAATGGATGGATTATCTCAACTAAAGGAGGCAGGAGAAGGCTGTTACAATGGAGAACAGGAAAGTGAAAGGGAATGAGTCAACCTTACTCACATTGGATTTGGCTTAAGGAGGGAATAATATATACACTCAACTGGTTATCTTACCCTACAGGAAAGTAGAGGGGAAAGGGATAAGAAGGTGGATGATGGAAGGGAGGGCAAATTGGGGGAGAGGGTAGTTAGAAGCAAACACTTTTGAAAATGGACAGGGTCAAAGGAGAAATTAGAATAAGTTGGTGAGGGATAGGATAGAGGGAAATATAGTTAGTCTTTCACAATATGACTACTATGGAATTCTGCTTCTTAAGGCATTCTTTTCCTCATTGGCTTTTTGGACCTGTTTTGCCACTTGAGTAAGTCTATTTTTTAAGGCGTTATTTTCTTCAGTCAGACTGTTGACTCATTTTTCATGATTTTCTTGCATAATTTTCATCTCTCTCCAATTTTTCCTCTACTTCTGTTACTTGAGTTCCAAAATCCTTCTTGAGTTCCTCCATGGCCTGCAACCAGTTCATATTTTTCTTGGAGGCATTTGGTACAGTATTTTTCACTTTGTTGTCTTCTTCTGGTTCTATGTTTTGATCCTCTTTGTCAGCAAAAAAGGATTCTAGTCTGATTGCACTTTCTCTGTTTGCTCATCTTGCCAGCCAATTATTTGACTTTTGAGCTTTTTGCCACGGTACAACTTTGCTTCAGAGTGCAGAGTGCTGTGTCCCAAATTTCTGGGGTTTTGTGCAGCTGTTATTAGAGCCATGAGGAGGGCATCCTCTCTATAGCTACCACAAGCTTTGCCATGCTAGGGCTACTCACCCCAAGACCACCACCCAAGACTACAATCTGGATCCAAGCAGGTCAAAGCAAGAGCAATTACACCCTGAATGGTTACTTGGCCCCCCTATGATCTGTAGACCTGGAGCTCAGGAGGCAGCCACTCAGAAGTAGCTTCATCCACTGCCACTTCTATCACTCTGGGGGCAGGGGTGGGACCTGCTTTTCTCTTACCCAGTTCCAACAGAGTTCCCCACAGACCTTTTATTTTCTCTTTGGCATTTATGGGTTAAGAAGTCTGGAAACCATCACAGCTGCCAGTGTTTCACTCTCCTGAAGTCTGCTCTGGTGGGTCTGTGGTGTAGCTCTGGGCTGCCCTGGGTCTATCAGTCCCTTCTAACACTAGGATTCCATAATTCGATGTCTATTTTTTTTTTCAACCCAAATGATTATGATTTACCTCACACTATCTGGATACATTCTTGGTTACAACTGAAAATTTTGAAATACATCGAGAAAAGTAACAGGAAAAAGACAAAAGATATTCACAATTGTTTTGTTTTTGTTGATACCTATAAGAAGGTAAAGATGCCAAATGCTTTTGACTTGATAAGTATAAAATCAACAGGCCTTTTAGGTGCAATTATTTGAATATGCTATTTATCCAAATCAATGTTAATAAATAAGGATCTCATGTAGGAGTGTCTATTTTGACTCTTATTTTAGGATTAAGATAGACAATTATACAGATATGCTCACATTAAATTACTTTTACTTGATTACCCACTTATTTTTTTATAAGATGCTTATTTCATTTAATTAAGGTTCACCAACCAGCTTCCTTTCCACCTGGGTTCTAAAATGCCCATGCTTCTCTCTGTACTTCAGTATACATGACTAGCCTGAACACATCAATAATTACTTGGCATTGGGCATACAGCATGCATTACAATGGATCAGATTTTTTGGTTTTATTTTTCACATAGTTCAAAGCAAACTCTCCTGGAAAGAGTAAATCTCCTTTCAGGTACAATAGTCTTAATTATGATCATTATCTTGGTTCTTTTTTCCCCTCCAACTTTTAACTGAATCATCATCAGGAACCATATACCAAGCCTACCTATATAATATTTTTAGCCTTAACCATCCTTTTTTAACAACACAAATGTCCAGATGTATAATGTTCATAATCTGTGGAATAGAGGCATAACTTTCCTGGGTTTGATGACATGGGGTGAGCTCAGGTTCTTTCTTTCCAATGGGATGTTTCAGAAATACACACATAGTACAGTCCAGAAAAGGGTTTCTTTAAAAAAAGTTTCTTAAAACTCCCACTTAAGGTAGTAAAAAGTCTCAGGGTTGAGAGCAACAATACCACATAATGAGTGTCAAGTTGGCTTCCACAGAGATTTTGACCCTAAAGGCAAATGATGGCAGACTTATGGAGAAATCCCCAAAGGGCTCAGCAATAGAACTCCAGAGTCTTTTAGTATGCAGGTAGGTGGACAACCCATATAGCTCATCCATCAGCACGTATATCTTGGACAGACAGAACAAGTATACAATCAGTTGAGCCCAGAATTAACCAAGGAGGAAGAAAGAACAGGCTAAATTGACTTTGGGAAATTGTGAAGCTTGTTTAGTGACTTCAAACTTTTCCATGAAACAAAGGTTCATGTTTTAACACAAATATTCTGCCAGTGTTGTTGGTTGGCTGCAAGTCATAAAACACTACATTTTTTGAAGAATAAAATATTAATATCACACTGAGGACAATGGTTTGAGGTACATGGTTAATGAGGACAGGCTTCAACATATAACAAGGAAGATCAAAGAATAACCAGAACAAAGGATGTCAGGGAAATTTGTGAACAAAAAAGGTAAATGGGCAAGTCATGCAGCAAGACTGAAGGACTACCACACTGCATTCATCCCTGCTATATCAAGGAAAATCAATGAAGGCTTCCAGTATATTGCTTAATCACCCTGTAGTGAATTAGTGAAATAGTCATATAGGATGGGCAGCCATGGAAGAGTCGTGAGGGAACAACCACACTGATGAGAACACAGAAAGAAAATGTGTCAAATGCTTACTATGTCCCAAACTCTGTGCTTAGCAGTGGAAATTTAATATGAACAAAGATAGTCTTATTCCCAAGGAGCCCACAGGTTAGTGGGGAAAAAGAACACATAAAAGGGAGCTGAAAACAGTGGGCATGGAATTATTGATAGTGAGCATAATGCATAAAAGTATAGATAGGAGCAGGGCTAGGGTAGAAGTGAGCATGACTGGCCTTTGTATTTCCTCAAATGGAAATTTTAGGCAGGAACTTATCAGTCAGAAGAGGAGGAGGCAGGAATGAAGACCTCACCAGTGTGAGACAGCAGCTGAAGTCGAGGTATAAAAGCACAGATTCATTTGCATATTTTGGTTAGGCAACCCTCAAACTGATATCAGTTGTACCCTGAGATAAGCTTCAAATTGTTAATAATTTTCATTTCAAAAATCTGGTGAACTCAAATTTCAAACAATGTAAAAATTTTAGAATCTCAAGTTGTAAAGGACAACTCTTACCTGAAACTTGAATCCCCTTTCCATCTTTCCTGACAACACATGTCTGCATATGGCTGGAAAACCCTCTCCCAAATCACTGTGCCCCATTTTCAGATAGCTCTTATTAGCATAGTAGGGAAGCCAATACAAAAAAAGATTAATGAAAGGAAGGAAGCATAGGATGGTAAGATCTTAAAGGCCACTATGATGAACCTATACAATTTATAAATGAGGAAACTGAGGACAAGAAAAATTAGTTAAATCCAAAGTCCCATAGCTCTTAAGTTTAAGATCCAGGACAGAAACACAATTTCTCTGACCTATTCCCTTTCCACTATACTATGCTGACCCAGTATACTCAGGGCTCTCATCATATCAACTTGAAGTCCCTCTGTCCCACTCTATTCTGGGGAAATGTCCTTGAGGGTATATAATGAGATTCCATAAGGATCCCATGTCCCCTTGTACCCATTGCTAAATGCCACTGGCTATGGGTACAGTTAGTACTTTAAAAGTGATGATTCTGTGCCTTTGGCTTCTCTGGAAACAAACTGCTCTAATTTGACATCTCAGGCTTGTAGAAAGTTTAAATGTACTCCAGGTTTCAATGAGAAGTATTCTCAATGTGACTGGAAAGCTGGATTTCATGCCAAGATATTAGGATCATGAAAATAGACGCAGAATTAGAAGTATATATGATCTAATGTCTTCATTTCACAAATGAAAATCAAGAAACTGAGGTCCACTAAGGCAAATTAAGCGATCCAAAGTCATCCAGGTAACAATTTCCAAGCCAGTATCTTGCCAATCCAAATACAGACTACCTTTTTGATCTTATTTCACATTCTTCTTCTTCTTCTTCTTCTTCATGCACACTATTTCGCAGCTACATTGGTTTACATGTTGTCCCCTAAACATGATGTTCCATCTCCATTTTCAACGTCCCTTCATAGCCTGGATTACATTCCTAGAGTGCAATATTTTCTTATCATACCCTCTTAAAATCTTTAGCTTACTCTTTTAAATTTACATTTTATTTTTGTTCCAATCAATAAAAATTACTTTTCTTTCATCATACCAGTCTTGATTCCCATTGACAAAAAAAGAAAGAAAAAAAGGAAAAAAAACCAACTTGTTTCAAATACATACAGATGAGCAAAATAAGTTATCATATTTGCCATGTCCAAAAATGAGTGTTTTGTTCTGTATATTTGGTATATCATCTCCCTATGAGGAAGCAGAC
Organism: Petaurus breviceps papuanus; assembly: GCF_028583685.1. Classification (NCBI taxonomy): domain Eukaryota; kingdom Metazoa; phylum Chordata; class Mammalia; order Diprotodontia; family Petauridae; genus Petaurus; species Petaurus breviceps. Next base: position 34,973,610 of record NW_027187391.1, read on the forward strand.
AGCATTTTCTATAATTTGTTTTCTGGAATTATGGTTCCTTACCATAATTACTTATTAGTGTTCTTAAGGCTTTCATTTTTTTTTTGGCTTTTTGTTTTGTTTCCTGCTTTTTGGAGAGGGAAGGGTTGCCCAAGGTTACACAGCTCGTAAGTGATAAGTGTCTGAGGACAGATTTGAATTCAGGTCCTCCTGACTCCAGGGCCAGGGCTCTATTCACTGTGCCACCTAGCTGCCCATTTTTTTTTTTGCCTTTTTAAAAAACTTACAAAATTTATTTTCTGTAATTATGGTTGTTCCTTGTACTGATTAACATTCTTAAGTCTTTCTATTTTTTCCTTTTTTAATATACAACATTCCATTGTAGTATACATTTTTCTACTGGTTAATCTTAGTTTTCTCTGCAGCAGTTCATACAAATCTTTCCAGGTTTCTCTGAAACCATATCTTTCTTAATTTCTTACAGCACAATAATATTCCTATACATTCATATACCATAATTTATTTAGCCATTTTCAAATTGATGGGAGAGGGGAGGTTTAATTTCCAGTTCTTTGCCACCATAAAAGAGCTTCTATAAGCAAATCTGTGCATCTAGGATCTTCTATTTCCTTACTTGTGGTTCCACTGAGTCAAAAATTAAGTGTGCACAGTTTAGTAAATTTGGGGGCATAGTTCCAAATTGTTTTTGAGAATGACTGTAATAATTCATAAGTCCACCAACAGTGAATTAATGAGCCTTTTATCCTATAATCCTCTTATATTTGTCATTTTTTTTACCATTCAAAATTTGATTGGCATGAGGAAAAATCTCAGAATTGCTGTAATTTGCATTTCTTTAATTATTAGTTATATGGATTTTTTCCCACATGACTGAAGATAGCTTGGGTTTCTTCCCTTGAGAACTAACTATTCATAATCTTTGACTATTTATCACAGGGAAAATTTTTATCTTTCTTTAAAACTGTGTCACCTTTTGCATAAGCCTCTCCTTATCTTTGAAATCTTTAGCACTCCTCTAATGAGTAGAGAGCCAGAAAGATATGGGTGCGAGTCCCATTTCTGACCCAAGGCAGGTCATTTAACCTCTCCCTTTTCTAGACAACTCTCTCTATACATATCTATAGATATCGACATATCTATATGTCTATATCTATATCCATATATACTTTTTAGAGAAAAAGTGCCTGCCTATATGGAAGTTTCCTCTTTTGAGAGTTATTTCATCAATGAAATCCCAAATGCACTTCCAGTTCCTATCTTCAGTTTGCTTGCACTTTGTTTTAATCACCTCAGTAAGCTACTTGAGGTTAGGAACCTTGTGTTATTGTATCTCCAGTGCATATGGTAGACACTTAAAAATGCTAATTAAATTTTTCTTTAATGAAGTTGAATCTACCAGGTCTTCTGTCTTCAGATCCAGTCTCCTTTCCATTGTCCTATGCTCTTCTTTTTGTACAAATTTCTACCTGAAATCCTAGAGAGATAGTCAAAGATAGTTCTTTGCCTTTCATGACCAAGTACTGGCTTCATTTTGTCAGGGGCTTTTTCTGAAAACTTAAAAATATTGCACTAACTGATCTTACCCTTCTATGGAGTAGAAACCTATAATCCCCCTGCCTAAGTAGGTGTGCTGTCTTTCAAATTTTGGCAAAGACAAAAGCCTCTTCCCATAAAAGATTACCCATTTTTTTTTAAAGGCAGAGAAAGCTTGTGAATTTGGAGTCTCTGCATTCAAATTCAATTAGGTAACAGATTGGGGGGAGCTGTAATTGGAATCTAATCAGACCATCAATATTGTTAAGATCTGTAATCAATAAGAACAGCCATGCCAGCAAGAGGAATGGAGACTGGAATTGTTTGCTATTTACTTAGAGGAAGATGATCAAGTTGTGGACACATTTCGACACAATACCTCTGGGAGTCTTACTGTCACATTGAGAAAAAAAAACAACAAATATGAGGATATTTTGAAGATTGACAACTTGGGAGACAAGGAATAAGTATTAAGGTTAATAAATGAAGGGTCATATAAGAGCTGCACAGCCCTTCTCTGTGCTAAATAGACTTGGCACAGTCCCAGAAGACTGGAAACCTTCTCATTAGAAAGTCTGCAAGTGAGGACTGATAGGTACTTAGGTGCTGATGGAGATTTATGGCTATAGTTTATACAGAGGCTTCTGCTTCCAAGAACAATCCAAGCTCTGGAAGTAAAAGGAGTAGTAGCAATTCTGCAGCGTGGGTCAACTACTCAGACCTTTGCTTTATCTCTTCTGGGTTAAATGGATTTGCCCTCCTACCTTCTGTGATCCTGATGAAGCAGAAGTCACACTTAAGCCTTTTGCATCTAATAGAGAGTCTGCCAAATTTAATGCCATCTTTTCAGTTTTCTTTAGTATCTCTAAAGACTCAATGTCTTTTTCTTTTAAAACATGTTAGATAAATATTTCTTCTTCAGTCATTTCTGGATATCTCCTCCCTGCCCCAAGCTTGGAATCGAAACTTTCTTGACAACAAGATCATACTTCCTCAATTCTATAGATTGAGGGCTAAATGGGACCTCAGAGGAAATAAGTCCCAAGCAAAAGCAACCAATATAATGTCTTGCTCTTATTTCACATGATCAAACTGGCTACAGGTTAAGCCACATTTATATATTGTTTTATGCTCTATTAAGTGCTTTCCTCACCACAACTCTGTGATGTAGATAACAAAAGTATCGTTTTCACTATTTTATATATGATTAAACCAAGATTCAGAGAAGTAATTTGCCCAATTCCATTTACCTACTAAGTGGCAAACCCAGGATTCAAACCTGTTTCCTGGTTCCAAGTTAAAAAGAACAGACAAGTTCTTTTCTTTGTACCATATTGCATCTCTGAGACAGAATGTTCTGCTACAGTGATTATCAATAAAATATTGATGGTGACAGTGTTTTTCTCAGTTTTCATTTGGAATTGAAATGTTCTGGGAATATAATCATTTTAACTGCACCTTTAAGTTGCCTCTTTGCTGGTATATCCACTTTAAGAGAACACTGCTTTCCCCTACACACACACACACACACACACACACACACACACACACACACACACACACACACACACAGAAAGACAGAGAGAGAGAGAGAGAGAGAGAGAGAGAGAGAGAGAGAGAGAGAGAGAGAGAGAGAGAGAGAGAGAGAGAGAGAGAGAGAGAGAGAGAGAGAGAGAGATTTTTGTCCCTTGGTTCAAGAAGGATTGTTGAGAAATGAAAAATGGCAGAGCCAATGATGGAAGCAAAAGCATAGCAAAATGAACACTAAATCCTTTTACTCTTACTTCAACTATAATTAACACTACAGAATAAGAAAGCATGAGAGCATCAGTGATTTCCTTTTCAAGTCTCATTTCTCTCAGATAAAAAAATGCATTAAGAGAAACATGGTTAAGAACAAGAAGATAGTAATTCTGAAACTGAGTATTAAGGCTGCTAGGCAGCATAGTGGATAGAGGGTCAGTCCTGGAGTAAGGAAGACTTAAGTTCAAATCTGGCCTCAGACATTCACCAGTGGTATGACCCTAGAAAAGTAACAACACTATTTGCCTTATTTTCTTCATCTGTAAAATGAGATGGAACAGGAAATTGAAAACCATTCTAGTGTCTTTGCTAAGAAAACCCCAAATGGGGTCACAAAGAGTGGAATATGACTGAAATGACTGAACAACAACAATACTTCATTCTAGATATAGGTACATAGTGTGTCTACCTCCATAATGTGCTTAACCATTCTGGTGATTCTAATTTCATAAAAAGTCAAACTTGAGAATATCACAGTGGCTAATCTTGTATCAGGGACTTTCATAACCCAAGAAATCCTCAGATATTTTGGAGGATATTTTTTGTTCTTCATCCCCACTCAAAAAAGGTAAATAAAAATCACAGTAAAAAAATCACTAAAAGCGGTGTGACCTTGAACAAGCCACTTAACCTCTGCCTCATTTTAATGATCTTTAAATGGGGATAATAATAGAATTTACTTCCTAGGGTTGTTGGCAGGATTAAATGAGAAATATTTTAACAAGCTTAACCTAGTACCTGGTGCATAGTAGGTGCTGCATAAATACTACTGATTATTATCATTATCATCATTATTAATGAGCAACTCTTTACTAAAGACATGAGGAAATCTGTTACTTATCGAATCCTGAATGTATGTGGTCCTTTTCACTATAGTTCCACATCAACTTGGTGTTCCTTTCTACAAGTGGAGTGGATCTAGAAGTATAGGTCCCTGTGTCCTTTTCTGTCTCTCCTTTCAGGTGTCACTAGAGATTACTTTCTTCCTTTCTCTCAAAAAAAGGAAATCATGGAAAGTTTTGTGGAGGAAGTGATGGTTGAGTTGGAATGTAAATAATGACTTATTCAGTGATTTTCAGTTAAGTCTGACTCTTTGTGACCCCATTTGTGCTTTTCTTGGCAAAGATACTTCAGTGTTTTGCCATTTTCTTCTCCAGTTCATTTTACTGATGGGGAAACTGAGGTAAACAGGGTTAAGTGACTTGCCTAGGGTCACACAACTAGTAAGTATCTGAGACCAGATTTGAATTCGGGGAGATGAATCTTTTTGTCTCCAGGCCTGGCCCTCTATCCACTGTGCCACTTAGCTGCTTCAAATGATGAGTAGGAATTCAACATGCGAAGAATGGAGACAGGGCCAGGCATAGGAACCAGAGGGAGAAAAGACATGTAAGCATGTGAGTGTAGGATATGTTGAGGGAAGGCAGAGGATAGTACCATTTGATTGGCATTTAGAATAAGTGAAGGGGAATAATGTAAGCTATGAATGGAAAGGGAGAGTGGTGCCAGATTGAGAAGGGTCTTGAGAATCATGCTGAGGAATTTGAACTATTTTCATTGGACTCTACAGGAAGCCACTAAAGATTTCTGAGCAAAGGAATGACATGAGAACCTCTGAAAAAACAAGCTGGTATTCCTGTAG
>NW_027187391.1:34978597-35098618 GCF_028583685.1 Petaurus breviceps papuanus
AATGACATGAGAACCTCTGAAAAAACAAGCTGGTATTCCTGTAGTGTTGTACAGGATTGACTGCTGCATCAAAGTCTTTCAAGAATGAAAGCCTAAAGAAACCTTCTAAACTTGATGGAAACCTTTGGTTTGCAAACTACTCCACAGAATCCTTGATATCCATGAGTCATCTTTGAAAAATCCTCATAAGAAGGTACCATCAGGAAAAGGCTTCTCTGGGAAAGTCTGATGATCTGAACACACCATCACACAGCAACTTGGGTTCCTAGGGCATGAAAATGACTACAGAAAGCTCCTTCAATCTCAAAAACCAGTAAAAGTAATAAAACAATTATTACCAATATTTTTTAGAGAAACTGCAATGATAATCTTCTGGGCAACTCAGAGTGATGTCACTGGAGACAAATTGAACAGGAAAGATAAAGAGAGTCAGTAATAGCTTGATCTTTTGCTAGGCTTAACATGTTAGTTGTCACTGTTTCGCAAGTGAGCAGTGCTGGATGGAGATGTCCATCAAAAAAGAAATAGCAACTTGGTAGTTAGGATGGAAAGGTCAAAGAAAGAAGAATTTACCTAGTGCCTACTCTGTTCCAGGCTTTGTGCCACTTTATTTTATTTTATTGTTACAAATATGTCATTTGAACCTCACAAAAATCTCATGAGTTAGGTGCTATTATTATTCACATTTTTCAGTTGAGGAGACTGAAGTAAACAGAAGTTGTGACTGAGGTTGAGATAGTTTTAAAAGAGAGAAATTTTTTTTTTGCTTTTTGGAGGGCAGTTGGGGTTAAGTGACTTGCCCTAAGTCACAGCTAGTAAGTGTGTCAAGCATCTGAAGCTGGATTTGAACTCAGGTCCTCCTGACTCCAGGGCCAGTGCTCTATCCACTGCACCACCTAGCCACTACAAGAGAGAAAACCTTATATTAGGCTATTAAGAGCTACTAGCTACTAGCTACTACTCTACTATAAGTAGAGAGGGACCAGAGAAATATGATGTCCACCTTGGTGATAACATGATTACTGTGGAGATCAAGTTAAATATGTTTAGAAAAATAGATGAAGAAACATAGCCTCTCTGAAGGGTAGAACTGGCCATTAGAACTACCTTAGAGGCAGCTAGGTGGCACAGTGAATAGACCACTAGTACTGGAGTCAGGAGGACCTGAGTTCAAATCCAGTCTCAGATACTTGATGCTTACTAGCTGTGTGACCCTGGGCAAGTAACCCAGATACCTAGCCAAAAACAAAAACAAAAAAACAACAAAAACCCTACCTTACCCACATAATTAGCATTTTTACATGTTATTAACAAAACAGGAAGAACTAGAAAAAGATAATTGCATTTTAAAATATTCACTGATAGCATAAAATACTTGGGAATCCACCTGCCAAGACACACAAAAACTGTATGAACACAATTACAAAACACTTTTCACACAAATAAAGACATATCTAAACAATTGGAGAAATATCAATTGCTTATAGGCATACCAAATCAATATAGTAAAAATGATAATACTCACTAAATTAATTTACTTCACTGTCATACCAAATAAACTGCCAAAGAATTATTTCATAGAGTTAGAAAAATGCTCTAAATTACTAATAATTAGAGAAATGCAAATTAGAATAACTTTGAGGTACCACCTCATACATATAAGATTGGTTAATATGACAAAAAAAAAAAGAAAATCATGGAGGGAATGTGGAAAACCAGGTATGCTAATGCATTGTTGGTAGAGTTGTGAACAGGTCTGACCTACTTGGAGAATAATTTATAATCAAAGGGGTTATTAAACTGTGCCTGCCCTTTGACTATGCAATAATTAGGTCTGAATTTCAAAGTGATAAAAGAAAAAGGAAAAGGATCTTTATGTATAAAAATATTTTAGCAGCTCTTTTATGGCAGCAAAGAATTGGAAATTGAAGGGATGCCCATCAATTGATGAGTGGCTGAACAAGTTCTGGTATAATATTATGGTGGAATACCACTGTGCTGTAAGAAGTCATGAAGGGGATAGCTTCAAAAACAAATAAAAATCAGACTTGGGAAGACTTATATGAGCTGATACAAAGTAAAGTGAGCAGAACCAGGGGAGTACATGGCACCAGCATACCATGCTATTACCATACAAGGTAATAGCAACATTGTAACTATAATAAACTGTGAAATACTTAGCTCCTCTTAGCATTATAATGATTCATGATAATTCCAAAAGACTTATGAAAAATGCTATCTACCTCCAGCTGGAGAGAACTGATAAACTCTGAGTGCAGATTGAAGCATATTTTTCTACTTTTATTTTTCTCTTTTGTCCCTGTAACACGACTAATGTAAAATATTTGTGTGTATATGTGTGTGATTTCATATGTATAATGGCTATTATATTTCTTGCCTTCTCAATGGGTAGCAGAGAGGTGGAGGGAGGGAAAGATTTTGGAAATGAAAATAATTTTTTAAAAATAATTCCCTTAGCTTATAGGATTTGCTTTACACAAGCCAAATAAGTTAGGGAAACTTGAGAAGGTAAAGTTTATATTTGCTATATTTCCCCAGCTTTCTGTTTTTTCTAAGATATGTGTGGTGTGGTGGGAATTATTCTTTTATTGCTTAGTTCTTGAATTCTCTTTGTCATTTCCTTTTATCTACCATCAACTATAGTTTAGTTCTCCCCTCTCCCTATTTTTTATGCTTCTCTTCCAAAAGTACCAAAATAACTTCAACTCATGCTATTTTGTCACAAAGGAAGATGACATTTCCAGTTTGTATATGCAACTAATACATAATCCAAATACAAAAACATTGTCCTAATTATTTGAAAACTCAAGGAAATGGAAATTTGACAACAGGGAATCTGTCTGTGGCAGAGATCATTTGTATCAAAGGAAGCACATTTAATGCTAGTCAGCTTGAGTAAATTGCTCAGTAGAAGCCATTCAGCAGGATATAGTATTTACATGCTTTTTTTTCTTTGCTATCCTTTTTGTGCATAACATTAATCACTTGAGGACAAGAGTTTTGTCTGCTTAAAGAGAAAGCATGATCATATATTCCAGTGGGTTAGGTTGGCATTTTGTCATTTAAATCCTATGTTCTTATAGGGTAGTTAGAATAATCTTATATTAAAATTTAAAAAGATGAGGGAAGAAAACTTTATTTGATCTTCTCTTCTCTCTACTAGTGTTAAAATTCTCTATCTAGAGAAAGAAATAAGCACATTCTGTGGCTTTGTAGATATTGCCATTTTGTTGTTTCATCATTCTTTTGTCTTTACACTTAGACTATTACAAATGTTCACCTATTATTACAGTGTCCTTGTACTTGGCATCAGGATGATGTGTCAGCTCCCAGAATTCATAGTCAGTCAATTGAAATCTTAGGAAGCATATTTCTTCTCCCCTCTTCATTTTCCACATTTTTGTATCACAAAGGAAGACCTTATGACTGCATCTAGTGAGAATTATATCTTGTAAACATAATAAAATCCCTTCTGAACTGGAAGGAACTTTATAACAATCATTTCATGATATTAGGAGACTGAGGTCAGCAGACTTTGTTTCTCAAAGACATATCTCTTTAGCAGTGCAGTTGGAACTAGAACACAAGTCTTCTGATTCTTAATCTAGTACTCTTCCCAGTATACCACTATTTCTTTTGTTATTAATGACTGCCAAGCTATATGCCTCTCTGAAACTGAGAATATTGTTGAATGACAATTTATTTTAGTAACAGATTTTAACTTTTATAGATCAATATAAGCATTCAAGTGATGAAATTCAGAAAAAGTCAAAGCAAAAAGTAAATAAACTAGCAACAAATGTACATGGAATCTAGTACTTCTATGTGGTTACTTGAACTGATTCTTTAAAGAATTGTAGACTGAATACATAAAGCATTTCATTTTAACAGGATGAAATTGATAAATTTTCCATTGTTATACTGAATTCAGGGATACTCTGTAGAATTGGAGAGAGATCAATATAAAAAGTCTAGAAAAGGAATAAAAATGAAACAAAAACTGCTCACATTTGACTTTGCATACATGCACATACACACAATAATATACATGTGTAATATACACATACATGAAATATTTACATACACATACAACATACATATGTGTATGTAGTACATGACCAGTGAGAAAAGGTATTTTCATATCTACGTCCCCCAAACTCTACCCAATTATTGGTGTGTGCATGTGACTCTAAACACTTTGAAGCTATGTTGTTCAGTTTGTTTTAGTCATGTTTGACTCTTCATGAACCTATTTGGGGGTTTTCTTAGCAAAGATACTATAGAGGATTGCCATTTCCTTCTCTAGCTCACTTAACATATGAGCAACTGAGGCAAACAGGGTTAAGTGATTTGCCCAGGGTCACAAAGCTAGTCTGAGGTCCCATTTGAACTCATGAAATGAGTTGCCCTGATCTCAAGTCTAGCTCTATCCACTGCACCACCTAACTGAATACATCTCCTGAATGCATGGTAATTGTTTAAAGGAACTTCTTGTTGTTCAGTCCTTTCCAATTCTTCATCACCACCTGGTCATGCTAATACTGTCCATGTGGTTTTCTTGGCAAAGATACTGGAATGGTTTATCATTTCCTTCTCCGGTGGATTGAGGCAAAAAGAGGTTAAGTGACTTGCCTGGGCTCAAATAGATAGTAAGTATTTGGTTTTGAATTCAGGTCTTCCTGTTTGTTTTTGAAATCAGTTCTTCCTGACTCCAGGCTCAGTGCTTTAACCATTTTTCCATCTAGCTGCCTTAAATTGAAGACTATGTCAGTGGACTTAACTCATCCAAATTATATTACAATAGAAAAGTTTTGGACATAGACCCATCAATTTGTTGTAACAACCCTGTAATGGTTTGGTCCTTAGCCAATATGGTCCTCTAAGTTTGGGGAGCATTCACTCAGGAGAATGGCCACCAGGTGGTGAATAATTTTGACCACAGAGAATCATGAACATAATTTACTAAGGCATAGAATAATGGCCTTCTGTATTAGTGGAAGGAGTGCTCATAGCAATGGTGCTGGAATCTTTAAAAATTTGAAGTAAATTTCAGGAACATGGCTAGAGATATTATTTGCTATTCAAACAGAATTTTTTCTGATTAGTTTCTTTGAATAGGAAAGAAGTCAATTAAACCTGAAGTATAACAGCCAGTAAAGCATTAGGAAAAGGGAATGTCCAGAGAATCAGGTGAACTTACTGTTTCTTTTTGAATTTCTTTTTTTTTTTATCACTCATTGCCTTGTTGCAGTAGCTTTGTGTTAATGCTAGTTTTACACTTGAATAAAGAATAATTGCAGATAATAGATCTGACAGCATGAATGGATTAGCATGTTCAGCTGTGGTTTGATCATTACAGAGAAAATACTAATTTAAAACTCCAAATTCTATTATTTGAGCTTATGTCTCATTATTACAATAACATAAACAGTTCATTACCAGTGAAATATAACTTTAAAAATGCAGCTCCACTAGGGGCTAGGAGGAGGAGGAGGAGGGAAAAAAGGACTATTGGCATGTCCTTAAACAAATGTCAGTCTCTACTGGTATTTAGAATTTTATGTCTAGAATGTTGGAAATAGATGTAACTTGACATCTGAATACCAGTGATGCAAGGAGACTGTATGACTAACGGGTCTTTTGAATGAAAAAAAAAAAAAAACGAACAAGATTTGATTTTTGTCCTAGTGGAAAAGTAACATGTTGTGAATATAAAGATAATATGTTTAGTAAAAGCTTCTTGGAAGTGTAGGCTTTAAGTCCTTAGTTTTAACAAAAAATAACAGATAAAAGATTCTAGTAATGATGATAATAAAAACAGTATTTCCACTTTTGGTGGTGCAAAGATGTCTGAGATGAAAGATGGTTACATCACTCCTAATACAAGATGGGTCTTAGTATAGTTGTATGAGTTACAGTGAATTGATCTAATTTGTTAGTGCTTTCAAATTATGTTAGACACACATCACCTGCTATTCTGATGGCCATAACAGAAAGGAAAAAAAACAGCACTGGTTAACCTAATTTAACTTCCGCATAGTAGACTAAAGTAACAAATAGACTTTCCATTAGAAATGTTGCTGATCTTTGCCTCCTCAAAGGACAGGAAGTACAAGAGAGCAATACTACTTTAGTAAATTACAGATTCGTTAAGCCATACTTTTCAAAAATGTCAACTCAAACTTAACTCTGGTGATGATTGTAATTACTGAAAGCATCTTATTTGATACTGAGACACGGATGCCTAATGACTAGCTAATGCTAGACTTAGAGAACAGCTTTGCTCCTAGACTCAACATGACAGCACTATTGAACAGGACATTTTTTCCCCAAGATAATTTGCACAGACATTAATAAAAGATATACTAGCATATAACAATTGAATACATTTAATTAAAGTTGATACAATGACAATAATAGAAAAAAGGCAAGAACTTTCTCTGACAAGTAAGAAATGAATGATGGTAATCAGACTGGGTCATGTTAAAATGATGGTAATTCCAGTTGATGGGCTGGATGGCAGTTCAGCAGCCCTTGGTTGCCTTTTAATAAAATTTTAAAAGGAAGTACTAAATTATGCTTCCCCCCACTTAATAAACAGCGATATCAACTTGATTTGTAACCTAATGGTCTTTGCTGCTTGACACATTACAGTGCAGGTCAGCAGACCACTGACTCATTTTCTTCTTCCTCCTTTTTCCCTCTCAATCACCTTTAAATTCACATACTCTGTATTCCCATCAGCCATGATGTATTCTCCTTTTCTCTTCTTTCTTTCCACAACCAAAGGATCTAAAAGAGATCATTTCCCCTTAAAGGTCAAGCAAGCACAGCTGGGAACAATTAATGGGTGTATATTATTAAATTTTCTCCTTTTAATGATTATTCCATTAGCTGGAAAATGATCATGTTAATTATAAGTACAGCATATGTATGGGCTCATAACAATTGTGTAGATTGAAATTTTTTCTCATAAGCTCTCATAAAAAATGCCAAATGGTGATTAGTACATTTCATTTTCTATATTATTAACATTTAGCAACTATTTTGCATAGATATTGAATAATTAAAATCTACTTACAGTTCAGAGAGGTTAGGTCCTTGAAAGCCCACACTTATGATATATAGAATGAGTTCCTCACCAGTTGCTATTGGCTTCAAAGCAAGAAGTGTGGACTCAGAAAAGAAAGGAGGAAATTATTTTCATTTACCTTAAGTAAGTTTGGAAGAATTTATCCAACAGTTGTATATATTACTGAGACTTCTCATTGGGATTGTCTAGAGAGCTGGCCTTGAAAAGAGCTGGCCTGGATTTAAATTGCTCCTCTTTCACTTATTTGCTATGTGATTATGGGAGGGGAAGACCCAAAGAGTTTCTAGTCAAAACAGAAACAACTGTTATTTACCCTGACTAGAGAGCCATCAAAACCCAAACAATGAGTAAGTGAGGCTTGAGCTGGGACATAATATTGGCCAACTAGTAAGAAAGAGTCAGAGTAATTTAGATTTAAAGGCATGGTCAAGCAGTTCCACTTGAATCCCAATGGGCTTTATCAAAGTCTGGTTTACCACAGCTGTACTTCAAGAAATCATGAAGGAAAACTGCATGAGACAAAAGATTTAATTGTCCCAGTTTTTTGAAAAAGAAATGATAGAATAACTAGGGAAGAAAAAAAAATGTAGCCATCAAACTCCAAGAAATCTTGTGAAGTATGTGTTCAAAATTTATTGATTTTTTAGTGAAGGCAAACTAGGCATTTTTTGCCTCCATTCTTACCTAATTACTTAATGGGTATTGCCTCAGACAAACTAAGACCTAGGAAAGACCTTAGCTTGAAAAAGACCAAGGTCTCCCACTACATCTGGGGCTATTGCCAGAGGTCCTGACCTATGTATTGCCACTGGGCTCTGATAACTCTAGAGGAGAGAGTGAGGTTGATGACTTTGCACAGCTCTGCCTTAGTGACATCCAATTCACTTGCAAGTCAAGGCATCGCTCTCCTGATGTCATTGGCAGTCTTCTAGAAGGAAAGACAAACAATAACAACAATTTGTGTGATCGTGGGCAAGTACTTTAGCCTCTCAAAGTCCAAGGCAGTTATCTACGAGTATAAATTATAGGTGAGTTTTTGCATCAAGGTGATTAAAATTACAAATCTGTACCATACTCATTTCCTCTGCCAAATACAAATGAATGAATCTCTCTGTCTCTCTCTCTCTGTCTCTCTCTGTCTCTCTGTCTCTCTCTCTGTCTCTCTCTGTCTCTCTGTCTCTCTCTCTCTCTCTCTCTCTCTCTCTCTCTCTCTTTCTCTCTCTCTCTCTCACACACACACACACTTTTCTATGCTAGACCCTTCTCCTCATGATGATTGAGGGTATCATTTTCCATGACCATTTTCATCTTATAGCATGTATATTTGAAGATAGGTGCCAAAGCAATGTTTATTGAACAATTTTTGGAGTTTCTATTAGCATCTTTGTGAGTGCTTGGTTATGTAAATTTACAAAATCTCTTAGATTATAACTATCACTTTTCTGCTGATGAAGTGTTGATGATCAAATGACTGCAGCTATTGTCCTTAAGCTATATTAAAGTAAAGGCACTAGGAAGGTTGCTGTCTCTTTGCACATCCTAAGAAAGTGGTTCCAGATCACACAAATGGTAAAAGACATTACTAAGAGACATCATACTCACTGACAGAAGCTCCAAGTGCCTGTCTTTTGGCACTGAGTCTGGACTGGTCATGTATATTGATTCTATTGGTTAGACTATTATACTGACAGAAGCTATAGGTGAACCGTCCCTTCTTTGCTTGATATGTATTATATGTTCTCTGTGCAGGATCAGGGATTTCAAATGCTTGCTAAGGATAGCGTTGTCTTGGCTATCCTGCATTGGGACCCTGTATGGTTTGATTCTATTTTGGATCTCTTTAGTCTGCTTGGAGTCAGTTAATTGCAGGGTAAACTTCTAGCAGACTGAGGATAAGGCTTGGCTTATAGGTACTTGTCTGAGACTGAGTGAAATTGAGACCCCAGGTTTATTTAGGAAAAGGGAGAACTGTTTAACCATGACAGATATAGCATATGGTACCTTCATTCACATGTCATCACATTGCCATTAGTCAATCTGACACATAATCTTCCCTGTTCTGTGAGTCAATGGCATGAAAATCCCCTCATTGGTGAAAACACATGGACAATTTCAGATCAAATAATCTGTATATGTGCTTTGTCTTGGTCCATTGATATCAGACATACAATTAGGGTGGGATGACCAAGACCTTGTCCTAAGAGGCCACTGAATTTTGAGGGTTCTGGCAAAAGCTATCCCTCTTCCTCTACACCAATAGAAATGGGGAGAGAAAATATTGATCCATGTATAGGAGGGTGAAAAGGGGCAGTGTCAGAGCTCAAACACTATCCCCACATGAATTCATACAATCAGAATTATTCTCCCATCTTGTGCCAAATCCTGTAGCTTAAATGGCAATATCCACTGTCTCTTCAGAGAGAGAGAGAGAGAGAGAGAGTGTGTGTGTGTGTGTGTGTGTGTGTGTGTGTGTGTGTAGAGAACAACAGAGGAACCCCTCCACTGGGTCTGGGAAAGTCAGAACCATGCATTTTCTTTTCCTATTGACTGGTTTTGAGTTCCAGAGTCTCTCCTACCCCAATAACGGTAATGGAAGCATACGGAGGGATGAAGAGTGGTTCTGAATTTTAAGGAGATTGCTTAAACATGAGATTGCTCTAACAAAAAGCAACAAAATACCCTGCTTGTCCTAAGTCTTCCTGGCCAGAGACTTCCCCTTGTGGTACAAAAGAAGTTTGGATAGAGCAGGGGAGGAACTGCAGGGTATCTCCTAGCCAATGAGGGTGTCTCTTTAGACCCCTATATCAGTACAGGTGGCAGGGTATAGGATTCTGTCAGAGTAAGAGGAGATACCTGATGTGCCACTGCCATTAAGTTCCTACCCCTTTCCACCTCCTGGAAGTACCAGATCTATGGTTGGATATCTCAAAAGAACAGAAGGAGGCAAGTGTCTTGAAGGATGGGTGGGTAAGGATTCAACCCTTCTCCTTCACCTCTACCCTGGGTACACATTGTGAGTAAATCCACATGAGGGTCATCTCTTCAATGCCATTTGGCATTGTAGTAAGGCTTGACTTTCAAACCAGGCCTCACATCTATTTTGCAGCCAAATCTTGCCTCTTTAACCTTTACTATAGCTTCACCTCCACTCCCATGTCTACCATTCTAATTTAAGCCCTCATCACTTCTCACCTGGATTTTGCTAAAAGACTCTTAATTGGTTCACTCAGACTTTAATCTTTTTCTTTGCATCCATCACAGAATAAAAGGTGAAATGGACCTAAGAGGTCATTGAATATTATCCCCTCATTTCAGGTTAAAACACTGTGTCTAAAATATATGTGAACCCCTATCTTCTGATTCCAAATCTAGCACAATGTGCCATGTTCCCAAAATAATGTTCTTGTGCTCAGGTATGACCATGTTATTTACTTGCTCAAAAGTTTTCAGTTACTTCCTACCCCCTATTGATTGTTGTGAGGAACACTCCTTACATCAGTGTTTATCACTGGATAAAATATAAACTCAATCTGGCCTTTAAGATCTTCCAAAATCTCATTCTAACTTATCTTTCCAGAAATATCTATCTCACCTGTATACTCTTCATGTGGTCTTTAGTACCAACCAAACTGAACTGTTAGTAATTCTCTGATCCTGGACCATCAGTGATCCCCTGATTTTGCCTTGTCCTCTTCCTTCCCTATGATTTTACAAAAGTTGTCTCCCCATTACTGAACAAATTTCCTCATCAACTTTGCCTTTTTTTTTCTTCTTAGAAGGGTGCAGATCATGTGGCACCCACCCTATGAAGCCTTCCCCGATTCCCTCTTTTTCCTTTGTACCTATCACATTCTGCTTCACAATAATACACTTCTTTGTTTGCCTAGGAGCCCAGAGACAGTGATGTAGTGAGTGAAAGATGAAATAATTGAGAAAACAAAGGTTCATGCTTCTGACCATATCAATTTATTAAGCAATACATACAAAATTCTCAAGAAACCAGGACCACTTCCCCTTGGCTTTGGTACTTCTAATGACAAGCAAAGAAGTATTTAGCACCTTGTTTGAGTTCATGTGTCTTTGAGCCTTGCCCTGATTATATCAAGTCTTGGTTAAGAAACAGAACTTGTGAACCCCACCACTTGTGAAACCCAGAATATGTGAACCCCTGTCGATGATGTAACAGGAAGGGGCAGAACAGGGAGGAGCTAATTACCATATATAAGGAGAAGCCCAAGCTGGGAAAGAGCAGAACTGAGAAGGGAACTCTTGTGGTGGAGGAGAAAACTTGGGGTATTCCAGCACTCTGTCTCTTCTGTCTGTGTTGATTTTTGTTTGTGATACTTTGTATAGAAGCCCTGGGACCTTACTGGAAGCCATGAAAGAGGATTTTCGTGTCTGTTTACAGAAGTCTTGGAGGAGGGTTTCAGAGGTCCTGGGACAGTGTAATGCCATGCACAGTGGCTTTCCGGAAGAACTGGTACTGTGAATAGCTCTTTTAAGGTTCTGATTACTCAGTATAGTGATCACTCTATTCCATAACAAAAGCAAAACATCCATGGAAAATCAAGGTACAGCATAATTCAAAATACAGCATTCACCATATTTCAACCTATCACAGAAAATCACAATATAATATTCACAACATAGTCTCAAAGTAAAATAATCACTCTTCAGTTAATTCAATCAATCACAAAATCACAAAATAGTCACTCTTAATTCAATCAGCCAGTTATCAGTAGTATCAAAGTACACAGTCAAAGTCTTCCACTCTTGGGGCAAAGTCTTGATTAACTCAATTAGTCACTAATCAGTAGCAATAGTCAAAATACTCAAAGTACAATCAGTCACTTATTCAGATACTTACTAAGTATCATACACAAAACCCTCCACCACTTAGGTCACTAGTAAAGTATAATTCCATAATTACTCAGTACCCAAGGAGAGGTCTTTTCTTCATCTTGACTTGGGGCCTGTTCTCAGATTCTTGGATCCTCTTCCATGGTCCCAGATTCTACCTAGATTCAACAGACTGTCACCTGGGTTCAATGGCAGACAGCTCCCAGTGCCTTGGCCAGCTCTCTGGGCAGGTCCTGCTCCACACTGGTGTTCACAGGGTCTGGTCCATGTCAGCTCCTTCACCATTTCTGCTCTAAGGAATTCAAGTCTCAAACAAGCCACAAACAAAGAAAGTCTCAGCATCCTGGTCATGCTTCAGTCACCTGGGCTCCTGGCTCCTGGGCTCTTGGCTCCTGGCTCTGGGCTCTGGGCACCTGGGATCCTGTTCAGAAGGAGCTCCACCACTACCACAAGTTCTCAGGACTCAGTTCTCCATTCTTCTGTAGCTACTCTGCCACCAGATCTTGGTCTCAAGGAAATTCTGACTGTGCCTCTCTGGGGCTATTCTTATATACACAGTATTACCTACATCACTTCCTTCAGCCAACTTTCTGTTACATCAGTAACAAGGGGCAGGAGTTCATACCTTCTGTTCGCCCAATCAGGCTTGATCAATTGCTAAGTGTTAAGTACCTGCTACTTTTGCCAACACAAAGGGATCTTCAAATTCAAAATTATATTACCATTATAGACAGTAAGGATGATTTGTGTTGAGTTCTCATACATTGTTGATGGGTCTGTGTTGATTTTACAGGCAGTTAGTGAATTGATGCTGGTGCCAGCAGTGTGTATAAATGTTATTGTGACTCTGTTAAGCTTTGTCTTCCCAGGAACAAAAACTGTGAAGGATTTGAGGTGGACTGGACACTGTAAACTTCAATATGAAACAGGAACTGGATGAGAGACTGGATGAGGAGCTGAGTGCTGCCTGCCTTTGAACCCAGGTGACAGCTGGGTAGATTCAAGTAGGAGCTGGACCCATGGAAGAGGAACCAGTCTTGAGTCAAGATGAAAAGATCTCTTCTTGGGTACTTAATGCTGCCTGAGAAGATCATGATTTACTGTGGCCTAGGGGTGGTGAACTTTGACCTTTGTACTTTGTGTCCCTTAAGGAAGATTGCTCCTTAAGGATGATTGAGTTAAGGACTTACTAAATGATGTTTTGTTTAAAACTATGTGCCACTTTGGTGAAAACTACTTGGCTATTTTAGTGATAACTTGTTATGTCATAACACTGTGAATGCTGTACTTTGGTTTCTGTCAATGTTTTGTCTTAGTTCATTACTGAATAAATAGAGAGTTTGGGGTGGTTAGTTGGCTCAGTGAGTAGAGTGTCGGCCCTGGAGTCAGGAGGACCTGAGTTCAAATCCGGCCTCAGACACTTAACACACGCAAAAAAAAAAACCCAAAAAACTAGCTGTGTGGCCTTGGGCAAGTCACTTAACTCCAGTTGCCCTCCAAAAAGCAAAATAAATAAATAAATAGGGAGTTCACTATACTATACAATCAGAACCTTAAAGCTGTTCACAACAGCAGTCCTCTGGAAAGCTGCTCGTGCTTGGCTTTATAACACTGGACCATGAATACAGTGGGAGACAGATTTACAATTAAAAATTATCAAATAGACCAATTAAAAGAAAGCAATTAACGAGGTTACAAAATTAAGCAATCTGATTTATGTTTTGAGGAAAGGTTATGAGCATAAATAAAGGTCTTAGTTAAGTGTTTCTAAGCAGCAAGTAGAGGTGTTTCAGCTTCCCAGATACAAAGGGCTAGGTTCAAACAATGCAATAAAGTTTACACATGATTCCCTCAATTGAATAAAGTTTTCTCAGAAGACAAAAATTAGACTAGACCCATAATTGAAAAGAAAGGGAACTGAACTAGATCCAGAATTGAATCACAAGATGGAATCAGTGTAGTCCACTCAATTCCCACTATCACTTGCTATTCTAATTCTCTCGGTGATCATAATTTTTTCATTACATTTTCATATTTGTTTCTCCTGCACACAGAATAGTGCCTTACACATAGTAGGTGATAAGTAAATGTTGAATCTGATGTTTGAAGCAGTGTTCTTTCTCTGGTATATTTGACTGAATGAAATATTACTTGTTTTTTGAAAGCATCTATACCAAGAAAGAAAATACAATGAAGAGAGAGGCATAGAAAATGGAAAGGTAAATAGAAAACCAAGTGAGCTCAACAAAACATACCTAAAACATTATTTTTAGGCTGTCCCCATCTTTTGCAATTGCTTTGAGATTTTGATGCTTTCTTAGAAGAAATAGAATATCTGGTAATACCAGTACTATGGATTTTTAAAACAGGCAAATTTTAATTCACACATGGATATACAGCCTGGCTTGAGCAAATAAGTACCAAGGGAGGTTACTTACTAGAAAAAGAGACAATCAAAGATCTTATTAGAAGTTTCCCTTCTAATTCAGTATGGGTACGTCTGGGTTCCATTCTCCATACAACAAAGCAGCAGGTAAGGTATAAGGGGTTTTGCGGGGATGGCAGGATCTCTAGTAGTTGTGTTTATTGGTTTCCTAATTCTGGTGTCATGGGCTTGGAGGTGCTAATTAACAAGGCTGGATGATACATTGAAGTTTTTGCATAGAAAATTCCAGGTATAGGAAATTCCACAAAAGGCGAATGTATCAATCCAGTCAATAATCATTTATGAAGCTCTTACTCCCAGTTTCTTCCAAGGCTCATTTTTAATTCTATCTTCTACATGAGCTTTTCCTGATGTTCCTCAGGTGTTAACAACTGCCCCTCTCCCAAAATTACTGTCTATTTATTTACTCTTTACTCATATATGTTATGTATTTGCATATCTGTGTACAAGTTGCTCCTCTCCCAGTAGAATTTAAGCTCTTGAGATTAGGCCCTTTTGCTGTCATTTATTTATTATTATTGGTATATGTGTGTCCCTAACAGTCTCTGGTACATAGTAAGTGCTCATTAAATGCAGGTTGAATGGAGGAATGAAGAAATGAATGAATAAATGAACTGCAAATATCCTTGAATGTTAGACTCATTGATTTAGACTTTACCAAAATCTTATTTGAACTGGGAAAAGAAGAGGCTTAATAAACATTGAAATTGTGATTCCAGCACTACAATCACATTGTATTTCATTATCTGGCCTCACTTGGCATGATTGTCAATGCTGGCACCTCTCTAGGAAACTAAATGCATTTTTAATCTATCTGAAGGGCTGGACTAAGGGAAAAATAAGCCAAGAGGAAAAGATGACTAAATGCAGTTTATGCTATAAGGACAAAATAGAATATATAACAGAAAAGAAAATGAGGGTTATCTTAGAAAAGGATTGAAATAAAGGAAATGCAAAAATAAAAAAGAGGGATCATTAAAAAGAAAAGAGAAAAAAAGGAATTGGAAAAATGTACACTGCTGGACAATAAAAAAGGAAATAAAAGAATACAGTACAGGGTTGGAAGATATTTGACATTAACAATATAAGGTAAATTTGATTAAAAACTTTGAATGTCAGTTTTACTCTGTCATGTCTATTATTTCCACTATGCCAATTGAAAAAAATGTCACTTGCCTTGCATTTTTTATATTATTGGAATTATAAAGCCCTTATGTGACAAAAGGCCTGTTTTTTTCTTTCATTCTGGTTTATAAAGCACAATATAAACTGTTTTGTGACAAAAAGAGAAAATAGTTCTAATTAAAGCTAATTCAAAGATACATTCTATGCAGTTTTATCTCCTTAAAATCTATTCCTAAAGGTTTCTGCATGGCAAATCAATGAGAATGAATAGCAATAAATGTTCTACAGAACACACAAAGCAAATTCACCAAGGAGATAAAAGATTAGGAGTGGGAATATGACATCTGAATAAGAAATTTTTAGCAAGGTTTTGGCTCTGGCAGCTAAGACAAGAAGTAGACATCTGAAAAAATGATCTACTCCATAATTAATTACAGAAGATCTTGAAAAGCATTCCTCTTCTTTAATTATAATAATAGCCAGCATGTATATAGTGCTTTGAGGTTTGCAAAACACTTTATGAATATTATCTTATTCGAGCCTTGCAACAACTAAATAAGTGAGATACTATTATTATTCCCATCTTTCAAATGAGGAAACAGTCTGGGAGAGGTTAAATTATAATTCCAAGTCCATAACAGAGCTTGTGCTCCCACTTTACTTCTTAGAAAGTTAAATACTCCCTTCATTCTGAGACGTCTACCTTTTACAAGAAACCAGTTAGCCTCCCTGGAACAATTTAACTCATTACCAACCAGAAAGGTAAGGTGAAGAGGAAGTTTGCAAACTCTTTGAGTTATCCACAATGATGCAGTCATCCAAACCTAAATCATATTTAATGGGGCATGCTCCATGTTTTTCAATGTGTAAATTTTTTTTTTATTCATAGAAAGCCTGTAACATAATAAATATTATCTCAGAGTAGTAGTTTGGTTGTTAGACTGACATGCATCTGACAGTCCTGAGGTTTCAATTATCCACTGGCATCAATCAATCTTTTAGTTCTCAACACTGTTGCCTGCAGTAATGTCACAGCTTTTCTGTCAGACAGAAGAACTTTGCAGGAAATGTTATTCATTACAGCTGCAAATCTGTCACTGTGCCTGGCGTGGCTTGTTAATGACAACATTTATTTCAAAGAGCCATGTTTTGCTTTGTTGCAGGAGAGTTGACTTTGTGATTGTAAAGTATAATGAAATGTCACGAAGATGAAGTGAACAAAGTTTTCCAAAAATATACGAAAGTGATCCAAATTGGCTAAAAAAAGGACAGGTTTTCATTTGCATAAGCATACTCACATACCCACATATGTAGAGAGAGATACCAAATCATTCTGTCTATGCATGTTCTGGGCCATAGCCCAAATTTTATTCTCCCTGTGCTGACAAGCACTCTCCTACTTGGAGTTGTTGATCTACTAGGCTGGGAGCAAGAGAAATCTTACTGTTTGACATCTCTGTGCTTGCTTCTAAACAACCTGCACAGTACTATAGCATCTTAGCATTTTAAAACACCCAAGAGTTTATCTAATTCCTCCACACCTGAGAATAAACCTCTATAATGTCCTTTGTAAGAGAGCAATCACTTGGTGGGTCTGCTATAGATGAAATTTTTTTTTCAGGCATGCTTTAGTTGGTGTCTGAGGTCTTTTCCAACTCTGACATTCTGAGATTCTGTGGTCATCTAGTTTCAGGTGATGATCTTTAGTTATGAGAAATCCACTATCTCCAGAGGCAGCTGACTCTGTTTTTGACAACTCTAATTGTTACTCAGTTTTTTTCCCCTCAGATCTAGCTGAAATCTTACTTTCCACAAGTTCTTCCTACTGTTCCCCTGGGGAGTGACTGAATAAATTTCTTAAAAAAGGTAGCCTTTTGAAGATTTGAAGGCTATTATATCCTTTCTAAGGGCCCTCTTTTTGAGCTAAACCTTCCTAGTTTTTAGATTGCAGGGATTATCAAAACTAGAAGGGACCTTAAGGATTTAGTTTACGTTTCAGGTATGAGGAAACTGAGCCCCAAATAGGTTAAGGGATTTGGTCAAGGTCACAGCTGGTAGGTGGAAGAGCTTGGACTTGGCCTTCCTGGAAGTTCTCCTCTGCACACACTCAAGTTTATCCAAGTTCTCTATGAAGTATAGCACCTTGAACTGCTTTGAATGTGGCTTCACTAGGGCAGAATACAGTGACACTATTGTGTCCCTCATTCTGGATCCCAGATTGATAAAGTCAGTTATTAATTCTAATAGTTAAAATGACCAGGATTAAAATAATTTTTTTCAGTTCATTTATCATCATCATCATAATCACTTTTCATTTTGTTTTGGGCATAATTATAGAAGTGGAGTTTTGAGTTTTTTACCCTGAAAAGAATGAGGAGGGGAATTATGAAAATGAGAGGGCTATATCTTAATTTAAATAGATAGCAAAATCATTAGTCTTTTGTCATGTGATTTTTATGTAGGAAACAGTATTCTCTGTTTTAAAAACTTCTCTTTACTCCAGTTTAATAATTTGACCTAGTCTAGTTAGGGAGGAAATAATTTAGAGTGGAGAAATTAACATTTTAGTAATGGCTCATTTCATAATATATACACGTATTTATATATGTACAAGTATGAGCCATTGTTGTATACATATATATGCATGTATAACTATACATATGTGTGTGTGTGTGCGTGTGTGTGTGTAATTTCATCAAATGGTTTGAAATATCTATTGGCACACAACGAATTTCCATTTCCTCTTCAATCTAAGTATATATCACACATAATGCTTTTCTTGTGCTTCATGCTCATCAATCATGAACTCGATAATGCTTGTACAAACTTTCTTTTCTGACAGCTTCATCAAATGAAGCCTCTTCTGTGTGGCTTTTAGCTGCCCTTCACCACCTGACTGAAATCTACCTTTTTGAGCTTACTATATACCACTCCATTTTACATTGTTTGCTCTAACCAAAATGGCCTTCATGTTGTTTCTTACACAATGATACTCTATCTCCCACCTTTGGAAGGCTTTCTTCCTTGCCTGTAAAGTATTCACTCTGTGTCTTCAGCTTCTAGAATTTCTAGTTTTCTTCAAAACTCAGCTAAAGTGCTAATTTCTACATGAGGTTTTCTTGGCTCTTCCCCCCCCCCTTTTTTGCTACATCCCTACCCCCAATTTCCTTGTATCTTTATTTATATATACTTTTTTATGGAAATGTTGTCTCCACTGGTAGAATGTAAGGTTCTTGAGGACAGGGACAGTTTCATTTTTTGTTTTTCTTTCTTTTAGTGCCAATGTAGCACCTGATGCATCATAGGTACTTAAGAAAGGCTTATTAAATGATTTATCAATAGTCACTGCAGATAGAAAATCAAATGGGGACAGTATTGAGTAGAAAGGACAGATTGAGGTGGATTGCATTTGGGAAAATGTATAGTGCTTTTGATTGTCCCTAGCTGTTCATGGTGCTACCCATATTTTCTACATGAATATGCACACATATACATACACATAATTATATATATGTATATATATACCACTATAGTCTTTGTTAGGGTGTCTTAGAATGTACAGGTCTCTGAGAATTTTAAGTTGTTGGTAACTCAGTCAATAAACATTTATCAAGTACCCACTCTGTGTCAGGTCCTGTAAGGGTTATGGGATTTAAAGATCTCCCATGCCCCATGGACATGCTGACATAGCAGAGCAAGAGAAAGTGAAAAGCCGAGCTAACGGTCCTGCAGTTGGCAGTTGGTGGCAGTTGCCTTTTTTTTTTTTTTTGAGTTAGGACTCCAGCTGAACACTGCCAGCAGCTGGAGCTGCTGGGAGCAGGACTTTCTGCTGGGGACTGCCAGGGGCCGGAGCTGCTGGGAGCGCTCTTCCAGGACGCTGGGTGGTTGCTGTGAGTGGGGAGAGGAGGACCTTTGCCTGAGGTAACCTGTTCTGTTTTAAAGGCTTGAAAATGTGGGTGCTTTCTACTTTATCTACCTGTGCCAATGTCATAACTACTCTGATGGCTTTCACTTTCTGGTTTTGGGACTCAGTCTTTTGGTATCTTAATAAATTTTCTAGTTTATTTCCCCAAATGGCAAACCTGACGTATTTTGTGATGGATAATTATATCAGCATATTTGTAATCTCTATAGGCATTGTGAATATGGCATTGCTGATACATTTGGCGACCAGGATGGGATCACAAAATGTCAGGCCTCTATTTGGAAGCAGTGGGGCTTTAGAGGGAGAAATGGCTATTCCAGGTTGGGAGGATTTGCCTTATTCCTTTCTAGCCAGAGAATGGGCTAAAAGCACAGGGCCCTGTGAAAACTGGGAACCAAGGCTAAAAGAGGGAGAACCTGGAGATTTGGA
This sequence comes from Petaurus breviceps papuanus, assembly GCF_028583685.1. Lineage (NCBI taxonomy): Eukaryota > Metazoa > Chordata > Mammalia > Diprotodontia > Petauridae > Petaurus > Petaurus breviceps. The sequence goes on from NW_027187391.1 coordinate 34,998,497, forward strand.
AAGATGTTTGAAAGCAATACCCATAGAACCAGGCAAAGAACTGGCAGGAGTGTGCAGGAGAGGCTGGGTGCTGCTAACAAGTTATCGCCTTATGTGTAAAAGTAGGGATAAGCTGCTGAAGGAAAGAGCTAGGATGGCTAGGGAGTCAGCTGGTTTGCCTGAGGATTCTTCTGTGTCACAGCACTCAGAAGAGCAAATTGGAGGGACCCATGTGGTCCAGGAGCAAGCTACTGTTTATGTAGCTAAAAGGAAGCAAAAAACTAGCAGAAGGAATGTGCATGCAGCTTTTGTACAGGCTGGGCAGAGTTGCCCTGACAGCTTCCAGGAGAATGTGTGTGAGGAGAATGGAACAAGGTTAGATGAGGAGTCTCCTAATGTAGAAGCTCTCCCCATACGAAGAAGAAGGCAGGAGAACCACCGAGGCAAAACAGAGTCCAGGGAGATAATTGAGGATTTCACTCAACAGGAGATCACTGATATATTGAGTAGATTTACCCAAAGAATGGGGGAGTCTTTAGTGTCTTGGATAGTAAGAATCACTGATGAAGGCGCAGGAGGAATAACACTGGACAATGAGGACTGTTTAAAATTCATAAGTATCAGTCAGAATCCTTTTGTACACCAGGCTTTTAGGGATCACCATATGCAAGGAGGAAATAACAAAACGAGTCTTCTAGCTTTAGCTGCAGAAGGTTGCAAAAAGCAATATCCAACTGAATCTATGTGGCCTAGGGGAGACAGATCCTGGTACTCACTTAGAGACTGTATGAGAAAACTAAAGGAGGAGGTAATGAAAACTGCTATCCTGATTGGAGATGCAAATGCATATTATGATACCCCCCTAGGAGTTCCTCATAGAAATATCATAGTGAAGATGGCTCCTCCTGCATATAAGCACCTAATTCTGACTCTTTTAATTGGAGAAATAGGGCACCCTCTTTCAGAGGTGCTGGATAAGATTTCACAATTAAGTGATTTAGGGGACTGGGAAAAAGACAAATTGCCTCGAGAGAGAAGAGTAAACAGCCAGAGGATTCAGAGACAAAATAGACCCACAAGAAGGGAACTGTTCACTGCTCTATTAAGAGCTGGGGTGGACTTTAGAAGAATAGATGGTATTCCAACTGAAGAGCTGCATAAGCTGTACCAAGAAAAGGTACTTAGCATTAGAATGAACAGGGAAGCAGGAACCACCCCCTCAGGTATTTCTGAATCTGAATCTTTGTATCCAAGTTTGCCCCACTTTCAGGGGGAATAGGAGATAGGCCAAGCCCCAGCCCAGATAAAAGAAATAAGAAAAATTTCCACTGGGATATGCATAAGAATCCCTAAAAATCACTTTGGACAGATTTTACCCAAATTAGGATTAGCAGCTCAAGGAATACATGTATTGGCTGGAGTAATAGATTCTAATTATCACGGAGAAATTGTTGTAACATTCCAGAATTTAGGTGAAGGGCCCATACAGATTCACAAGAATGATAGGATAGTTCAAGTGATTATCGTTCCTTGTAAAACAATGCCACTTGTAAAAACTGACCCTCCTTCCAAAATAACTGTCACAGGAACTGAAGGATTTGGTTCTACTGATAGAATAAAATCAGGAGCTAAAGTATGGGTAAAACGGAAGCCAGATGATGTTCCAAAGGCTGCAGAGATTATAGCATATGGGAAGGATAACACTGTAACTATTGTTTATTCTGGAGAAGATGATTACAAAATTGTACCCTTAAATCATTTATTCTACCGTGAGTGAGGCTACAATAGTCTGGTTATTGTCTCTTTGCTTCTTCTTGATTTTTTGTTTGTTCACCTTGTTTGTTAGATTTGTTTCCACAGGCTTGGTACCCTCCATCTGTAGATGCCTGATAGCTTAAGCTGGATGTCACCCCCTGTCTGCAACTGTGATGTGTCACCCTTGGACCTGGCATCAAGCATATTAAGAACTGACCTCTCAAATGGGACCCCTAAGGACAGGGACAGCTCTACATCTGATTTCAGCAGCAAGTAGCCATAGAAGAAGAGATCTTCACCCCTTACCACAAGATTTTGGGGCCCCATTTGTTCGGGGTGGGGGGAATGATGGGGAGCTTGTGCTCAAGCCCCACCCTAAAATATGTTTTTTTGTGTTTATTGTGTGCTATTCTTGTTATATTGTTGTGAAATTTTGTTGACACCAGTTATTCCTACTGTATTTTTGCCAAGTAAGGGACATGAAAGATCTTGGGGCCGAATGTAAGGGTTATGGGATTTAAAGATCTCCCATGCCCCATGGACGTGCTGACATAGCAGAGCAAGAGAAAGTGAAAAGCCGAGCTAACGGTCCTGCGGTTGGCAGTTGGTGGTGGTTGCCTTTTTTTTTTTTTGAGTTAGGACTCCGGCTGAGCACTGCCAGGGGCCGGAGCTGCTGGGAGTGCGCTGGGTGGTTGCTGTGAGTGGGGAGAGGAGGACCTTTGCCTGAGGTAGCCTGTTCTGTTTTAAAGGCTTGAAAATGTGGGTGCTTTCTACTTTATCTACCTGTGCCAATATCATAACTACTCTGATGGCTTTCACTTTCTGGTTTTGGGACTCAGTCTTTTGGTATCTTAATAAATTTTCTAGTTTATTTCCCCAAATGGCTAACCTGACGTATTTTGTGATGGATAATTATATCAGCATATTTGTAATCTCTATAGGCATTGTGAATATGGCATTGCTGATACAACTACTCATTGGAAAAACAAATACTGATGCTGAAACTTAAATAATTTGGCCACATGATGAGAAGATAGGACTCATCAGAAAAGACTCTTATGTTGGGAAAGATTGAAGGCAAAAGGAGAAGGGGATGAAAGAGGATAGAGAATGTCATGGAAACAAGGAGCATGATCTTGAGAAACTGGAGGATAGAAAGACCTGACATGCCATGGTTCATGGGGTCATGAAGAATCAGGTATGATGAATGAATTAACAACAATAAAACTACTACTCACCACTTGACTTTCTTTTTGTGTGGTGGTATTTTTCTTTTGTTATTTTAGGGTTTGGTGGTGTTTTTCTTTCGTTAGTCTAGAAATTAATGGCTGAATTTAGAGAAACTCCTCTTCATATGGAGAAGAAACTACTTTCCACTATATTTACCATCTTTTCAAGTAACTACATGCATTTAAAATAAACATTTAATCAAATTTATCAAGCATAATAAAATGATAAGATTAATGAAGTTTAATTGATAATTTCTCATTAACCCACTTGCATGTATCTGAAAGCTTTAATCTAGCAAACCCATTGCCTTGTTCTGGAGAAATTATGAAGCATGAACACAATGGAAAGATATAGCTAAAATATTGGGAGACTCACTTGCCTCTTCACTGAAGGATAACTGGTGATGGTATCTGTTTAGTCAGGGAAGCATTTTGCCTTTTCACAGGAATGTTACTCCATGGAATCTCTTAATCCAATATTGCTCATTATACTTTTTATCCTATTCTGTTTACAATCCTTGCTCCTGATCCTGCTTGTATGCCATTTCCCAAACTAACCTATTCCTCAGCCTGGTTCACAGCATTAAGCATTCGTGCCTGCTTCTGACTCATGCCCCAAAGGGCACAGTCTCACTTTTAATGCCTTGATCCAGGTAGGCCTTTAGAGGGCATAAATGGATTTTCTCTGCCCTAATTTCTGTGTTCTTTTTGAATATTTATTTAAACTGTGCTAAAGGAGATGTCTCCTTCTGGTGCCCAACACCCACCTCTGGAAAAAGCCAGGTCAGTGAAATTGATATCACCAATGTTGGGATACTAGTAGGACTTGTTTCACTTGTATATATATCAGCAAAGATATAGTAGAGAAAAAAGATTTAAAAATAAAATTGATTATGGAGATTTCTAAAAATCATGATATGGAGAATGCATCTCTCACTTTTAAGTTGAATCAACTAATATGCAATAATAAAGGCAAAACTTAAAGACCTTGGATGGGTCACTTAATTTCAATTTGTTATTGCTCAGTTATGTTTGACTCTTCCTGACCCCATTTAGGATTTTCTTGGAAAAGATATTGGAGTGGTTTGTTGTTTCCTTCTCCAGCTCATTTTATGGATGAGAAACTGAGGCAAATTGAGGTAAGTGACTTTCCAGGGTCACACATCTAGGAAGTGTCAGAGGCCAGATTTAACTCATGAAGATGAATATTCCTGACTTCAGGCCTGGCACTCTATTCACTATGCTGCCTAGCTACCCACTTTCAGTTTCTTCATTGCTAAAATGAGGGAGTTAGACTAAATGTCCCCAACTTCTCTTCCAGGTCTAGATATTTGGTACTATGATGCTATAAAATGCTAGGCTTAAGAGTTTGTTTAAAGCTGGTGATGGATGGATATTTTTTTAAGGAACAGTAGCATGGAATAGTGGAAAGAACAGGGACTTTCAAGTAGGATGACCAGAGTTTGAGTTTCTCACCTCCTACATACTTGAGATGTAACCTAGGACAAATTGTTTCACTTCTTTAGGTCTGTTTTCTCATTTGTAAGATACTGGACTCTGTGATCTCTAAGTCTCTTCCAATGTTAAGATTATATAATCCTAAAATTGATTGAAATTAGTTTGAAGTCATCAAGCATTTTTATAAGCATAAAGAGCAGGGCATCCATGCTAACAAAATGTTATATTCCTATTTCTTAACCCTTCATGCTCAGTCTAGCAATCTAAGATTGTAAATCCTATTGGAAGCAGTAAGAATTCCCGTGTGACACCTTGAAACTATTTAAAGCTAAAGGATTATCGATCTGTTTGTCATCTTCCAAGGACTCCAACTATTGAGAGCCTTCATGCTTTTGAAGCTTCCCTAACAACAAAAAAATGGACAAGCTACATAATTGTTGCCTACTAATTTCCCTGGGAGAAAAACATGAACTCACTTTGTCTAGACATGCTGATTGTAATCCATCAAGCCATGATTAAAGAGTAATACTCTTCTTCATTATACAGAGAATGTTAAGGAGACCCTTGAATCTCAATTAGAATCTCGAACCACAAATCCTGAGGGGCACTTACCCACAACATCTTTACTGTGAAACAAAGCTTTTGTAGGTATTCTTTATGGATAAAGGGTATGTAAGTGGTGGCTGGGGCACATTGTGGGGATGGGTAAGGAGAACAGGGAGAGGGGATGACTTATTCTTCAGATTACTTTAGAATATTATTTATATTTATTAAATTTTTACTTAGAATAATACTTTAAAATTCAAGGGAAATAATAGAAAAAACAAATATCCAAAGTGCCTGAAATAATCATTACAGATGAATTTATATTGTGTCATACCCATCCTGAAAATTTCTTTGATCTGAATGTCAAAGTAAAATGTTAATTTTAACAAGAAAATATAATGTAACCCACCTGAATCATATTCAATCCACTCTACTAGTGATATTAAAAATTCTACATGGCTGTACTAATTTTTTTCTGGTTTATTTTGTTGTTATGTATATTCCCAAGTTTTTTTTTTCTTCCCATAGGTGATCTCCACCCAAGTTTAATAGATTTTAATATCAGCCAGAAGATGAACTGTTCATTTTCTTTTTCACAGCACAGAAGAATATATAAATAACTTTAATACCTAGGTAAAAGGAAAAATATTTTTCAAAATTTGATATTTTCTGTATCTATTTTATCCATTTATGGAATATATACTTACAGCTTCATAAGTAAAAAGAACACTGACAACGGAATCAGAAGATCTGGATTCAAGTCCTCACTCTTCTACTTAAACAAGTCACTTAAGTTTCCTGGACCTCAGTTTCTTTATCTGTAAAAAGGAGTTTATAATACTTGCAGTAAGGGTTATTGTGAAGGAAGCACACACAGAAGGCCTGTGAATGAAAGTTAGGTAAGCTGAGGTACAAGGTCTCTGTCCTGAGACTGTTGTGCTTTCAGAGTGAATTAGAAGCAAGCCCAGTTGGAATGATAAATAGTAGTATGAGGAATTTGTATACATTATTTGGGTACTCTATTACAGGCAAGCCATAAATTTTGACAGGTCATGCACAGCGCAGAGGAAAGAGGTCCAAGGAAAAGGCAACATTAATGGACCTTCCAACCTCTCTTATTTCTTCCTTATATTCATACAATCATGTTCTATTTAGTAATGCCTTGCTACTTTCACTAAGATTTCTGCCTAACACCCAATTCATTCACAACCATCACTTAGTTTTTATCTTTTTATTTGTAAACTGATACTATGCACCAGCAATCTGACTCTTGACTTACTCATATAGATCTGTAATCTCATTCAATTTGGATGCATTGCCAGTGATGACGATTATGACCTATTCATGCTGACATTCCCTTTACAACTCTTAGCAGTGTCCCTATCCTCTCCTATAAGCTTGTGATCGGGGTTCCTTCCAATACAGTTTTCCTCAATTTCTCCTGACATTGATAAGATGCCTGTGCAACACTATGATTTGTCCCTTGTCACTTTATCCTCACCAAATTACCAGTCCATATTCTCTTGCTATTATACATTTGTCTGATATCATCTTTTACCTCTCTTCTTTATAAATTCCTCATTGGTTATTGTGGGATCCTGGGATTATCAATAATTGAGCAAGTACTTATTAAGTGGTTACAGTAGGCCAGAATGGCATTGGACAGTGGAGATACAAATAAAGAGAATGTTGTTTAGAATATAAAGGAACTTTAAAAGACATTTATTCCATCTTATTTATTTAGAGTTAAGGAAACTGAGTCTCATATATATTAGCTATTGTAGCTTTCTCTCACCCATCATTCATCTACTTCTCCATTGTATTCTATGAGATATTCATTCTAAATTCTTTTGTTGAATTTCATTCTTTTTTTTAGAGGGGAAAGGCAAGACAATTGGGGTTAAGTGAGTTGGCCAAGATCACACAGTTAGTAAGTGTCAAGTGTCTGAGCCTAGATTCGAACTCAAGTCCTCCTGGCTCCAGGGCTGGTGCTCTATTCAGTGAGCCACCTACCTGCTCCTCATTCTTAAAAATATAATACAAAAGCACTGGTAGAAGGTTGCTATTAAATAGCTAGAGATTTCTTTCCAAGATAACCTTATGGTTGCAAATAAGCTTTCAAAGTTTCTGAAAGTAGTCCAGCCTACTATCCATTTCCTGTATAAGTCTGTGCCCAATTTATTTCCTATTAGTACTGTCAACCTCAGCCGTACCTAGTGATGGATAAACTTTATAGGGTTTGTATGCTTAATGTAATAATCTGACCCACATGCATTTTTCACCCCCTTTGTCTTCATTGTGTGAATGGGCAGATGAAACTATTGGTTAATTATACATCTTTTCTAGGAAAATCTATAATATCCCAGGACTTGATGCAATCAGCACAATGTTTATACAGATAGGACTATCTGAAGGACTTCACCATCCACAGAGAATCCCTTTTAAACACGGACTACATATTTCAGACTCACTAATGGAAAAGAAAAATGACTTTGCACAATGTACCACACATTTAGTGAAGAAATTGGAGTCCTTTGTGAATATAGAACTCCACTATTCAAAACCTTCAATGATTCTCCATTACCTAATTGATAATATATAAATAATTTAGTATTGTATTCAAGATCATCTATAATCAGTCTTCATCTACTCTAACTTTTAACAATATGTACCTTTTTAAAGAATAGGCAGATACTTTTCCACCACTGTACCCTTATATGTCTTTTCCCTCTCATGGAATAATATCCTCCATGCTACCATCCCTTCTGACTCCAATATATATCTTTTAGACTCTTACTCATCTTCCAAAGCCCACCTGAAATGCTACTTCTTCCATTAGGCTTTCCCTGCTCTGCCAGTCATATAACTTTCCTTTCTCTGAATTCTGATAACAATTTGTTTCCATCTATTATACATTCATTATGTTCTATTTTATACTAGGAGTATTCATTCCTCAATTATTTTCTGTTCATTTATTTATTTGCTTATTTATTTGTTTGATTATTTATTTTATCTTGTCCCTCATGCCCAATAAATCTGGTTTAACATCTAGTTAATAATTTCATCATAATGAATGAAAAGAGTTTTGGACTTGGTATAAGAGAGACTTGGGTTCACATTCCAGTTCTGCTGCTTACTGTTCATGATAATCTCTCCAAGCCTCAACTTTTTAATCTATAAAACTGGAACAATAACAGCACCTAACTCAAAATGTTATTTTAAGTATCAAGTGAGATAGTAATATATGTAAAGTCCTTAGTAAACATGAATTGATGCAAAAGCGTCAATTGTTATTTTGAAGTCAAGAACCTTGTCATATATATCTGATGCCACCAAAGCTTACTGCACTGATTACAAAATCAGTCACTTAGCAAAGTTGGTCATTGTTACAGAGTAAACATTCACTAAGCAAACTCATGCTCCTTCCTATTCTCATTTTCTAGATAGGTGGTTGTCATGATTAGTTTAGAGCAAAGTCCTGGAATTATTGAAAAGCCAATAAAAGACAAAGAAATTCAAAGAACAATTTCTCCCCTTCAAAGACAAATTAACCCACAACAGAGGGAGGGAGAGTCAGTAAGTACCATTAAACTGATCCAGAAGAGACTTGAGTCAGAAATGGGCCAATTTTCCTTTATTGTTTATTGGTTCTGGGGTTAGAGTCTCGATGACAGATTAGAGGCAGCAACCCAGCTGAACTTTCTCAACATTCCCCTCCAAACAACTTTAAAATGATGCCTTAAATCAAATTTTGGAGTCGCAAAGTCAGCAAAGGGTCAGGATGAGACATTTTTCTGGCCTAAGAAAACTTAGGAGGTTCACAAGAGAGGACTAGAGGTGAGGCCTGTCCACAGTACACAAATATGGTGGCAGCAATAGTGGTTGCAGTAGCAGCAGTAGTAGCAACTTTGGGAGCTCTCATCCCAGAGATGGTAAGGAGGTTGGGCAACTGGTCATAAAAAGATTATAGGGGTCGTATTGCTGGCACTTAGTACAGAAGGCATTTATGAGCAATTCTAATGCCTATATTCACTTCTGATTGCAGTTTCAAGGCAGAGAAGGGTGCTTATGGTCAGTCAGAAGACAGCAGGGACCCTGGTAAGAGTTCCATGGCCAAGGAGAAGGCTAGACCTTGTGGCTACAGAGGAGCAGGTTCTATTCCTGGCTAGAGACCAGAACATGGAACAAGAGAGCAGTGACCACACCTCTCCTCAAATGACATAACCTTGGAATCACTGAAAGCTTGCATATTCCAGAGCTAGCTCTGAAAATAGCAGCACAAGAAGCCTGAAATTTGTATCAGTGCTTCACTCCCAGATGAACAGAGCCCAACTTTAACATAAAGTTCAAAGTTCAGAAATTGGTTGGCAAAATGAGGGAACAATAATAAAACCCCCAAACTTGACCATATAAAGCTACTAGGGTGGTGGGAAAGATTAAGACACAAACTCAGAAGACAATAATGAAAAAATATCTACATCCTTCAGTTCAAAGAAAAAATGGACTCAAGACTAATAAGAATTCCTGGAAGAGTGAAAGAGATAAAAGTGATAGAAGAAAAATTGGGGAAAAATGAGAGCGATGCAATAAAATTATGAAAAGAGAATTAGCAGCTTGGTAAGAGATACAAAAATTTTGAAGAAAATAATAACTTAAAAAAACAGAATTGGCCTAATTGTAAAAGAGGCACAAAAGCTCACCAAAGAAAATAATTCCTTAAAAATTAGAATTGAGTAAGTGGAAGTTAATGCCTCCATGAGATATCAAGAAACAATAAAACAAAGTCAAAAGAATAAAAAAAAAGAAAATGTGAAATAGCTCATGGGAAAAAAACAACTGACCTGAAAAACAGACCAAGGAGAGATAATTTAAGAATTATTAGACTAGGGGTGGCTAGGTGTCACAGTGAGTAAAGTGCTGGCCCCGGAGTCAGGAGGACCTGATTTAGGTTCTGGCCTCAGACACTTAACACCCCCCCCCCCACACACACACACACACACAACCAAGCAGCCATATAACCTTGGGCAAGTTACTTAAAAAAATATTAGACTACCAGAAAGTCATGATAAAAAAAGAGCCTATGCATCACATTCAAGAAATTATAAAGTAAAACTTTCCCAGCATCTTAGTTTCAGAGCATAAAACAGAAATTGCAAGAACCCACCTATCATCTCTTGAAAGAGATCCTAAAATGAAACCTTCCAGGGATATTACAGTCAAATTCCAAACTCTCAGGTCAAGGAGGAAATATTGCAAGCAATCATAAAGGAACCATTTAAATATCATGGAGACATTGTCAGGATCACACAACATTTATTGACTTTCATGTTAAAGGAGTGGAGGGTTTAACATATGATATTCTGAAAGGCTAAGGAGCTAAGATTATAACCACGAATTACCAACCCAGAAAAATTGAGTATAATTCTTCAGGGTAAAAATGGACTTCTAATGAAATGGAGGACTTTCAAGTCTTCATAATGGAAAGACCAGAGATGAATAGAAAATTTGACTTTCAAACACAAGACTCAAGAGAAGAAAAAAAGTGAACATGAAATAGAAATCATAAGGGCCTCACTGAGCTCAAACTGTTTATGTTCGTATATGGGAAGATGATTAATGCAATTCTTAAGAACTTTATCATTACTAGGGCAGTTAAAAGAAGTTCACATAATTGGTTACATTGGAATCTTCTTCAAAAATTGAACGACTGAGAAAGAGGATTGTATTAGGAAAAGGGGAAGGGAGATAGAAAATGGGGAAAACCTCACATTAAAGAGGTTCATGAAGAAGAGTTTTAATACTGGAGAGGAAAGTGAGGGGGTGGTAGACAATGCTTGAACTTCAATTTCTGGTTCCAAAAAGGAAGAAAAAATATATGTGTACACACATATACATACATATGTACATATATGCATATATGTATGTGTGTGTATAGAGATATCTTACCTCCGCCCTCAATTGGGAAATAGGCGGTGAAGGGGATAAGAGAAAGTTGCAGCATATGATTGTGATGGAGTCCTATTGTGCTATAAGAAATGACAAGTAGCATGGTTTCAGAAAACCATGGGAAGACCTGTATGAATTGATGCAAAGTGAAGTGAGAGGAACTGGGAGACCATTGAACATAATTAAAACAATGTTGTGATGATGATCAACTGTGAAAGACTTGGCTACTCTGATCAATAGAATGATCCAAGATAATTTCAGATAATGCTATCCACTTTCTGAGAGAGAGAACTCATGAACTCTGAGTGCAAATTGAAGTATAATTTTCTCGCTTCATTTTTTTGCTTCTTTTTTTTTGTAATATGGCTAATATGGAAATATGTTTCACATGATGTCACACATATAATCGATATTATATTTCTTGCCTTCTCAGTGGGTAGTGGAGGGGATGGGATGAGAATTTGGAACTCAAAATTACAAAAGAAAAGAATGCTAAAAATAACTAATATTTTTTTAAATAAAAGGATTGTTAGTGCTATTTGAATCTCATTGGAATTTGCTTCCTACATTTTCTTTTTTCCTAAATCAGATAAGAGTACGAGGGTGTCAGAAGATTGGATTGAGAAGGGAAACTAGATATTGGTGTTGCCCATTCTGTGGCATTAATATATTACAACCATCATTATCCATCATTTATACTTTTCCAAGACTTTTTATGCACACTGTCTTCTTGGATCCTCACAACAACTCTGTAAGACAGGTAGGGAAGGCATTAGTATCCTCATTTTACAGATGAGAAAACAAAAATAATTGGGCATTTAGGTGACATACTCTGTGTCTCAGAACTGTTTAATAATGGAACCTGGAGTTAAGTCAAGGTTTCTTGATTCCTATTACAGGGCTGTATTCTCTCTATACAACTGCTCATGTCAGCTTGACAGGAATCCCAGGTGAGTGGAGGAGGGGACAGGAATTGTTTTTCTTAGCCATTCATTCTAACCATATAAGACTTAAAAGATTTTGAAAACCTAAGGAAAAATTACATTAATGTTTCTCCATGAAGCATTTTTGGATATATGTATAAGTTGTGTGTGTGTGTGTGTGTGTGTGTGTGTGTGTATTCCTTTCCCCTGGGTCCCAAGCTACTTGTCCAGATTACTTTTTTTTACTTATTATGGGATCATAGATTTTGAGTTAAAAGGGACCTTAGCAGTCATCTAATTCAACTCTCATTTTTTATAGATGAGGAAACTGTGTCTCAAAGAGGTGGATTAATTTGACCAAGGTCACAGAGGTAGTAACCAGTTGAGTAAAGACTTAAACCCCAGGGAGTCATAGGGTGATGGATTTAGATTTGGAAAGGGTCTTCAGGGTCATCTTTTACACCCCTGTAATTTGACAAAAGAGGAAACTGAGATGCAGGGAGGTTAAGTGATTTGCTGAAGGTGACAGAAGTAGTAAATGAAAGAAGTAGGATTTGAACCCAATTTTCCTGGTTCAAAATACACCTGTTTTTCCACTGTAACATACTCCCTTCATTTTTTTTTTATCACATTCTGCCTTGTATCATGTTTATCTGTATGTGGTTTATAATCACCCTATTAGGGCAGGGGAAGGCTTAGCATCGTGCCTACCACATAGGAAGTGCTTAACAGATATTCATAGCATTTTGCAATAGGGCTTATAAATGAAATGATAATTATTTGACTTGATAAAAAAAAATATATTCCTACATCAGTTCCTAGAATTCTTTTGCACAGTTGTAATTTGATAAAATTTACTAAATTGCTTAAATGTAACAATTCCTTCCTTTCTCCTATTTTTATTCACAAAGGACAGATTAGGAAACATTTCTGGGATATTACCAGCATTATCTTGTATCTCTATTCTTTATTTTTTATTAGATTCTATTCAATTCTCTCTTTCTGCAGGGTTTCTTAATTTGGTAACTTAAGTATATGAGATAAAATAGGAAAGAATAACTGTAATAATTATAGATCTAGAAATGTGGGCTTTTTGCAATGTAGTAACATCAAAGCCTGTGTCCTCACACTTTCTTTTACATAGAGTATTACACAAAATTCTGCATTTCTTTCCTTAAATTATTTACATTTTCTTTTTACTTTTTTGCCTTCTAAGGAGAAAACAATTAAAAAAGAGAGAACTAAGAGAAAGACTTTTTATAATAGGACCTCTTTTTTAAAGAAAAATTATGATTATTTCTTGCATTTCATTATGTCTTGCCTATTTCTTACCATAATATTCATTCTGAAAGAACAACTGTGATTTCTAATGTAAAAATAAAGCCCCACTTTTTTTTCTGCCAATATCTCAAAAAATATAACATGAAACATTTGAGGATTGTGTGTGTTTGCATGCATGTGTATGTGTGAGGGTGGGTGTATATGTGAACAAAGAGTATTCTGTTACTACTGTAAGGAAACTAAAATTAAGGGCTGGCTCTGGTCCAGGCCCTTGACTTTGCAAAGTCATGAGGATCCCAGGAAAAAGCAAAATTGTCACTCCCTCAATAGTCATTCAAAGTATAAATATAACCTTATCCTTTATGGTGAGAAAGATTTGCTAAACTAATATCTTTGTTTAAGAATTTCAGGAGAACCTTTGCTGTAGCGACTAGAGTGATGGACCTGGAGCTAAAAAGCCCTGGGTTTAAATCCCTTTTCAGACACTTTGCTGTATGATCCTAGACCCTTAGCAATCCACTTCATTTTCAGACCCTCAGTTTCCTCATTTGTAAAATCGGTATAACAATACCCGAAGACCAAATGAGATCATGCTTGGAAAGCACTTTGTAAATTTTACAGCATTATTTGTAAACTGTTATTACATGAAACCTATTAGGATTAAATTCCCTTATGAGTACAAATAAGTGGCAGAGTAGTATTTAAATCCTGCTTCTCTGACCCCAAATCTAGCATTCTTTCCACTATAAAAATGGAAAAAAAAGAGAGTCTAAGTTAACAAAACCACATTTCTTTAAGAGCCAATGATATTTGGAGCAGAAAGAGGAATTAGAAATCATTAAGTCCAATTCCTTTGCACAGAAGAGGAAACTGAGGCCCAAAGAGTGTCTTACTCAACCATATTGTAAAAAAAATAATAGAACCATCAGAACTACAATCAGTCATTAAATAAGCATTTATTAAGTGCCAACTACATGCCCACCACTGTGCTAAGTGCCGAATATAAATAGTGAGGGTACAAAAGACAGTGAGTGCTTGCCCTCAAAGAACTCATAATCGAATGGGGAAGACAAGTAACAAATAAATATGTAGAAACAAGCTATATACAGCTGGTTAAATAGGAAATAATTAATAGTGAGAAGCCACTAGAATTAAGAGGTGTTGGGAAGGGGATGGGATTTTAGCTGGGACTTAGAGGAAGCCAGGGAAGTTACGAGGTAGAGATGAGGAAGCAAAATATTTCAGGCATGAGTGACAGGCAGAGCAAATAAGACATTGTCTTGTTGATCAAAAAGCAAGGATGCCAGTGGCACTATATCAAAAAGCACATGGCAGGGGCAGCCAGGTAGCACAGCGAGTAAGAGCACCGGCTCCAGTGTTGAGAAGACCTGGAGATCAAATCCCAGGCTCAGACACTTAGCACCCACCCAGAAACACCTGGCCATGTAACCTTGAGCAAGTTACTTAACCCCAATTGCTTAGGGGTGGCCAGGTGGCTCAGCGAGTAAGATCACAGGCTCCAGTGTCGGGATGACTTGGATCGAATCCGGGCTCAGATACTCAGCACCACACCCAGAAATAACTGGCCGTGTAACCTTGAGCAAGTTACTTAACCCCAATTGCTTAAAAGAAAAAAAAGCACATGGCAGGGAGTGAAGTGTAAGAAGACTGGAAAAGTAGAGAGGCTGCTAGGTTATGAAAGGTTTGGAATACCAAGCAGAAGATCTATTCTTTGATTCTGAAGGTGACAGAGAGTTTATTGAATATGGGGATAACATGTTTGGATATGTGCTTTAGGAAAATTACTTTGGTCACTGAATGGAGGATGGACTGGAATGGGGAAAGACTTGAGGCAGGTGGAATCACCAACAGGCAATTGCAATAGATCAATCATGAGGTCATGAGGGCCTCCACCAAAGTGGTAGAAGTATCAGAGAAGGAAAGGAGGTGTATTTGAGAGATGTTGCAAAGGGAAAACCCATAGGCCTTGAAAACAGATTGAATATCAGGGATGAGAGAGTGTGAGAAGTTGAGGATGGCACTTAGGTTGTAGAGGACTAAGAGGATAATAATAGGGAAGTTTGTAGTGTAAAAGACTTTTAAGGAAAGAGAGCGAATTCAATTTGGACACATTGAATTTAAGATGTCTATTGGACATCCTGTAAGAGATGTCTGAAAGGTGCTCTGTGATATGAAAGTGGAGGAAAACAGGGCTTAGGACAGGAAAGGCCGATGTGAAAATCATCAACATAAAGGTGATACTTACACCCATGGGAACTGATGAGATTATTTAGATCAATCTTCTGATTTTGAGTACAGTGCTGTAATCATAGCACCCATTGCAAGTTCATGTTTTGTTGTGTCTTTGTTGTTGTTAAGATGATATTCCTTTGGAAATCAAGTTTGAACCCTCTGCTGGTTAGTGTGGAAAAACTGACTCGAAAAGAAGAAGAAATGCATAATGATTTTGCTTTCTAATATTCTATTGGCTTTGCTTCTATATTCCAAAAGAATTGATTTTCAAATTTAATTTAGAATTCAGTGTCATTATTTTAACTTGTCATTTGATAATTTTTCCTTGAATTATTACTTTGTATGCTATTTTATGGTCTGTTTGTTTAATGATCATTTTCTAAGACCTTTTACTTTACATTTATGGGAAGGAATAGAAATTATTTTGCCCCCAATTTGTTCTAGATGATAATTCCTGATATTGCTCTGGGAAATTCCTAGGTTAATGTAAATCTTAATGCTAAATTATTTATTGCATATGAATTTTCTATCAGAAGGGGATCAACATGCTGAATTCACTAATGCTGCCCTAATAGAAAGTTAATGGCTTATACCAACTGAGTTTTCAAGAACAAAGGGACATGCTAACCTCAGTGACAGTGTGCAATTAACCATATGCTTAGGGAATAGAGAGACTAGAGTCTCCATTAAATATATCTCCTACAGAACAACAAAGATAGCAACTTCTTTTTAACCATTGTTACTTATTAGATCATCACCATTAACCCAAAGTACAGTTGAAAGCTGCACTGCAGAGTACTGTGGTTTAGTGCAAAATTCAGAAGACCAATCTTTGAATCCCCAGTCTGACAGTTATTAGCTGTATAGCGCTGGGAAAATCCCTTAACTTCTGAACCTTAGATTCTCCCACTTAAAATCTGGATAATGGTGCTTATAACAAGTCAATCAACAAGTATTTGTTAAATCTGTCCTATGTCCATGGTACTTGGCTAGGTACTGAGGATATAAAACACTTCCTGCTTTTGGATATTTTACAGCCTAGCTGGGGAAGACAGCGTTGATGGCAATAGGTGCATACAAATTATTTATCAAGCTGACAAGTGGTAATTTAGGTCAAAAGGCTTCATGTAGAACAGAGGTGTCAAACTTATAGCCCATGTCCAAGCAACCCAAAGCAGATTAAAACATAATTAGGATATGTTTAGCAAAATAAATAAAACACAAAATAAGCAATGCTAATTTTTGATTCTTTAAATTAATATGAGGGGACTTCAGGGATATGTATCCCTTCCAATTAGACACCACTAATATAGAAGGTGCAACTTAAAATGATCTCTAAGACAACTTATTTGTTGTCTGTAAGACAACAAAGTAGGGATTCATGGAGGTACTACCTACCTCAGAGGTAAAAATCTTCAAGTGGAATAATACAATTGTTTTATTACTTAAGGATTATTTCTAGGAGTTGGATGTGAACTTCTCGAAGCCTTTTTGAAGACAATTTATGTATAAGAAAATGACAGGATAGTGCTTGGGGATACAATTCAGATACAGATTGTCTATGCAGCACAACTTTTTTTTTTTGGAGGGGGGAAGACTGGGCAATTGAGGTTAAGTGACTTGCCCAAGGTCACATGACTAGTAAGTATTAAGTGTCTCAGTCTGGAATTGAACTCAGATCCTCCTGACTCCAGGGCTGGTGCTCTATTCACTGCACCACCTAACCACCCCTATACTACACAACTTGAAGGAGTGAGGGAGGAATTGCTGCGTGTTTGGGTTAAGTGATTAGTAGCAAAAGTTTCAGTTCTGTACCCTTCAGTTAGAATTTCAGAAATAGCTGCCCCTTTCCTTTTTTAATTGTCAATTAAACAGAACTCAAGATGAAAGGAAAGTTCTTATTTCACAGGTTGGTTTTGTGGGATTTCCCTCCATGAATGTTATCATGATGGTGGTCAGAATCCCATGAACAAACATTTCTATCAAGTTGAATAAATTTTTTGAAAACATGGCTTATTGATGGCCACCATTGACTAAAGTTACATTTGCTGTCAGTTATTTTTTATTTTTTAAACTAAGTAACATTGAGTTGTTGTCTAAGTTCATTATTAAGATATTTCATTGTGTTTTTTAAAAAAAAATTTCCCTGCTCTTTTTTTCTCCATAATGAAAATAATCTATTCTGGTGTTTAACCTTGTTTACTAATGTTTTAGGAAGGGATTGACAAGCTGGAATGTGTCCAGAGGAGTCAAGTCAGGAATGTGTTGTGATGTTTTTTTCAGATACCCTGCGGATATTTGTAAGGGGTATCTTACATGTCTCTCACTATTAAAAAGACTGTCAAATGGAAGAGAGACTACACTTGTTTGGCTCATAGTACATACCTAAGGCCAATAGACCAAACTTACCGATATGCTTACTTGACTAATAGAAAACATTTTAAACAGTTATCTAATGGTGAAATGGAATGCTCCATAAAGGAGTCATATTCCCATCATTGGAAGACTTCAAGCACAGGCTGAATACCTATTTATTTCAATGTCATGGAGCCATAGATTAGTTTAATGACTTGCTCAGGTCAAAGATTGTATACCAGGGTTGATTCAAACCAGAGGCTTCCTGAGTACAGAGCCAGTGCTTCATTCACTGTGCTATTTTATCTCTCTGAAATCCTAGAACTGACTCTACAGCAATGGTTTTTCAGGACCATTTAACATTTATTCAACATTAATTCCAGTAAGATATGTTATCTGTGCTAATGGATATATGCACACCTTTGAAAGTCTTGTTGCTTCGAAAAGCAGAGCTCAAGTTATTTCACTGCAGTGAAATTGGCCTAGTGATGTGCTGGCCTGATGTGATGTCTTTTATCAAATTGCCTCCGAGATGCGACACATTCCCATGCTTTAGAAGCTGTACTAACTCTGTAACTCTGAACACCACAGGGTACCAGTCCTTTGCTCTCCAAGTTTTGCAATGGCCTTTGGCCAAAAGTAATAAAATCAGATCTGAGTGAACTCTGGGGCTCAAGGAATGTAAAAAGCCCCATTTAATTAATTCTCATTGCAGCCATTATGAAGTAGGTAGAATGGAAATTGGTTTTATCATTCTTTTACCAATGGGGAAGAGAAGCTTTAGGGTATGTTCAAGATGCCATTTTCTGGTTTAATCTAACATAGGTTATCTCTGCAAATTGTCTATTATTCTTTTAAATGAAACCAAAATATAGGTGGGGCTGGTTTCTCTTCTTCATGCCAGAGGCAGCTGGTCAGAGTAGAAGGCAGGAAGGCCTGGGTTTGAAATCTTTTTCAGTCATTTATTAGTTGTGTGATCTTAGGCAAGTCACTTAATCCACAGTCTAATTTTCTCATCTGCAAAATGAGGATCATGATGGTACCTACATCACAAGGTTATTATGTGGATTAAATGAGAAAAACTACATGAAGAGATTTTCAAGTCCTAAAGTAACACTTGAATGTTAGCAATTTTTATAACTAGAATGGCCTTAAGAATAAAGTAATAAAATAAAAGTGAAGGATAAAATAGTGTGCTATAAGAGATGAGCTCAATGACCTTAGAAGAACATGGATAGACTTGCATGAAATAAAGAAGAGTGAAATGAGCAGGACCAAGAAAACTTGTATACAGTAACAGCAATATTGTTTTAAGAACATTGACTAAGTCATTTTGAGTATTAGAAATACCTAAAGTGGGGGCCACTAGTCGATGCAGTGAATAGAACACTGAGTCTGGAGTCAGGAGGACCTGAGTTCAAAGCCAGCCTCAGACACTTAACACTTACTGACTGTGTGACCTTGGGCAAGTCATTTAACCCCAATTGCCCTCCCTTACCCCTCCAAAAACGCAAAAAAGAAATACCTAAAGTAACTCCAAAGGCATATGAAGGAAGGTGCTATCTGCATCCAGAGAAAGAACTAATAAATAGAAGTATGAATAGAATGGTTTTACACACACACACACACACGCACACACGCACACACACACATATTTGTATCTAATGGCAGGCATCTCTAGGCAAGGAGGGAAGGGAAGAAAGAATACATTTACATAACTTTATTATATCTAAAAGGAACAGCAAGTTGTATATAATAGATTTGCAGTTTCATGTGCAAGTATTTTTTTTTTACAAATATATACTATGTTATAGAAATTCTTGTTTTATTCCATAAATAAAATAAATTTTTAAAAAAGAAAAAAAGAATCTTTGCGGGTCATGAATTGACTTAATTTTTAAAGTGTAATATTATTTGTATTTTACTGAATTTGAATTTACTTTGTAAAATATTTCCTAATTACATTTTAATCTGGTTTGCTGGCAGTAGGGAGTGTAGTGAGCCACATTCAGTTTAGGGGAATCATGTTTGACACCTCCGCCCTACACTGTCGCTATCTAATGTCATACTTGATTTTCCTCTTTGACCAGGCTCACAACCAATCAAAGGGAAGAATGACTTTCCAGCAGCTGATAAGCAGAAGGTCTGTTAGCAGAAGAAAGTTCCTGCCAGGGATATGGACAGTGATTCTTTTGTGACTGGGAGACATAATTGCTTTCATTGAGGGTCAAGCACCCAGAATGCCACAGCCATGCCCCTGTTTTGAGGGCTACTCACTGAGTGATGAGAAATAGATGGACCTTTTGGCAGCAGGAGTACCTGGAAGGATCCACCTTTTATTACTCTGAAACCTTGAGATTCTGGGCCTTCTTTTGTTTGTAACTGGAGTCTTAGAAAATTGGACTCATATATAGTAAAAATAACACAAGATAGGGAGCTAAGAGACCCAAGTCCTAATCTGGAATTCACTACTAGCCAGCTGTGTGAACTTGGGTAAGTCCCATTGCCTATCTGGACCTCAAATTCCTTATCTATAGAATGAGCAGGTTAGGGCCCCTCCTAGATTTTGATTGATGATTGTAAGACTGTTTAAGTCACCTCATTTCACTTACTTCGGCTATCTTATCTTTAAATGGAATAAAATGATACAGAGGCTTTCCAAGGGAATAATCCTGCCTTTGAATTTAATTACCTGGATTAAATTATGGTCTAATTACTTGCTACCTGTGTGATCTGGGGCAAGGAAGGCACTCTATCTCCTCATGAGTTAAATAAAGACCTTGGATTAGAGGAATGTAATATTCCTTCCCACCTGAATCTACAAGTTTAAGACCTTTTCAACTCTAAAAGCTCAGGATGGCACAGAGGATAGAGCCTTGAACTTATACCCAAAGTGTTGTTTTTCAGTTGTTTCAGTGGTGTATGACTCTTGGCGATCTCATTTAGGGTTTTCTTGGCAAAGATACTGGAGCGATCTGCCATTTCCTTTCTAGCTCGTTTTACAGATGAGGAAACTGAGGCAAACAGTTAAGTGACTTGCCCAGGTCACATAGCTAAAGTGTTTGAGATCAGATTTGAATTCATGAAGATGAGTCTTTCCAATTTTTAACCTGTGCTTTACATACTGTGCCACTTAATTGCCTAGGTTCAAAGTACCTGGGTTCAAATCTTGCTCTGTCTCTTATTACATGAATAGACTTGTGCAAAACATTTGACCTCAGTTTCTTCATCTGTAAAATTAGAGATCTGGACCAGATAACTTCTAAGTTCCCTCCCTGCTCTAAATCTATGTTTCTACAATTCTATGCTATTCATGGTGGCTAGATGGAGCAATGGATAGAGTTCTGGGTCTGGAGTCAGGAAGACCTGATTTCAAATTTGACCTTAAGCACTTTCGAGCTGTGTGACCTTGGGCAAGTCACTTAATTCCAGTCTTCCTCAGTTTCCTCACTGGTAAAATGGGAATCATAATAGTACCTATCTCCCAGGGTTGTTGTTAGGATCAAATGAAACAATAATTGGAAATCACTAACAACAATCCCTGGTGCATAGTAAGTACTATATAAATCTCAGCTACTATATTATTATTATTATTATTACATGAGATCTACTTGTAGGAATGAGATAGTGATGTCTGCTCTAAATGTTTAAGTGATAAGCAGAGAGAGAGGTTTAGAATGAAGATGCCCTCTCCACCCCATCTCTATTTACCCTGACCATCAGAATGTGCATGTTATAAAGAAGATTTCTAGCCCAGTGTGGAGCTGTGCAGGAGCTGAGGGAGAATTGACATTACTGATTACACAATTATTTAGAGAAGGGGGAGCTTTATTCTTGTGTGGTTATCCCTATTGTACCTAGTACAGAATTCTGCATGTGATGGCTGGGTGAATGACTATGTAAGAGAATGATTGTCCACATTGCTTCCAAACTTGGTCCATTCTGGATCAATACCACCGATGGTACAGTGTCCAGAGTGTTGATTTGTCAGCTTATGAAGGAGTAAAGTCATTTGGAGGTGCTTGACTCTTGAAGTCTCTGTAACTATGTGCTAGATTTTTAGATGAGAGGGGCCTAATCAAGCCAGTTCAGATGGCATTTGAATAAGTCATTCAGGCCATAATAAAGACATAGGTATCCACTAGCTCAGACACACAGCTTGTTTTGTTTGACACAGAAAACACTTTACCAAAAAGTGACAATGTTGGTGCAATATGCCCCTTTTTACTTGTTTAAGATAAAAAGTATAAGAAAGATTTTGTACAAAATGTACCAAAAAGAAATGAGTGGTACTTCTGTATGCCAAAGAACAGCTTGTCCTGTAGAGAATATTTGGGGGCAGGGGACTAATCAGGCAATTTAAGTGATGAGGATGACTCTGGCAGAGTATTCTTTGTAGCATTCAGAGGTCTAAAGCAACTTAATGAAAAGGAATGGAGTCAGAGGTGGAGTGTAATCAGAGACAATATAAGACATCAGCATTTGTGAATCAGGTCATGTGTCTAAAGATGGTGGGTTAGAGAGCAAGCATTTATTAAGTCTCTGCTATGTGCAGGGTACTTTGTTAAGTGCTTTAGAAATATTATTTAATCTTTATAACCACCTTCAGAGATAGGTGCTAATATTATCTCACTTTTACACTTGGGGAAACTGAGGCAGACAGAGTGAGTTGCTCAGGGACACACAAAGTGTCTGAAACCACATTTGCACTCAGGTCTTTCTGAATCCAAACCTAGAGTTCTATCCACTGAACCCCCTTGTTGCTTTAAGAGCCATTTTGCATGTGGAGCAGTGAAGAAAATAGACCCTTTCCGACTTAGCAAACATTTATTAAAGTTCTTCTATTTGAAAAATAATTGCTAGTGGTTGGAGATTTAAAGATTTATTTGACACAGGCTACCTGCGAGGAAGCTTATATAGTTCAGTAGGGCAGATAAAACTTGCAAATAGTTACAATAAGTGACATTTATATAACATTTTAAGATTTGCCAAGCATTTCAAGTATGCAATTTGGAAAAGTGCAAAGAGTGCTGGATTTGTAACCAAAAGACCTTAAATGTATTTACAACTTTGCTACTCACTACATGTGTGCCCTTAAGCAATCAATCAATCAGTCAATCAACATTTACTAAGCATATATGCCAGGAACTGTGCTGAGCCTTAGAGAAGTTTCCCTCCCTGTTCCCCACCCTGATTTCAAAAGGTCAAAAACAGTTCCTGCCCTCAAGGAGCTTACATTCCATTGGGAGAGACAATAAATAAGTTGTACAAGATCCACACAGAGATGATTAAGGTAACCAATGAATGGATTTCACTAGGGGTTTGGTGATCAGTAAAAACCTGTAGAAGGTGATATTTAACCTGAGTCTTGAAGTAAGTCAAGAATTCTAAGAGGTTGAGATATGAAGGAAAGCATTATGGTTATTAAGGGACTATGTTCCCATAGTTCAAAGGCATGGAGAAAGGCTATGGAGCTATGGAGTGTCATGTAAAAGGATAACCATTCCAGACTTCAGTTCCTTATCTGTAACATGGAGATGTTGGATTCAATGAGTTATCTTAGGTCTCTTCCAGATTCAAATCCATGATCTCATAATTTTACTAGAACCTGACAATGGCCTCATAATGGATAGGTACTAGATTTTTATTTATCCTCATTTTTATATATAAAGAATTGAGGCCTGGGGTGGCTAGCTGGTACAGTGAATGGAGCACCAGCCCTGGAGTCAGGAGGATTTGAGTTCAAATCCGGCCTCAGACACTTAACGCAAAAAAATTAGCCCTGTGACCCTGGGCAAGTCACTTAATCCCAATTTCCCTCCAAAAAGCAAAAAAAAAAAAAAGAATTGAGGCTTGTACAGTTGAGGTGACTTGCCCATAGTCACAAAATTAGTAAGGACCAAAAAACAGGACTTGAATCCAGATCTTTGTTTTGAAGTCCAACAGTTGATCCACTACACTAGATTTCTTTACAATACAAAGCAAAGTTGACCTAGTAGCTGTCACTGAGATTTGGTGGGCTGTGACTTGTGAATAACTAAAGAATATGGCCCTGGAAGAATGAGCTGTAGCAACAGAATTTCATCCTGGGGCAAGTACCCTAAACTGTCTGCAGGGCAAGCAACATGAAAAATGCCCTAAGTTGGGAATGAAATGAGGGGTCAGAGACCCTGAGGAAGCAAGAGGGTTTTGCTGGGGAAGTTTCCCTTGGGGAAAAGCAGAAAGTCATTTAGTATCTTACTGTTTTAACAAATTATTCTTTATAACTAGGTGTTCAGGTGTGCTGATTGTTTTTTCATATTTGACATCTAAAAAATTTGATTTCTGGATGATTGAGGTAGAATAATAATAAATGATAAAATAAATAATAAAAAATAAATTTAAAATAAATGAATGAATGATTGAATGAATAAAAAAAATTCTGAGGGTGAAAGGGGATCAGAGTCAATGCCCTCTATCAAACTCTCAAAGTATTGTGACAAAATGTTGCAATTGGAGGAGACATGAGGATCACCTAAATTAATGCTTTCATTTTCCAGCTGAGGAAATTAGGGACCCAGACAAGGGGAGTAAGTAAATTTTCCAAGGTCAAAGAAGATGCTTATTTAATTCTTTTTGAAACTGAGACTGAAATGAAGTGGAGTCAAATGGAACCCAAACTCAAAGACTGTTAGAATCATAAGGGCCCTTGGATGGTACCTTGTCCATGCCATTCTTTCACAATGAAGGAAACAGAAGCCAAGAGGTAGTGACAGGACAGGGACTAGAACTCAGGTCTCTAGATTCCCAGTATAGCATTCCTTTAGCCAGTTATTGAAATCCATCTTTCTGAGACATGGCCAAAGCTAGGCTGTGGCTCTTAGTTTTGTGACTTAGGACAACAGAGTAACAGGAAGAAGGTCTCTTAATTCTTCTGCAAGCTTTCCCTCCCTGGAAAGAACTGCAGAGCTTGGACCAACATAGGGTGGAGTGAAGTAAAGGCAACTTCATCTGTATCCTTATGACCCTTCCTACCCATATTCACTACACTACTTGAGAGTCCAAGAACACTTTTGTCAGCATAGAGAAGACTGACCTACTAAAGATAGAATCTGAACTCTCCTCCCAAAAATAGACCACATATGGAAACTCAGGTCCCACTGTAATGGCAAGAACAGAAGTGGTTCACACCTTGTTTCAGCTATCGAATTAATACCTTGTTTCAGTCTGTTAAGAAACAAAAGGTGAGGTGGCTAGGTGGTGCAGTGAATAGAGCACTGGCCCTGGAGTCAGGAGGTCCTGAGTTCAAATCTGGCCTCAGACACTTAGCACACACACACACACACACACACAAACTAACCAACCATGTGACCTTGGGCAAGTCACTTAACCTCAATTGCCTTCCAAAAAAGCAAAAAAAAAATTAAAAATAAGAAACAAAAGGTGTGAACTCCACAGCTTGTAAACTCCTGAGGAGCTAATGACTATAAAAGGAGAGCCCCAGGGCTAGAAACAGCAGGAGCTGAAAAGAGGATTCTTGGGGTGGCAGAGTCAAGGGAAATACTTGTGGTATCCTGGCACTCTGTCTGCTCTGTGTTGATGTTTGTTTATGATACTTTGTACGGAAGCCCTGGGACCTTACTGGAAGCCCTGAAAGAGGATTTTCTGGCTGTATGTTTACAGAAGTCCTGGAGGAGGGTTTTGGAGGTCCTGGGATTTTAGTGATAATTTGTGCTGACCTCCTGGACCTTGTTTGTGGGTCTGTGCTGATTTTTATGTTGATGATTTGTGTTGAGTTCTCAGACCTTGTTGGTGGGTCTGAGTTGATTTCATAGGCAAATAGTGAATTGATGATTGTGCCGACAATGTGTATAAATATTATTGTGGCTCTGTCAAGTTTCGTCTTCCCAGAAACAGGAACTTCTCAGAAGTTATAGACTTGAGGTGGACTGGACACTGGGAACTTTAATATGGAACGGGAACTGGACAAAGAACTGGACAAGGAACTGGGAGCTGCCTGCTTTTAAATCCAGGTGACAGATGGAGCTGGGACCATGGAAGATGAAACAAGGAAATTGAGAGCAAGCCTTAAGTAAAGCTGAAAGAAGAATTTACTTGGATATAATGTACTGATTGAGAAGATTGTAATTTACTTGTGACCAAGGGGTGGATGGCCTGTGTATTTTCCACTACCCCTTAAGAGGGTATTGAGTAGTGACTAGTGACTGATGATTGAATAGAGACTGATGATTGAATAGTGACTGACTTGTAACTTAGTGTGCCCCATGAGTGGAGAATTTTGACTATTGTATTTTGTGACCCTTAAGGAGGCAACCTCCTTAAGGATGATTGAGTGATTGAGTTACTAAATGATTGTACTTTGTTGAAAACTATTGTGACCACTTTGGTGAAAACTATGTGGCCATTTTAGTGAAAAGTCATTGTGAATGCTGTGTTTTGATTCTCTGTAAATGTTTTTCTCTGATTGGTTACTGAATAAATAGAGTGTTCATTATACTATGTAATTAGACTCTTAAAAGCTGTTCACAGCAGCAGTCCTCTGGAAAGCTGCTTGTGTGTGGCTTTACACCCACCAACTTTGTTCTCCACCCTCTCTTCCCCTTTTCTGGGCCCCTTGATATGGAGCTGGAGAAGTCACTGAGTTGCTCTCTGCTCATCTGTCATAGCTTCATCTGCCTGACATCTGTCTGAGCTCTTTTTCTGCTAAAAGCAGAGAGTTGGACAAATGTCTGGTTTGTCTTAATTATAATTTCAGTATTCAAAGGTAGAGAAAGTAAATAGAGGAATTGCCATTCTGAATATGATTTTGATGAATGTGATAGAATTGGTTGCAGTAGTATAAATAATGAGAACCTTGGGAAAAAGAAAAGCTCCGTCTCAAAATTTATGAGAATTTATGGAACATCTGGTTGGTACAGTGGATAGAATTCTGGGCCTGATATTAGAAAGACCTGAGTTCAAATGCGACTTCAGACACTTACCAGCTGTGTGACTGGCCAGGTTAATAAACTCTATTTTCCTCAGTTTTCTCAATATAAAATGGGGAAAATAGTAGCACTTACATCCCAGAGTTGTTTTGAGAATAAAATGAAATAAAAATTGCAAAGCATTTAGGACACTATCTGATACACTGTGAGCACTATATAAGTGTTAGTGATGATGATGATGATGATGAAATGTAAGGAAGACAATTCCAGATATTGGCTGACAAATATCTTAGACTTTGGAGAATAGGTTTTGAAAAGTGCAGAAAAAATATAGATGGGATTCTATGACTTCAAATTTGTTAGAAAAAAAAACCTCAAAGAGATGGGAATCTTTCATTTTGAGAGAGAAAATTCTGATTTACAAACTTAAGTGATTCTAATGCAGAAGTAGAGGCCTATTTGAAGTGACTAAAACAGGTTCATAAGAAACTTCTTGACTAATTTCAACTTTTAAAAGAAGGGAAGGCAAAATAAGTGAGGATGAATAAAAAAAAAATGCTCCTGCAAGAAGAAGAGTGTGAAAAGTCCTAGGTAAGCCTGAGCTTGGAAAGAGCTAAAAGCTGATGGTGATTGCTAAGGAAAATAAAAAGGAGGTTGTAAAAGCTAGGTTGGGGTAAGAGGAAGATTATGGACAGGATTACTTCTTCAGGTAAACTAGATGATTGTAAAAGAAGGAACAAGTGAATTCTAATTTTACTTTTTTTTTTTCTCTCGCTATCAAAGGGATTAATAATGCAATGAGAAGGAAAGGAAACAAAGTAAGTTTTTGAACAAGAAATTGAAAACAAAGATATTTTAAGAGTCTATAACAAAAGTACCTATCTTCCTGGATGAGGTAGCTGGGTGGAACAATGGATAGGGTGCTGGACCAGGAGTCAGAAGAATCTGAGTTCAAATGTGGCCTTAGACATTTCATATCTGTGTGATCCTGGGCAAATCAGTTTCTGCCTTCCTCAGTTTTCTCAATCATAAAATGAGATTTTTTTGAGGATTAAATGCTGCAGTATTTGCAAAGATATTAACCCATTGCTTTGCACATAGTAGATACTTAATAAATGCTGGTTTCCTTTTTAAAAAAAATTAATTAATCATTTATTTTTAGTTTTCAACATTTACTTCAATAAGTTTAAATTTTCTCCACCTCCCTTCTCTCCCCTCTCCCCTCTCCCCAAGATGGCATGCAATGTGATAGAGACTCTACATATACATTCTTATTAAGCATATTTTCACATTAGTCATGTTGTATGGAAGATAATTAGAATGAATGGGAGGAACCATGAGAAAGAAACAAAAACAAAACAAAACTAAACAAACAAAAAAAGAGCAAATAGTATGCTTTGATCTGTATTCCAACTCCATATTTCTTTCTGAGGATGTGGATGGCATTTCCCATCATGAGTCTTTTGGAGCTGTTTTAGGTCATTGCATTTCTGAGAAGAGCTATGTCTTATCAAAGTCAATCCTTGCACATTGTGGCTATTAATGTGTACAGTGTTCTCCTGGTTCTGCTCACTTCACTCAGTATCGGTTCATATAAGTCTTTCCAGGTTTTTCTGAAATATGCCTGCTCATCATTTCTTATAGTACAATAGTATTCCACTACATTTATACATTACAACTTATTCAACAATTCCCCATTTGATGAGTATTCCCTCAATTTCCAGTTCTTGGCCACAGCAAAAAGAGCTGCTATAAATATTTTTGTACATGTGGGTACTTTCCCCATTTTTATGATCTTTTTGGGATACAGTCCTAGAGACTGTATTGCTGGGTCAAAGGGTATGCACATTTTTATAACCCTTTGACACAGTTCCAAATTGCTCTCCAGAATGGTTGGATCAGTTCACAACTCCACCAACAACGAATTAGTGTTCCAATTTTCTCACATCTTCACTAACATTTATAATTTCCCTGTTTTGTCAAGTTAACCAATCTGATAGGTGCAATGGGGCACCTAAGAGTTGTTTGGGTTTTTATTTCTCTAATCAATAGTGATTTGGAGCATTTTTTTCATATCATTATAGATAGCTTTAATTTTTTCCTCTGAAAATTGCCTATTCATATCCTTTGAGCTGGTTCCCTTTCTT
The DNA here is from genome assembly GCF_028583685.1 of Petaurus breviceps papuanus. NCBI lineage: Eukaryota > Metazoa > Chordata > Mammalia > Diprotodontia > Petauridae > Petaurus > Petaurus breviceps. Next base: position 35,027,296 of record NW_027187391.1, read on the forward strand.
AATTGAGTTCCAGTTTCCAAGCCCAGAGCAGCTAAAAACTTGGATACTGAAACAAACAGAGGTCATGATTTCTGTCTATGTTGTTTGAAGTAAAAAATAAATCATGGAGATTTGGAGGGATACACAGGATTAAAGATAGGCAATTGTCCCTTTTTTCAATAAAGGGGAATAAGTAGATCCTACAAAATATAGATTAGTGGGTTTTGGGCAACATTCTGGAGCATATAATTATCAATAAATTAATGTATGATTATTCTATACTGTGATTCTGTCAAATGTACTTTTAACAGAAAACATGCACTGGAGGAATGGAATTGATGGACTAGATATTTCAGAAGAGGAAGCAAATGTCATTTTCTATTCTTGCCACTTCCATTTGAACTTTGAACCTGCTTCCTATAAGTCAACGCAATCTACTTCCTTGTTTATTTATTTTTGCCTTAAGTAGATAATTGTTTCAAAAATAGTTACTTTCTCTCTTTAGTTTTAGATCTATTTATTTTACTGAATGAAAAACAGCCCCATTTATTGTTGCTTTCACACATTAATGTTTAATGCAGGGAACATAAAAAATATATCAAAGGTATGACTTGAGATGAGACCTGAATAAAAGGTTTATCATCTGTTCAGTATGGGCACTAATGATCCCTTAGAGGCTTTTGTAACGCAAGGGTGCTTGCTCAACAAGATTTTTAGCCCTGAGCCGAAAACCTTGGCTAAATGAGTACAGCTTCTGTCCCTGAGGATTTCAGATATTAGGCCAGTTTACAAGTCATCAGGAACTCATTTTCAGATTTGTTCAGAACGAAGGGTTATGAATATCCAAAGCAAAAATATTTAAATTTACCTGTCCTTATAATTTTATTTTGTGTCCATGAGTTTTTTTTCATTTGAAAAGTTACAGGGGCAAAATTGATTTTGTGATTACATAATTATAATATTCTAAGGGGGACAATATGTTTTACATATTTTCACCTACACCTACACAAAAGGGGTCCTCTAGGCCTCACTATATGTATTGGGGGAATGACCTTGAATTCTTGAAAGCCAAGTCATCAGAAGTCAAGATCTAGAAGGTCCTACCAAACTGAAAAGCTGTGACTATGACCCCACTGGGGGATGATATGTTTGTCATCTGAGAATTGGGTTTGCTGTAGAGAGGGCCAAGAGAAACCAAGTAAGTCTCATCACTGGATACTTATCAAGAGGATGATGAAGGAGGAATATTTTTAACCTCAATTAAATCACAAAGGCTCTCAATGGTCTTTGCGATTTTGATATGTTATCAAATAAAAAAATATATACAAGGTGTTTTGGAAACAATAGAGAGATTTGTAAGTGTTGTCTATTTTAATTATTACCATTTTCATTATCCACAGAACTACAATTAGTTGACAATGCCCCTGAAACAAATTCAGGTTTAGGTAGGGGATGCTATAGCAATTGGAAGGTATTAAGGTAGTAATCCAGAGGTGATCCAGGATACAGAAGTGTCAGGAAGATGCACGCCCTCAGAAACCTTCAGACTACAGACCTTAGGATTTGGGGCAATAAAGCAGGCCCATTATAGAGGTAATACTGGTGTAGGAACCTCGGTGTGTCACTTATGTGTAGTTGTACTCTACATCACCAGAGTGTTGTGAGTCTAGGTACAGGCTAAAAGCATATTGCCCCTCATCCTGAACTATTCCTACCCAACATAGTACCTTGGGACACAGCTTCATTTGGTCCACATAAGTCTTAGTTCTGTTGAATACAGAGAGTAAGTTACCATGGTATAGAGTGGAGGTGGGCAAATTATGGCTGGCTATTTTTGTACCTTCTGAGAGCTAAGAATGGTTTTTCATACTTTATTTACGTATGTAAAAACCCTCATTCTTAGCTCTAAGTGGTACAAAACAAGGTCTGGGCTGGTCAATCTTGGTCCTTAGTTTATGACCCCAGGTATAGAGAATAAGGCTTTGGACTTGGAGTCAGGGCAGCTAAATTCATATTCTATTTGAGATAATCGGCAAATCATTTAATTATTCTGTACTTTAGTGTCTCATCTGCAATTTGAATTTGGCCTCTAAGGTCCCATCCACCTCTAAATCCATGATCCTATATGGTGTCAGCAGATAGGTGTTGAGAGAAATTATTAATAACGAATGATTTGGGGAGTTCCCAAGTTCCCCCTTTTTCTAGAGTCATTTCAAAATTCAGGCTCTGGAGGAGACTACTAATAATGAGATTGGATTAACTTTTTTAACAATGTTGTTCAGACCCCACCCAGGTGGGGAAAGTATTGTGCTCTACTCAGGTTTGGGTGGGGATAAATTCTTTGAATAGATTGCCCTAGGCTGGGGTAGCTTAAAAATAAATGGCATAATCAAAGTTCATTAGAATAGACTCAACCCTCATTGTAATATTAATTCCCTCATTAATTGTTAACCAATCAGAATTGATTGCCACCCTCAGGAAACCCCTCTTTTCCAAGGGTTTATAAGCCGGGAGCCTACCACCGTAATTGTCTTTGGCATTTCAGAATGCTACTGACCTTTTATTAAAAATTCTGACATTATTAATAAAATGATTAAATTACCCAGAAATTATGTCTCTCAAACCTTTTAAACATCACAGTGTGTACCTTCTCAGAGGCAGAAACCACACAGTTGTACTCCTCAATCTATGAAATAATATAGTATTTTCCTATAAGTGAGGAATTTTGAGGACTACAGGAAAATCCATTTTCAATGGTATATTGTCACTAGACTAATGATTTCAAAATTGTACTCTGTTCAATCCCCTCCAAAGCCTATAGAAATATCTGGGCATTTGCAACATGGGTTTACTTCCCCGTCACGTAGAATCAACAATGAACCATTGCACTGTTTTCCCTTGTATCGGGCTCATTTTTCATTCCATACACAACATAAAAATGTTTATTACGTTTACCTGTACTTTGGGGGAAAGTTGTTGTTAATTTAAATATTTCACCAGTACATATTCAAAGGCCTTTGGCTTGGCTCTGTTGATAACCTGCCTTGTGACCTTGATAAGGTTACTTAACCTTTTTTATGTCTTGGCAAATACAGGATAAAATCTCCCCTTCACTTGGCAATTTAAATGCATAATTAATTAGTGTTGACAGAGTATATTCAAAAGTTCCTCTCCACTAAAAGCAAGGGAAGCAGAATGTGCCATCTCTGCTTCAGATTGAAGGGTTACATTTTCTGGGCCCAAGATTGGGAATCTGGAACTGAGGACTTGTTGCATGATTCATGATAGTTAAACATGATAGTATGTCACAGCATCCGGCGCCATTTTGACTTTTTCTACCTCAATTAAGAAGTAAGACTCAGCTTTCTTGACTTCAAAGGGATCTTTGTGTCTGGGCCATCTCCACAGGGTATAAAATAAGATGAGTGCTTTTATGTACTGTGAAAATGCAAAAGTCTCCTAAGTGATTTAATTGCTGTTGTTTTCTATTATCACAGTGATAACTCAATGGATTGAATCCTCTGGGACAAAAGCTCCTTTTAACAAAGTTGTCAAGGGCCCTGGTGAATGTGGTGGCCTAAAGAGAAACATATAGGGGTCTGGCAGATGAGTCAAAGACAGTTATAGGAGAGAAGAGAGGAGAGCTACTTTCATGCCTCCAGTTCACACAGGAGATTATGAATAGAGCCTTTGAATGATTGACCTAATCATCTAGCACATAGAAGTGGTACTAAGCAGGTTATACTAGCCAATAGATTTAACATCACTGGATAACAGATCATTATAACAGAGAGGACTGAAAATTTTTCCTGGGGCTGGGGAGTCTAGGAAGCTGTAGTTCACCTCATTTGGAGAAAAGAAGAAGAGTGAACATTGCATTGAATATAGTAGGGCAGAAATCTATGCTTTAGAACACATTTCACTATTTGTTAGTATAGTTAGTTTATTAGGGCAGAAATTTTCATCTATGTAACATCTAGTATGGTGCTCTATACACAGTGTATGCCCACCAAATGCTAGTGTCTGCTTTGTACATTTTAGAAGACTCTATAAAAGCTTCTTGTTGTTGGTTTTTTTTTTGTTGTTGTTATTTTATTGTAGGAAAGAGAGGCAGACAGATTTAAGGGATAGACAGCTGACCTAGGAGTAGGGTAAACCTGGGTTCAATGCCCTAGGCAATACTGTAAAACTATAAATTGTAGAGCAGACATTGTCCTTCATTTCTGGAAGATATGCCCCCTCCATGGGTACAATCCCAAACAAAAACAAAAAAATAAAACATAGGTAAGGGAGAATTCCTTCCTCTCCCATCCACTTGAAGTAATCACAGAAACAAGGAGAAATAAGATGTAATGAGGCATTAATAAATTGAAGTATAAAATTCTGTGAAAGCCTTTTTATTACTTGAAAAAGTGCAAAAAGAAGTTTCTCCTTGATTAAATTAGATGTCAGCTGATATGTTTACTCTTCCTTTATGAAGCATGAATATATTTTCCTTAAATTTGAAACAGTGACTTCAGGGGCCAGATGAAGATTTGCTTCATCCCTGATGGCCATTATAAAGCTGAGATTGGTGGATATCTGATCTATCTAGGCAGTAACCAGCAGTCAAGGACTAATTTAATCTAATCTGGCCATGTAACCTTGAATAAATTACTTAATCCCGATCGCTTTAAAAATATATATCTTTTTTTTTACACCACCCATTATTTCTGATCTATCCTTCTCCCCTTTTCAGTGAGAATCATTCTTTTAAAGATAGTGAACAAAACTCAGCAAAATTGACCAATACATCAATCAATTCTAACATATTCAGTGTACCAATGTCACAAAGTTCTTCACCTCTGCTAAGAGCAGAGGGAAGATACATAATATTCTTCAGAAACCAACCACACATAGTGTGGGAAATTTGCAAATGGTAAATTTCAGCATATAAACTCTAAATTCCACAGAATTTAGAGAACATTGAAAATGCAAAAACATATGGAGAACCTATGTCAGATCCCATTTCCTAAGAAATCACCTGTTTTCTCACTAGAGCTCTATTATTTCCTTTTTAGCAAATGACGTATAAAGGTTTTGTCTCCCCCATTCATACTACTATAATAAGCAATGATAGCCATCCTGTATCTCTAAGTGATGATGTAAAGAAATTGAGGAATTTTAATGCCATCTTTATATGGATGTATTAAGGTCCTTTAAAATACCTCAAGGAAAAGGCAGTGGTATGTCTAGAAACACACACACACACACACACACACACACACATTCCTACTACCACTACCTCCAACAACCCATAATCACAGAATAATGTGTTTTGTCATCCTACCCTCCCCCATTTTTTATTTACGTCCTGCAAATATGCACATTTTAGAAGCATTGAATGACTCATTTTTCCACATGAGTGAATGCTCGGAGTACCTTGTAAATGACCTGGAATATTGCCAAACTCCTGAAATGAATGTAGCCCTGACATTCTACCGGAACAGCTTTTAGCATTGTGCTTATAGGATAGAAATCTATTGAGTTGTACAAAGAAAGAGTGAACTGCCAGAATGCCCTCTGGTATATTTCTGAAGAAAAGCCACCTAAAAGAAAAATGATTTTAGAAAATTGCTCCAAAAGAACAGTTAGGAAAAAAGTAAAGGACTATACATTGTTTTGCCATAGAATAAAGCATTATGTTTTTCCTATCATTTTTTAAGCTTCGTTAAGTACAACTTTTCGTATTAAGACTAAAGCACTAACTGGGAATATGGAAAAGGTCCAAGTAAATGCTCTTTCTTTTCATAATGCCTATTATTGAAGGTGATTGCATCGACATTCTACTTCATGCTGTCTGCTCAAGCAAGCACACACATCTGGCTCAGAAGGCGTTAGAAGCAATGATTAAAAGGGAACTTACTATTACCAATCAGTAGAAGATATAAAGCACCAGAGATAGATTGTAGATCAAACAAATTTGCAGCAAATTGTAGGAAAACTCAGGGATTTTTGTCCAGCAAGAAAACTTGAAGGAGTAGAGGGTTTGAGGTCCACCCAGTTTTATATAAATCAGTTTCACAAATATTTATTAGGTAAGTATTCTGTGTAAGGAATGGTACCAGGTATACAAATAACTGATGCTTTCACTTCTCTCTGGGTCAGTGCCCATATGCTTAGGAATGAAATTTAAACTCCAGAACTGTATTGAGGATGTAATTCAATGATTGCTTTGAATTAAATAGAATCTCTAAAGGCAAGATATCTGTTATTTTTGACATCTTCAAATTATATTTTCAGACAGCCTCAGTTTCCTTCTTTGTAAAATGTCGCGGTTGGACTCGATGGGCTCTAAAGCTCCTTCTAGCTCTAAATTTAGCATCCTATATGATTCATTTTTTAAAGGTAGCCTTAAATTATCCCATATTCATGCATCATTCTTCTCTTTTAAATTAATTTTAAGGGTTTTACCTTAGCCATTACTTGGGAAACAGAGCTATGATCAGGAAATTTTGTATTTGACAAAGTGAAGAATTGAAACATGGGGTGGAAGAAGTTCACCTGGTGTAGCCACTGGAAAAATAATAAAACTTAATATGAGGTTTGTAAAGCACTTTACATGTTATCTCATTTGACCCCCATAATGGTCCTATAAGGTAAATGCTATAATTGTCATCATATTAAATTTATAGATGAGTAAACTAATAGCTGAGGTAAAGTGGCTTGCCCAAGGTCACATAAATAGTAAATATTTTAGGCAAGACTCAAAATCAGGTCTTCCTAGAATCTAAATCTGGCACTCTCTGTCCTATGCCACCAAGTTTCCTTTAGATAAGATGTATTGTATAGGATACTGTATGATTTTCATACTTCTGAAGGGTGGGATCCTGCTGGGGATCCTGGGGCCTTAGGAAGTAATCACTGTGAGGAGGAAGTATGGCTTTGAATAATTCAATTAGAACCATCTAAATTTAAGCATCCTATAGCAAAATTATATGTACCACACATTTGTTAAAATGTATTTTGGGAATAAATATTCTAATATTTTAAATGTTCATAGTTAGAACAAAATATTTTTTTTCCTTCCGCCTCACTGTGTATGTCAGTTACACCAGCTTCTTTGGTACCTTGGCATTTATAATCACAAGTTCCCTCAGCATCTCCACCCCAGTCAGAGTCTGGATTATATGTGGAAGCAGGGCAGGATAGACAAATAGACCAAGGACAGTGGCAGTTGAAATAAATAGCTTAATTGATTTTCACAGAAGACTGTGACTGGAAATACCTTTGTGCGATCTTTGTGAGGAAAGGAAAGAAAGCAAAGAGAAAAGCTCATACTCCATTTTATCTGTTGGAAACTAAAACTTCCTTATGAAAAACAGAAAAAAAAATCAAATATCCATCCTTATGTTTGTTCTCCATGCAGCATAAATGGATACATTCTGATGACTGACTGAATTTTTCACCTTTCATTTTGGAAACATAGCAAATCTTGAATAAAAGGACTGATGGAGTGACTAAATGAAAAATAAAAGTGACAAAAACTTAGACACTAACATAGTTGTAAACACATTAGAACAATTCTAATTCTATATAGTGAAACAAGTCTTTAAAGAGTTGTTATGCTGAAAATTCTGGTTTCCTCACTTTTCCAGAATATGTTAAATTCAACCTAGCATGAATCCATTCTCACCACCTAACTCGCTAAATTACTTTGATATTTGAAGCCTGAAAGGCCAACTAATTTTCTCATGTTCATTTATTTCAAGACAGAAGAAATGCTTTAGGAATAAGCAAGCTGAAGTATAACTTTGAACATAGCATAGACCACAGGTGAAGAACCTGTGGCCTTGAGGCCGCATATAGCCCTTTAGGTATTCCCTTTATGCCCTTTGACTGAATCCAAACTTCACAGAACAAATCCATTTATTCTATAAAACTTGACCTAAGTCAAAAAAGCCACATCTAAGGACCTAGAAGGCCACATGTGGCCTTGAGGCTGCAGGTCTCCCACCTCTGGCATAGAGTATGCAAGATGCCCCTAAAATCATTGTGCAGTTTTAAGCTAATAAAGCTTAAAACTGCACTAAGACTCTGGAATATAGCTAAGGAATTCTCAATCTGTTAGAACCTGCTGCCTCAAAAGGCAGCTCCTTAATACTTTTCTTGCTTTTAAAGTTTATTTTTACCTTTATAAATGTCATTCCTTCCTTATTTGTGAGGATTAGTTAAATACACAAAATATATTGATAACTAAGAGGAAAGTTTCCTTGCTTTGGCCATTCTACTTTAACCACAAATGAATTCATCAACATGCTTCAATGTAAGAAACAGAAATTAAGTAATTAATTTTTCACCTCAGTCAACAAGAATTTATTAAGCATTTAATATGTATCAGGAACTGTGTTGATTGTTAGGAATATTGGAAATGCAAAATGAAGGAGAAAAACAGTTTCTACCTTTAAGAAGCTTACGTTCCAAAGGAGGAAGGCAACACATAAAAAGAAGCTGAAAAGTAGGGAAAGAAAGGGAAGCTAGCTAGGGCAGAGGTGGGAGACCTGCAGCCTTGAGGCCACTTGTGACCCTCTAGGTCCTCAAGTGCTACCCTTTGACTAAATCCAAAATTCACAGAACAAACCTACAGTGGAGGCTGTTCTATGAAGTTTGGATTCAGTCAAAGTGTCACAGTTGTAGGACCTCGAGGCCATAGGTTCCCCCACCAGAAGGAGAATGTTAGAGAAATTCTTGTGGCTATAGGTCATCAGTGTAGCCTGAAGAGAGATAAAAATCATCTTTGGTATGGGCTTCCTCCTTAAATTGGAGTTTGTGGCACAAACTAACCAATCAGAAGTTGAAGTGGGGGAGGGAGAATAAAAGGGGCTGGGACCTTCTTACAACAATGTGAGTAGTTCAGGGGTGAAGTGAGATTCTAGGGTGAAGAGGCTCTTCTGGCATGGTAGAGACAGTTCTGTGGAAATGAATTGGCAGTGTCTAAATTTGTGTGTGTGTGTGTGTGTGTGTTTATAGACAATAAAAGAAAACAAGCATATACAGCATGTTAGAGTGAATTTTCAAATACTTGTACTACTTGGTGAAAGAGCAGATTAGCTCTGGACATAAAAATGAACCCCTTCTCTTCTATCCCAAAACACACCTCACTACTGAAGTGCCAAGCGGCATACCTGTAAAGGGTAAGTAATGAGGCTACCTGTTTTAGCAGCAAGCACCCTAGCATACTCAGGGTGGCTGCCAACAAGGGTTCTTAGATCTGCTTTTCTAAGGAAAAGCAACTCAAAATGAGTTGACAATCTTACCGTAATTAATCAAACATACATCATTTACCTAGTTTAAGGGAAAAAGTCAGCACCCCAAAGTTCAGAGAATACAAACAATTTACAATCAGAAGTTACAAGCAGACAGAGAAACAGATCAGCAGACAGGTCTCCAACTATCTGATCATTACATCCATATCTAGTCAGTTACCAGAGAGGGAAGCACCAACATCTGGGTTTTCAAAGCCTGAGGGCTCGACGGCTGCCCAGAGTCTCATCTGGTCAAATAACACAACTCTTCTCAAAGTGACCTCCAAATCAAAATCTCACATCAGGGTATATATGGCCTTCTCCTGGGTCAAAGAATGTCACAACCCTCTTGACCCACTGCCCAATCACATAGTACCAAGGTGTAGGCATTCCTGAAAAACAAGCCTTCCGCCACAGGCTCCATGTTACCACATTCAGCCTATTAGGGGGCAGAGTATATTTTCAAACCATCAAGGTTCTCAGAGGCATTTAAGCCTATCAAAGGGCCTAGGGGCAGGGAAGTTCTTAAATTCCCATTCCCATAACACTATTGAGTTATCTCTAGAGCAAATTCTCCTGAAGACTTACTTTTTGATTACTCTTTCACGTTATGAAAACCATTAGAAATGGGAGATTGAGTACTGAGAATCCAAGTTGAAAATGAGGTGGATTGAAGCCATCCCCACTCCTCATTATATTGGGAATTCCAGGAGCCATGAGGAGGATGGGTGTGGTGGCAGCACTTAGCTCAGATACCAAGTAGATAGATTGTGATTGACCTTTGTGGCTTCTTATCCTGTAAGTAAATGCTTTGTAATATATCCATGCTCATAGTTCCATTTCCTCCAAGTTTTAATTGGAGAGCAATGTTAGAATCCCCTTTGCTCCCCCCACCCCAATCTCATTTCTCTGAGAGCTGGGTGAACAACAAATATCACTATTTGCAAAATGACTTCAGTGAGATGCAGTAAAGCTTCACACATATGGAAAATTTAATCAAGGGGTATGGGAAAATTAAAAATACTTAAGAGAATGGACAAACAATAAAGAAATCAATAATACCTCCCCACCTTGGAAACAATCTGGAAGATAGACTTGTGTGGTTCTAGTCACCATTAGTATATGGGATAGACTGTCAAGGACAGACAATGTCATTAAAAAAAGTATGGGCAGAACCATGGCTAGGGAGGTAAGAAATTTTTAAAAAAGTATCAATTTCTTTACAACATGTGGAGGGGAAAGCATGGGTTGATTTTTCTTTTATTTCACTTAGCTTGTGGAAAACTATGGTTTTAGTATTGTTAGTAAGAATATCCCTGGATAACTTAATGCCTAGTTACACTTTTATTCATTGAGCAAGTATTGATTGAACACCTAAAATACAGTATTTCCCTAAAAAACATTAAGAAACCACTCACCTTTTCTAGCCATTCTGATGAGGAGAAAGGTCCATGACAAGAAGTATTATTCCCCTGAGGTGTCTGGTTCATATAGGTTTTGAGTGTCAGTGATGGCAATGGCCAAGATTGAAAATCATTTACAACACAGTGATGGCAGTTGTGCAATTTTGTGCAAAACACATAAATCTTACCATAGTAAAAATGGATTTAATCACTCCAGAGATGAGAAAGACTACTGTATAGATGGCCATGGTGTTGATGTTTGTAGACTCAAGTGTTAGAGGTCATAGACCAAATTCCCATTTTCAATTAGTTTAACCATTACTTATCCATACTGTGGAGAGCAACCATGTGATGGGGGACTCTTAATTGACTCCAAGAGCAGTAGGGATCAGGTAGAGAGAAGGTACCCAATTTCATCCTTTGAGCTCTCTTCACATCCAATCTGGGCCCTAAAGTATCAATTTCTAGGAACCATCCTGAGGTGATCATAGCAATTCTTCTTCTTCCATGGTGACAAATGCTTCTAGCTTAATTATATAAATTTATACTGAATTTGCAGAAAAAAAAATGTGGTCAGTACATGGAGTGTAAGGGAAAGTAAAATCAGTGAAAAGGTCCTTTTAACAAAATGGGAGGAAAACCCTATTAACTCCATATGACTGAATGGACAATAAGCAAGTGTCACATCTGGCCTATTATTCAGTCATCTCTTAGTCAGGTTCTTAAGTGATTCTGCAATGCCATGAAATGCATGCAGAGAGGATTCCTTTTCAGTGTGTTGTGGCCTCTCGTCTTGAACTGACATTACACAGAGCTCGTCACTGTCACTGTCACAGCAGGAGCTGCTGATTTTGGGTGAAACCTCTTTCATATGTATGTCAGATACTCTAACCAGCTCAACATGCTCAGAATTCTGACTTGCTTACATTGAGGGAAGTATATTTTTCACTGTCAGAAAGAATATGATTTTTGTAAGATTTGCTATTAAACTCTATCTTGGGTCTCACAATCAATGGCCTTCAGAGGCAGGGGCAACATTAGAAGCTGCACTTTGTAGACAAAAAAAAAATCTGCTATGGCATATGATCTTTTAGAAGCATAAATCCCTGACTCCTTTAACTGTTGCCTGCACTTTCAAGCATAAGTATTCTCATTCATAGACACATTCAACAAGCTTTCATTAAATGTATATACTATATGTAAAACTCTGTGCTTTTCTCACTTCCCTTACATCTTTTAAAACTATCCATTGATATCCTTTTTCACATGACCTTCATTCCCCAAAATTTTCTTCCTCTTCTTCTGAGAGCCATACACTGCCACAAACAATAAATAAGAGGAAAAAGAGAAAAGTTTTAGCAAAAGTGACACATCAGTGAAGTCTGATATAAAATGAAATGTCCCATACTGATAGTTCCCCACCTCTGCAAATAAATGAGGAGGGTGCATTCTCATATTTCTTCAGTGGAGCCAATGGTTATTATCATTTTACAGCATTCATTTTTTTGAGGGGGGAAGGCAAGGCAATTGGGATTAAGTGACTTGCCCAAAGTCACATAGCTAGAAAGTGTCAAGTGTCTTAGTCTGGATTTGAACTGAAGTCCTCCTGCCTCCAGGGCCAATGCTCTATTCGCTGTGCCACCTAGATGTCCCAGCATTCAGTTTTGATTGGCCATTCTGTCCTTTAAATTTACAAAAGTACAGTCATCATGTATATTATTTTCCTGGTTCAGATTACTTTACTTTGCATCAATTCATTTATCTTCATTTGCTTCTCTGCATTTATCATATTCATTATTTCTTATAGCACAGAAATATTCCACTATGTTCATATGTGATAGTTTGTTTAGCTTTTCTTCCATGGGATGAATAACAACTTTGTTTATGCATGCTAAATTATAGACCCTCTTTTTTTTCTTATTGATCTTCTTGGGTGCTCATGCCTAGCAGTGGGATTTCTGGGTCAAAGAACATAGGCATTTTAGTCACTTCCCTAATCTAACATTTTTTGTCCTTTTTATCACTTAATTGCTCCATGTGAAAAGGGCCTTACAAGGACAGAATTATCATAATTCTAAATTGTTTTCCAGAACAGAATCAATGAATGACTCTGCAAACAATGTATTAGTATGCCTATCTTGATACAATTCTTCCAACACCATCTATTCATACTTTTTGGCATCTACTTTGACATTTTGTATTCATCTTAAAATCACAGAAAATTAGAGTTGGAAGGGGTATTAGAGATCATTTACTCCAACCCCCTTATTTTATATGTGAAAGGAATCAAAGTGAGTTTCTCAAGATCAAAAAGCAATTCAGTGGCAGAACTGAGACACTGTTTTGTCACTGTTACCGATATGACATTGGACTAGTCACTTCTCTCTGTGTCACAGTTACCTCATAAGTAAAATGGAAGTGTCAGAAAACTAAATGTTATATAAATACTAAGATGGACCCCAAAGAAGAGATGAAAAAAATGAATTTTCTTCCCTCTTTTCATAGGATGAATACTCTGGGTGTTGTGAGGTTTTGCTGGTAGGTCAGTTTTACTAACCTGCTTCCCCCCATTGCTCCCCTCTTTTTTTCTTCAAAGTGTGGTTCAGGGGTGGCTAGGTGGTGCAGTGAATAGAGCAATGGCCTGGAGTCAGGAGGACCTGAGTTCAAATTAGGCATCAGACACGTAATACAAAAAAACTAGCTGTGTGACCTTGGGCAAGTCACTTAACCCCAATTGTCCTGCCCTCTCCCCTCCAAAAAAAAAGATTATAGAAGGCTTGAGATTTGAACCTTAAGAGTCTCACTCTTACTGTTGATGAATTTTTCCCCATTACAGTACCACTAATTCTACATCATCTATGTGATTATGTCCTAGTGAATGTTTAACAACTAACTCTGAAAGAAAAATCATGTACCACACATTTTTGAATTTAATCTAGGAGAGGGAGAGGCCAAGATGACAGAGTAAAAGCAGGTACTCATCTGAACTCCCCCAAATTCTCCTCCAAACAACTTTAAAATGATGCCTCATATCAAATTCTGAAGAAGTAGAACCACCATAAGGCCAGGGTGAAATAATTTTCCAGCCCAAGACAAGTTGGAAGGTATGCAGGAAAGGTCTGTCTCATTGGGGTGGCGATCTGGCCTAGAGTCCAATACAGTCCAAGCCACAGCCCAGTGGGCCTTGAGAGGGGCAGCATAAGTGACAGCACCTGAAGTGGTGGTGGCTTTGAGAGCTATCATCCCACAGATGGTAAGAGAGTCAGATAGCTGGTCAGAGGGAGATTACAGGGGACACTTTGCTACAACTGGGTGTCAGACCTTTTTGTATGTCCAAACATAATTCTGGGTCACAGTAGAGCACTAGTGCTTGTGGCTCCAGAGAAGCAGTGACTGTCATCATAGTTTTGGGGCAGAGAAGAATGTTTGTGATCACTCGTGGGACTTTAGACTCAGGTACAAGACAGAGAGGAATACTGATGCTTGTGGCAAGCAGGGACAATTCTAGGGTCATAAGGACCAAAACCACTTGTGGCCACAGGGCAACAGGAGCCTTGGTCACAGTTCCAGGGTATAGTAGAGTGCTTATGGTTGCATCAGAACACAGTGCAGAAGAACAGTGACTACACCTGTATTTAGATCATACTACACTGGAAAAATAAAAAAGAGACCCCCAGAACTAGCTATGAAAACAGTAGCATGAAAAACCTGAAGTGTGGGATAAGGCCCACTCAACCTCAGGACCAGACTCCCCACTTAAGGAAGAAAAACCTGGAAAAATGAGCAAACAACAGCAACAAAAAAAGAAAATGATCATAGAAAGTTATGGTGACAGGGAGGATAAAGGTACAAACCCAGAAAAAAAGAAAATGAAGCCAAAATAGCTAAATGCAAAGCTTCAAAGAAAACAAAAATGTGAATTAGTCACAGGCCAAAAAGAATTCTGGAAGAGCTCAAAAAATCATTTTAAAAATAAGATGATCAGAGGAATAATTGGGAAAAGAAATGAGAGTGATATAGGAAAATTATGAAAAGAGAGTCAACAGTTTGGTAAAGGAAAAAAAATATTGAAGAAAATAACACTTTGCAAAGTAGAATCAACCAAATGGTAAAAAAGGCACAAAAATCCACTGAAGAAAAGAAATCCTTAAAAACAATAAAAGAATTGACAAAATGGAAAAAAAAGAAATACAAAAGCTCACTGAAGAAAAAAATTCCTTAAAAATTAGAATTGGGCATGTAGAAGCTAGTATTTCCATGAGTCATCAAGAAATAAAAAGGAGTAGAAATAGGACTTCCCCAGGACTCCTGCTCCCACCTCCTCCAATTCATGTAAAAGGTGACTCTGAACAAACTTTGGAGCTACAGAACCCACAGAATGACACAGAGGAGCTAACCTCCTACTGAGGACAGCCCAGCAGGCCAGCAGGAAGTGGCCAGCGCAGTGCTCTGGGAGTGGATCCCAGCCCTGCTCCAGCCTGAGGTTTTAGCCACAGGGTGGGTCTGACCAGTCATCAGATGTAGAGACTTTAGATCACTAGCAGTTGCAGCAATTTCCAGAATTATCAACCCATTGATGCTAAGGACAAAGTGAGAGGTCAGTTCAGTGTGGACTTTGGGTTCCAAGAGTTTGGGAGTGCAGTTGGCCTTTATCCCCTGGAGGAAGAAGCCACTGAGGTGTTGCAGCCATGTAGCTTCTGCCACATGGTAGCTTTAGCTCCTGGCCTGCAGATTGTAGGGTGACCAAGCAACCAATCTGAGGGGAAATCGCTCTTGTTTAACATGCTTGGATCTGTATTGTGGTCTAGGGTGGAGGTTGTGGGGTATGCGACCAGCTTGCCAGAGCATGTGGAGGCTTTAGAGAGGGCACCCAGCTAATACCTTCAGCAGCTGAGAACCCCAGTGATTGGAACGAAGCTCCCCTGTCTGGTAGCAGAGTCCTACCATGGCAAAAAGCCCAAACATCAAGTAATTGAGTGGAAACATGAGCAGGCAAAGGAAGCAAAGCAAACAGAGCCACCTAATTTTACACTTCTATTTTGGGGACAAAAAGGATCAAAGCATGGAACAGGAGGAAGACAATGAAGTCAGAAAAAAGCTTCCAAGAAAAATACAAGCTGGTTGCAGGCCATAGAGGACCTTAAAAAGTATTTTGAAAATCAAGTGGGAGAGGTGGAGGAAAAATTGGGAAGAGAAATGAGAATGATGCAAGAAAATTATGAAATAAGAGTCAACAACCTGACTGAAGAAAATAACACCTTAAAAAATAGCCTAACTGAGTATCATGTTTCAGGGGAGAGTATGGTCATTCAGTGGAATGGAGGACTTTCAGGCATTCTTGATGACAGAATCAGAGTTGAATAGAAAATTTGACATTCAGATACAAGAAGCAAGAGAAGGATGAGAGGGTGGATGGGGAGGGGAAATCATGGGGAACTTACCAAATTTCAATTATTTACATTGCTATATGGAAAAATGATAATTGTAACTTATAAAACCTTTCTCAGTATCAGAATAGTTGAAGGGAATAGAAATGTGTATGTTCATATATATATGTCTATATAGGAGGGTATATGGGCATATGAATACATATGTGAATGTGTGTACATATGTGTACAGGTATACATAGATAGAGGACACAGGACCAATTTAATAGGAAGGGATGATACTTAAGAGGTGAAATTAAGAGGTGAGAGAGAAATTTAATGAGAAGAGATGGGGAGAGACAGAATGGGATAAAATATCTCATATAGAAGAGGCAAGGGGAAATGGTTACAAAGGAGGGGAAGAACAGGAAGGCAAAGGGGAATGGGTCAACCTTATTCTCATTGAATTTGGCTTAGGGAGGGAATAACATGTACATTAAATAGGGTATCTCACCCAACAGGAGAGTAAGGGGAATGGGATGAGAGGGAGGATGATGGAAGGGCAGGCAGGTTGGGGGGAGGGAAGTTTGAAGCACCCACTTTTGAAAAGGGATGGGATCAAAGTAGAGAATAGAACAAGTGGGAGGTGGAATAGGAGGGAGGGAAATATAATTAGTCTTTTACAATATATCCACTATGGTAAGGTTTTGCATAGCTACACATGTTCAATCTATATTGAATTGCTTGTCTTCCCAGTAGGGTGGGTGACAAGGGAGGAAGTGAATGAATCTGGAATTCAAAGCTTTAAAATCAAATGTTTAAAAATACACACACACATACATATGGTATTATTAATATTATTTTACATGTAACTGGGAAATAAGATATACAGGCACTGGGGCATAGAGATCCACCGTGCCCTACTGGAAAGTTGGAGGGGGTATGGGAGAAGATATGGAAGAGAGCATATTGGAGGAGGGGATATCCAGTGGGAGCGGTATTTTGGGGGGAAATGGGGAGAAAATTTGTTACTCAAAATCTTGTGGAAATGAATGATGTAAAGAAGAACTTAATAAAGCATTTGATAAATAAAAGAAAAAAAATAATAAAAAAAGCAAAAGAATGAAAAGATAGAAGAAAATGAGAAATAACTCATTAAAAACAAGCAAACAAAAAAGCCCAACTAACCTGCAAAATGAATTGAGGAGAGAGAAATTAAGATTTTTTTGACAACCAGAAGGCCATGACCAGAAAAAAAAGTCTAGAACCCATGGTGCAAAAAATTGTTTAAAAGAACCCTATTCTGATATTCTAGAATCAGAGCACTAAACAGAGATTGAAAAACATTCACCCATCATCTCTTGAAAGAAATCACAAAATGAAAACTCTCAAGAGTATTATAGCCAAATTCCAAAGCTCATAGATCAAGGAGAAAAACAGCTATAAAGAAATAATTCAAATACTGTGGAACTACAGGCAGGATCACACAAGATTTAGCAGCTTCTACATGAAAGGATCAGAAGTCTTAGAATGTGGTATTTTGGAGGACAAAAGAGCTAGGATTACAACTAAAAGCAACTTCCAGCAAAATTGAGTATAAACCTTAAAGAGGAAAATGTATATTTAATGATGAAAAGATCAGAGCTGAATAGAAAATTTGGCTTTCAAATACAATACAAGAGAAATATGAAAAAGGTAAACATTATAAAAAGAAATCATAAAGTATTCAAGAAGATTAACCTATTTATATTCCTACATGGGAAGATAATACTTGTAACTCCTAAGAACTTTGTTATTATTTGAGTAGTTAGGAGTATCCATAAGCAGAAGACATGGTTACAAGTTGACTCTGATTTTATGATTTAAAAAAAATAAAATTAAGTGATAAGGAAGAGGGATGCACTAGGAGACGGGTAAAAGAGAGGTAGAATGGTATAAATTATCTCACATAAAAGAGGCAATTAAAGGAATAGTCTTTAAATTGGAGGGGGTTTTGGGGAACATGGTGGGCAATGCTTGAAAGTACTCTCATTTGAAGTGGTTCAAAAAGGGAATGAAATTATATATATAAACTATCATGTTCCATAGAGATGTAGGAAGGGAGGGAGAAAAAAGAAGCGGAGGTGCTGACAGAAGGGATGCCAGATTGGGGAAAATGATAGAAATTAAACAGACATTTGAGTAGGGACAGGATGAAAGGAGAGAAAAACAAAACAATAAATAGGGAAAATAGGGTGGAGAAAAATATAATTAGTAATCAAAA
Organism: Petaurus breviceps papuanus; assembly: GCF_028583685.1. Taxonomy (NCBI): domain Eukaryota; kingdom Metazoa; phylum Chordata; class Mammalia; order Diprotodontia; family Petauridae; genus Petaurus; species Petaurus breviceps. The sequence goes on from NW_027187391.1 coordinate 35,045,591, forward strand.
CTGTGAATGTTAATAAGATAAACTCCTGCCTAAAACAAAAGTGGATAACAGAGGGGATAAAAAATCATAATCTGACAATATACTGTTTACAAGAAGCATACCTGAAGCAGAAAGACACATATAGAGTAAAGGTAAGGGGCTGGAGCAGGATCTATTATGCTTCACCTAAAGTAAATCTGAAAACAAGGGAAGCTATCATTATTTCAGAAAAAGCAAAAGCAAAAATAGATCTAATTGAACAATAAGTAAGGAAATTACATGTTACCGATAGGCACCAGAAACAATGAAATAATATTAAGCATATATTAAACACACATATGTTAAACATTTACATTATATATGTGTGTTTATATTTTATATAAACATACATATATACTAAATAACATCCAAATTCTTAAAGAAGTTAAATGAATTGCAGGAATAATACTATTAATGGAGAACCTCAATTTTCACCTCTCATAACTGGATAAATCTAACCAAAAAAATAAAAAAAAAAGAAGTTAAGGAGATGAATAGAATTTTATAAGAGTTTGCTATGATACAACTCTGGAGAAAATTGAATGGAAATAGAAAGAAATATAACTTTTTTTTCTCAGAATTTTACCTATTTTCTCAGAAATATACCTATTTATCAGAAACATAACTTTTAATAGCCTACACAAAAAATGACCATATATTATGGCATTAAAACCTCATATTCAAATGCAGAGAAGAAGGAATATTAAATATTCTTTTCAAATCATAATGCAATAACATTACATTTAATAAAGGGTCATAAAACATGTTAAAATTAATTGTAAATGAAGTAATCTAATTCTAAAACATGAGTGAGTAAAAGAACAAATCATAGAAACAATCCTTAACCCCATTAAAGACAATGACAACAATGAGAGAATAAACCAAAATTTATGGGATGAAGCCAAAGCAGCAATTAGGAAAAATGTATGTCTCTAAACACTTATATCTGTAAAATTGAAAAAAGAAAAAATCAATGAATTGTGCATGCAACTAAAAAGCTAGGAAAAAAAAACAAACCCCCTCCAATTAAACTCCAAATTGGAAACCCAGAAAATCAAAGAAGAAATTAATAAAAAATAAAGTAAGAAAATCATTGAAATAATAAATAAAAGTAAGAGCTCATTTATGAAACATAAACACTAAAATAGATAAAACATTGCTTAATTTTCTTTAAAAAAAATAAAACCAGGGGCAGCCAGGTGGTGCAGTGAGTAAGAGTGCTGGCCCCAGCATCGGGAGACCTGGGATTGCTTCTGGCCTCAGATACTCAGTACCCACACAAAAATAACTGGCCATGTAACCTTGAGCAAGTTATTTAACCCTGATTGCTTAAAAAAAAACCAAAATTCCCAGAAAGGATGAATTCATCAGCAACGAAGAGGAAATTAAAAGAATAATTAGGAGTTATTTTGCTCAATTATATGCCAGTAAAACCAATAATGTAAGTAAAATGAATGAATATTTACAAATATATTAAATTGTCCAGATTGACAGAAGAAGAAATAGAATACTTAAATAGCCCTATCTTGGACAAAGAAAAAAAAAACATAAATGATCTCCCTAAGAAAAAAATCCCTATGACCAGACCAATTCACAAGTGAATTCAACCAAGCATTTAAAGAACAGCTAAGTCCAAGACTGTATATATTTTTTTGAAAAATGGGAAAAAAAGAGTTCTACCAAATTTATTTTATAAAACAAATTTGGTGCCAATTCCCTAAAACAGTAAAAAGAAAACTATAGGCCAACTTCCTTAATGGATATTGATACATTTTATTTTTTTTGCTTTTTGGAGGGAGGAATTGTACCTCCAATACAATATTTACAGTGTCCATGATCATGATAAAGACCATGACTATAAGTATCACATGACATTTGATTGCAAAATATACCAGATTCTTCCAGTAGAGAATAGAACTGAAACATTTATTTAGACACCAGAAAACCAAATCCCAAAACCAGTAAGCCAGTTCCATCATAGTACCAAAGATAATAAGAAGCCATTATAATTCTGAGAGCCACAACATCTTTCAGCCTTCCCATAAACCAATACAAGATCAATATTTACTCATGAGCTTATCTGACTCCTTGCCTGAGTGTTTTCTCTCCCCAACCAGTATGGCTAACTCTGAACACTAGCTTCCTGTGGGCTCTGCTTCCCTTCAACAAAACTCCTCACATCACAGACTCCATGTGACTGCATTCAGCCTATTAGGGGACAAAGTTTACTTTCAAAGCAGGGGAAGTCTTCAAACTCCCCCCAGGTCTATTAAGGGATAGAGAAGATCTTCAAATTCCCATTCCCTTTATAGCAAGGCAAGTCAATTGGGGTTAAGTGATTTGCCCAAAGTCACATGGCTAGTAAGTGTTAAGTGTCTGAGGATGGATTTGAATTCAGGTCCTCCCGACTCCAGGGCCAGGGCTCTATTCACTGCACCACCTAGCCTCCCTGATACAAAAATTTTCAATAAAATACTAGCCAATATATTTCAGCAATATATCACAAAGATCATACTTTATTATAATGGGGGATTTATTCCAGCAATGCAGTGATGGTTCAATATTAGAAAAAGTATTGGTATAATTGGCTATATCAATAACAAAACCAGCAAAAATTGTATGATTATCTCAATAGATGTAGAAAAACCTTTTGACAAAAATACAGCACTCATTTCTATTAAAAGCCCAAGAAAGTATAGGGATGAATGGAATATTCCTTAAAATGATAAGCATCTATCTAAAACCATCAGCAAGCATACCTGTAATGGGTATGAGCTAGAAGCTTTCCCAGTAAAATCAATAAAAAAAATATGAAGGAATGTGGCTCACCCATGTCTGATCTAAAGCTCTATTATAAAACACTAATCATCAAAACAATCTGATACTGCCTAAGAAATAGAGTGGTGGATCAGTGGAACAGATTAGGTAGATAATACACAATAGTAAATGACTATAAAAACATCATGTATGATAAACCCAAAGATCCCAGCTTTGGGGCAAGAACTGACAAAAATTACAAGGAAAACTGGAAAGTAGTATGGCAGAAGCTAACTATTAAGCAACAGCTCAACCGGTATGTTAAGATAATGTCAAAAGAAGTAAATCATTTAGATATAAAAGATGATATCATAAGTAACCTAGGGGAGCATGGAAAAAAGGTACCTCTCAGATGTCTGTATAAGGGAAAAGTTTATGACCAAATAAGATAGAAGGGAGTACAGGAAGCAAAATAGACAATTTTTATTACATTAAATTAAGAAACTTTTATACAAATAAAACGAATGAATCTATGATTAGAAGAAAACCAGAAACTGGGGGAAAATATAAGGTAAATTTCTCTAAAGAAGGCCTCATATCTCACTTTGTTTTTTTGTTTTCTATCACAACATGGCTAATATAGAAATATGTTTTGCATGACTGCACATTTATAACCTATATTCAATTGCTTGCCTTCTCACAAAGGAGTTAAGGGAGGGAGAAAGGGAGAAAACTTAGAACTCAAAAAAAATTTTAAATGTAAAAAAAATTTACATGTAAATGAAAAAAATAAAATATAAAAATTTAATCAAAACCAACTAATTTAATCTTCATTTTTAACATTTGTTGCACAATTTTCATATATCTAGACAATTAAAAGAAAAAATCATGTCCTGATTTGTAGCATTTGCTAATTTCTAAGGTCTAAATACTCATGCTGAAAATTTAACAATCAACTCTTGCAAGCATTAGAGCTGGCTCCAGCATTCCCTTGTAAGATGGCTCTCTCAAATTCTTTAAATCTTAGTTTCTCAAGTTCCCAGGCTTTAAAGCTGGAAGGAATCTTCATTTTTTAATCATCTAGTTTCAACACCTCTTTTTACAGATAAAGAAGCTGAAACTCAGAGAAGATAAACAACTTTCCCCAAATTACACAGATGGTAAATAGCAGTCATGATTTCCAAATCAAGGTCCTATGGACCCAAATTCGGGGTTCAATTTTTAAATGAACAAGTTGTATGAAATTATTTATAAGGTCCCTTCCAGCTTCCAAAATTCTAATATATTAGAAAAAAGTTAACTATTGGTCTAATATGCCTTGTCTTTTAAATCTATTGTATATAAACTTAGTAATAAATATAAATTAAATATTTGGCATTTGGACATTAAATCAGAATACTGTCCAAAAGGAAGAACTTTTCTGGAAATAGGAAATGAATGGTTTTGTGATAATAGCCAGTGATGGAGAATTTAATTCAATGTAATTAAAATATTAATTCATTACCTATTATATATAAAGCACTATGCTAGGCAATGGAAATACAAAGATGAAATATGACATGTCTTTGCCCTGAAGGTGTTTGTGGTCTAATAGAGGGAGTTACTCCCAATCTATTATGTTATTTTTGTCTGATTTAAAAAAAAACATTCAATTTTAATTTTGAATTCCAAATAGTCTTCCTCCTTCCTCTCCCCCTCCCAATGAGAAAGCAAGCAATATTATATCAATTATATAATTGCATGTGAAGTCATGTAAATCATATTTCCCTTCTAACATGTTCCAAAAAAAATCAAGACAAAGTGAAAAGAATTATGCATCAACTTGCATTCATAGTTCATCAATTCTCTCTCTGGAGGTGGATAGCATTTTTCATCTTAGTGGTTTAGAACTGTCATGGATCATTGTTTTGATCAGAGTAGTTAAGTCTTTCACAGTTGATTATCATTGCAATGTTGTTGTTACTCTGTACAATGTTCTTCTGGTTTTGCTTGCTTTACTTTGTATGAGTTTGTGAAAGTCTTCCCAGGTTTTTCTGAAATCATTACCTTGTAATTTTTTATAACATTAAAATTCCATTATAATCATGTACTAAAACTTGTTTAGTCATTCTCTTATTGATTCTATCCCCTCATTCCTGTTCTTTGCCATCACAAAAGCAGCTACTGTAAATATTTTTCTATATATGGGCCCTTTTCATGTTTCTTTAATCACTTTGAAATATAGACCTTGTAATGATACAGTTGGGTCAAAGGGTACCCATGGTTTTGTACTCTTTGGTCATGGTTACAAATTGTTCTCCAGAATGTGTAGCCCTGTTCACAATTCTGTGAATAGTGCAACATCATACTTATTTCTCAACAACCTCAGTTATCCTTTTCCTTTTCTGTCAGGTTAGCCAATCTGATATGTAACCTCAGAGTTGTTTTAATTTTCATTTCTCTAATTATTAGTGATTTAAAATATTTTTATGTGACTATTGAAACTTTGATTTCTTCTTCAGAAAACTGCCTGTTTACTTATTAATTGAGGAATGACTCATTTTTATAAAATTTGACCCAGTTCCTTATCTATTTGAGAAATGAGACATTTATCAGAGAAACTTGCTATTAATTTTTTCTCCCATTTCCTGCTTTTCCTCTAATTTTGGCTGCATTGATTTTGTTTGCACAGTATCTTTTTAAAAAATTTATGTAATCAAAATTATCCTCCTATAATCTTCTCTATTTCTTTCTTGGTTATACTTTCTTTCCTATTCCTAGATCTGACAGGTCAATTTTTTCATGCTGTCCTAATTTATAAAATAATAATAATAAATATCACCTCTTATGTCTAAATTAAGTACCCATTTTGAGCTTATCTTTATATACAACATGAGATGTTGGACTATGTCTACTTTATGCCAGGCACCTTTCCAGTTTTCCTAGTTTTATTGTTGTTTAGTCATTTTCAATCATGTCTGAGTCACTGTGACCCCTTCTGCAGTTTCCTTTTCAAGATACTGGAGTGGTTTGCCATTTATGTCTCCATCTCATTTTGTAGATGAGGAAACAGAGGCAAAAAGGGTTAAAATGACTTATCCAGGGTCACATTGCTTGTAAGCGTCTGAGGCCAGACTTGAACTCAGGTCTTCCTGATGCCAATCTGTCATGATTTCCACTGTGTCATCTAGATGACTTCATTTTCTCCAGTAGTTTTTTGTAAAATAGTGAGTATTTTCCCCCCAAAGCTTAGATTTTTGGGTTTATCAAACACTAGATTACTATGGTAATTTATTTTTGTATATTATATATCTAGTGAATTCCTCTGATAAACCACTCTTTCTTGAAATCCAAAGACCAGATTATTTTTATGATTCACTCCTTTATAGTATAGTTTAAAAGCTGGTGTTGCTATGCTACCTTCCTTCACTTTTTTTTTTTTTGCATCAGTTCCCTTGATATTCTTGACCTTTTGGTCTTCCAAATGAATTTCATTATTGGTTTTCTAGTTCTGAGCTTCTATATTGTTCCAACAGCATGCTTGCAATTATTTTTCTAGGTTTGCCCTTCCCTTCTGGTGATAGCTACTTATTTGTACAAACTTCTAAATTTGTTTAATCAGTTTCACTGCTCTGTAGAAGGATGATGACCACATGTGTATGCTTGATTAGATTTCCCAAAATGTGCATGTGGGTCTATTTTTTTTTAGGTACATAGAAATTTAGTATTAGTGATGTTGAGATGTAGGCTTAGGAGAAGAATGATTTGAAGCTATAGACAGTACTTATAAAAATTATGTTGATATTGTGGTTTGGAGTGTTTTTTGACTTTTTTTTAATCTCGACTAAATGATATTTCAAATTTTTTAAGAGAGTAGAATTAAAAAAAAGAGGGGGTGCTCATGTTTTCCTTTCCATAGTGTTAATTTAATAGTGTGCTTGTAATGTATTTAATGTTGTGTTCTCGTAATGTATTTAATGTTATCTCTTTAACAATTTAATTATTTTCAATATTTCCCTGAACATCTTTAGACAAAGACCTTTTTGGAGGGGCTGGAGAGGATGACTAGATAGTATAAGAAATTGTCATTGTAGAAAAATCCATTCCTAATGCAGACTTGCAACTCATTTGTCTTAGATATTTGTTGGGGTGGAGTTGGAAGTTTAAGTGATTTACTTTGCCACACTGATCAGTACTTCAAGCCATCTTTCTGATTTCAAGGCTCATTTGCTAATTCATATCATCTCTTTGGCAGACATACTGAAATTTGAAGATATTAGAGACAGTAAGTCATTGACATCTCAGAAATAAGACTTGTTTGTGGCCAAATTCTCAAAATTATTATTATCATATTCTTCTTCTTCTTAGTAGTAGTAGTAACAGCTAGCATTAATATTTATTGTATTTAAAGTTTGCAAAGCACTTTATGTATGTTATTTCATTTGATTTCACAAGAACCCTGGGAAGTAGGTGCTATTATTATCCCCATTTTAGAAATGAGAAGATTGAGGCAGATAGAGAAATGAAGTGATGTGCCTAGTGTTAAATAGCTAGTGAGTACGTTAAGCTGTATTTGACCCCATTTGCCTGACTCTAAATCTGTCGTACCTACTGAACCTTTCAGCTAAAGAAATCTTATTGTATTCTTTCAATGTAGTGCAGAGATTTCTTCAACAGTCTGCTATTCTTTCACTGAATGACAAAACTAGACTTTTTATATTTTATTCTTCAAAGGTAAATAGACTTTACTAAGATCATCAATGAATTTGATTTAATTAGAATATTTGTAGTGATAAAGGGTGCCAAAATTCCTAGATGCTGCATGGTAGCAATTTGTAAAACATTTTTTATTAAGTTTATACATGGAAGGCTTACAAAGGTTTAGACAGACTGCTTCAGAGAAAGAGAGCACAGCTTACTTCTGTACCAAAGCCATATCAAACTTATTAGAGAATTAGAAACCGATCTTGTGGTTTAATAAAATGGAAAACCACAAAGCTTTTATGTAACAATATTACATGCTACTCTGCAAAATTTTCTTCCCTCCTTTAGGGTTTATGTCAAGAACACCATATTTGTTTTTTTTTTTTTAATTCAATCCACAATTTATAAGTCTGAGTGTATGAATGGGACATTCCATTTGGGGAGTGGAGGAAAAAGTTAATAGTAAGCACAATTCTATTTTAACAAGAGGAAGCCAAATGTAGGTCAGCAAGTCTCATAGCCCCGTGTTTCTTTTTGGTAATACACTGAAATGTACAATAATAGTATCGTTGGGAATATTTATGAAGGAGAAGAAGGTTAAAGTTGGCAAGGTGATGACTGAGCTGTCCATATGTGGTATGGGAGCCTGACCACAGAACAGCCCGTCTATCCATTTCCACTGCTTTCACGATGGAGACTGATTGTGTGACTGTATCGATTGGGCAACAATTCATGTTGATTGTGAAAATGGCTGAAAGCAGCAAATTGGCTGTTTTGTCCTGTATGTGCTGTTCATTTCATATAGGTAGGCCTGCCTGAAATGCTTTGACTCCACTTCCATGCTGTTCAGTAGGAATTCATGATACTCTAAGCTTCAGAGGCTCCTTTGAAGAGAACTAAAATTCAGGCAGTATTCTGGTTAATGCTTAAAAGATTGGACCAACTCAAAGATTACCACACAACAAACAGAAATTCTTGCATGTTCAAGAGGCCACCTTAACAGCTCACTAATCTATGGTTCAAATTATTTTTACAGAAAAAAAGTGTTTTATTTCCTAGGGTATGTAAATTGTATATTGGTTGGATATATTAGTTTTTAGCAAATAGATATTTCTATCTTTGATCTCATTCATATCAATGAATCCACACATTTATTAAGGACTTATTATGTGATAGCTCCTGGGGATACAATGAAAATAAGTGAAATAATCTCTCTGAGCTAGGAGCTTACATTCAAATGAAGACACAAATAATCAATCAGGTTTCAGGCCCATTAAAATTCAAATTATGCTTAATTAATAAAACAAAATTATCCCTCTTTATATTAAGTATGCTTTTCTTGATGAAAATCTGATATAAAAATTTGACTTCATGAAACAATTAAAGTAGGTAGTAATTAGAGAATTTCTCCTAGGGCATTTAGAATATGATTTGATATAACAAAATCTGAACTGTACTCCACTTTTTTAGAAATACTTCTAATTCTTGATGTTAGATGATCATAATTTTATTGTTTTAGAATTCATATATTTAAATATATATATTTATAAACTCTCATTTGAGTTTTGCAATGACCAAAACAAGCAGATAGTTTACCTAGTATCATCTTCCTATTTTTTTTTATGGATGAGGAAACTGAGGCTCAAAGATGTTAAATGAATTGACTGAGGTCACACAGTTCATAAGTAACTTAATCAGAACTTGGACGTTTGTCTTCTGATTTTGTCAGCTGCTCTTTTACTTATAACACACTGTATCCCTTAAATAATAAAAGAGATACCACTCACAGGTAAGGTTCCAATGAGTTAGATGAAGGTATAACTATATAGTTTTCAAATGTGTTTGAAAAAAGAATTATTTTAATTTAAGCTGGTTAATTTGAAAATAAAAACAACCCCAGATAGCTGAATTCTTTGAAATAGTTTATTTTTTATTTTGTAGAAAAAGGTGATCAAGTACCAATATTTATTCATTCATTCACCCATTCATTCTTTTATTAAGTACCTATTACATACTAAGTACCAATAAAGGAGTTAAATAAGACAAGATGTCTTTTATATTCATCAAAGATATTTGCCAGGGTCCTGGAAAAAAAAAAAAAAACATCCTGAGGAAGATTCAACAAAGTAAGAATTTCCTATTGATAATGAGGTTCTCCAAAATGCCCCTATTTCCAGATGATACATACTCTTGGATGTGGTATCACAAGTACACTGGGCCCCTGTGGCTGGCATCTGTGTGGAACTTTTAATTATAATAGTGGATTCAATAACCTGCCTCTTTTGGCCTCCTATTGTGTCCCTTGTACTCCCTGCTTCCTCATAGTTGTAAGGTTGTTTTTTTTTTTTTAAGGCAAATGCAGCATAGTACATTATATTTTCCTTCATTAACTTATTTCAACATTATTTTATTAGTTAGAAGATGCTAGTTCCATTTATTTTGAGGAATGTATAAAACATTCTTTGCCATGGATTTGACCCTGCGGTATATATTATTTATTAACTTTTTTAAAAAAGAAAACAAGCAAAAACTAGAAATGTGAATGCAAGTTTCTTTTTTCCCCCCAATTGCCAGCATTAGTTTTTGAAAACTTATTTATGCACAGTTTTTTTACTGTGTTGGAGAAGAGATATTAAACATTTGCTCCTGTTTATGGAACCCAGATATAGCAATGAAACAAATGAATGAGGATTAGGCTAGTGATAGCAGGTTCTATTTTCCCCTTGAATGGCAGTCCCCCCTTCAATGACATGGGTATCCCTCCATCCCTGTCTCTGAACCTGTACCTGTCCCTCCCCCACTCGCCATCTCTGTCACTGTCTCTGTCTCTCAGTATAATATTCAGGTACGTGATAAAAGTTCTCTTTTTTAATTGATATTTCTTGGCAGCAGACTTTGCGGCCCCATGCAGAGTTGATGGGATTTGTCTGTCACTGCCCTGGTGTGCATTAGGTTGCAACCAGCCATGCAGTAATTCCCAAATGAAATGAAATATGCTAATTTATTTTGCTCCCACCCCCATGCCTTTTCCTTCAGCTCCTTCACTTTTATTGAAAATATATAATGAAGCAATGCTTGAAAAGAGCATTTATTTTTTTTTTCAGGAGTTCCTCAGACTCACTTATGAATCAAATTAATTTCTGGGTTGCTTTAGCAGTCCTGTCAAAATAGAGATTTGTAGCTCATGGATGACTTGCAGCAAAGTTTCTTCTGCTGAACAGTGCAAATAAGGGAGGGAAGCATTATATCACATTGATTTTATTGCTTTTCCCATTCATTTTAGTATACAGATTATTGAATCATATTCTCTGGGTTAAATTCACATTCAGAGGATTAGACCAAAGCACAAAGGTGGCAATTAAGAAGCTTTAAATATTTCAGTAATGTTAAATTTCCTGAATGTGTTCTGAATATGCTGTATGAAAGTTACGAAGTCTGACATCAATCAGCTAATCAGGACTTTGAGTCCTGATTTTCTCAGCTGATCCAGCATTACCTTATGTGCTGATGGGGGAAATGGGGAACACTGAGACCTCTTGCTGGCCAAGGGCAAAGCACTATCAGTTCTAAGAATGCAAGACCATTCAGATAGATGAATAAGACAGGAATGGAAATGGAACCATGACTTAGAAGGGACCATAAACTTTAGAACTAGATTAAGGAAACTTAAAGATCACATAGTCTAAACTTTTTCTTTTGCTGTTGATGAAACTGAAGTCCAGAAAATTAAATAATTTATGCAAGTAACTGAACCAAGGGTCTTGAAACTAGGCCCTCTGATTTCTTTTACAATTCTTCCAAAGCTAATTTTCTTTTCAATAAGCCATACATCTCATCAACCTAAAAAAGCCTGTCCATAGGGGAATCTATCCCACAATATTTTGGGTGTTTAGTCCCATACTCTAATCCAATGATCTCCAAACATTTTTTGGTTGTTTACTTTGGCTACAAAAAAGAGCTCTAAAATGTTTACTTAATTATATACATGTACTATGAGGCTAGTAATTATGTATTATAAAACACAAAAAATAAAAATTTAAAAAAGAGTGAGATAAGGATAAAATAGTATAATAATCTTAGAGTCAGTAGGGACTCATTGAAATTTATTCAACTGGGTAAGTTACATGATCAGACCTTTGGCACCTGGGTGGAGAATGGACTGACATGGGAGGAGACTTGAGGCAGGGTGACCAATGAGGAGATTTTTTTTACAAAATACCAGGTAAGAGATGATGAGTGTCTGACCTAGGGCATGAGTTTGGGGCTGCAGTTTAGTTGTCCAGAGTACAATAAGACTATAAAGCAAAACAAAAGATTCAGGACCATCATATAATAGCAGGAAGAAGGTCAAGATTCTGTCTTTTATGGGATTTAGAACTAGATAGATCATAAAACATTATCTAAAGTCTTTATTTTAATGATAAAGGAACTAAGGCCCAGGGAGATAAATAACTTCTCTTCCCATTTATATCATAGGGAGAATCTGACTAACTTGGAAAATATCTACTATGATTACTGATAGCAACATCACTATTTGAAAAGTGGAAAAAAATTCATTTGAATGGCTCATTTATCTACTTGATGTTAATTAACCAGTTTGTGTTGCTTTTTTTTTTTCACTGAATTGACTGAATTAATGGCTTGTTTTGACATTATGCAGATATATTTGACATCTATTATGGAAATACTTATTTATATCTAGCATATGACCATCATGAGTGTGGGTATTTTAACCATCTCAACACTAGATTCCTATGAACTAAAATCCCTGCTTTTGATGTGAATGGACTCAGTAATTCTCTCCTGGATGGCTCACGGACAAAATCTATTGGCTTTGAAATAAACATGGAGATTTGCTTCTTATTTCTAATGTATTTATCATGCTATTATTTCTGCTTACCAGTGATTTTTGAGGAGCCCTGGATATTCCAAGCAGCTATAACTGGGCTACAAGGAGATGTTAAGAATTAATTCAGTCTCAATTTCTTCTGGCATTGTAAAACCTGATGCAATAAACTACTCATGTCTACAAAATCACAGTGGGTGATGAAATTCTGTACCTCTCACTGTTGCTTTTCCATTATTTTCTAAGACCTTGAGGTTTCTTTTTTTCCATTTAATGTCCTTGTATTTTAGCTGTTGGGAACAATTTCATCAGCCCAATGAGGCTCTTATTTCATAAAAAGAAGCTCAACAAGAGAAGATTATATATTTGCCACTTTTTCTCTGGCAATCTTAAATGTATTGTTTTATTAATTTGTGTAATTGTGATAATAGCAACCTATGCACTTTTGTCTTATTTTATTTTAAATGGAAATATTTAGAAATAAAATCACTTGGCAGTTTTTACCATGCAGCTAAGTGGCATAATGGATAGAACACTAGGCTTGGAATCAGGAAGACTTCTTCCTGAGTTCAAATATGGCCTTAAGAAGCTTGGCTCTAGATCAGTAACCACACCATTGTGGTTATCATTTATGTTAAGATCATTTTTTTATAGTTCTTTTGTGTAGTCTTGATGCCTCTTCTTAATCTCTTCTGCTTCTGTTAAATACCTACCATTTTTGTCTTTTATCATGCCCATTTTTGCATGAAACATTAGGTTATATTTTTCAGTGGACAGAATGCCTGGCCTGAAGTCAGGAAGACTTATCTTCCTTAGTTCAAATCTGGCCTCAAACACTTACTAGCTATGTGACCTTGGGTATGTCACTTAACCCTGTTTGCCTCAGTTTCCTCATCTGTAAAACAAGCTGGAGAAGGAAATAGAAAACCACTCTAGCATCTTTGCCAAGAAAATGCCAAATGGAATCATGAAGTCAGACATGACTGTAATGATTCAACAAAAATTAAAGAGGTTCTGATAATGAAATCTGCATTTCTTGCTTTGGCTTTTGTAAAAAGAGGGGTCATTCCAAGAAGAAAAGAAAACTAAGATAAATGACAGGAAACATTTACTATCATAACCTCACCAAATAGCAGAATTTTTTTTTAACACAACTAAGTCCTAGAGAGTTTGAGACTTGCTCAGGTTGGGGCATTTGGGGCATTTCTCCAGATTTTGAAGTCTTTGATCCAAAGTAGACTTGCAATTTTACATTCCAGGTGCTTGTTATTTCTAGGATTCATTAGTAAAACATTCTTGCACTTGATCCTAATGTGAGAAGAATACCAGGGCTAAAGTAGATTTTGATTTGTCATGTTTTGGGGGGATGACCCCACAAGTCCCAATGTTAATGTAGCAGAATGATAATTCAAAACTACTTGTTCTGGGTAGTCTGAACTTCAAGACAAAAAAAAAAAGATCCAGAATATCCCAGGTGAGTACCCAAAATATAATCCTATAGCTAATTACAAATGTTCTGACTTCATAGGGATCCAAGTCTGAACATTAAAACTTAATATTCACTATGAGGTAGGTAATTGGTGCAGTGTACAGAATTCTGGATTTGGACTCAGGAAATGCTGAGTTTGAGTCCTGCTTGAGACTACCTGTGTGACCCCAGGCAAGTCACTTAACTTCTCTATTTTTTTTTTTTTAGTTTGCCTCAGCTGCTGCTCATGTAAGCAAGGTTTCCATTTTTGAAACCTCCTTCTCTGATTGATGAGCACTCCCTGGCACCTTTTGGGAGAAGAGAAAGACTGGAAACAGAGAGACATATTAGGAGGTTATTAAAATAGTTCAGGTGAAGGTCACAAGGGCTAGACTTAAGGTAACTATAGTGGAAAGAGACAGAAAGGGATGAATGTGAGATATATTGTAGGGTAGATTTGATAGGACTTGATAGGACTTCCTTCTCCCTCTTTTCCCTCATTAAACAAAGGGAGAGGGAGAGAGAGGGGGAAAAGTCAAAATCATTCCAAAGTTTTGAGTCAAGGTTACTTAGATGATAGTGATGTTATCATCAGAAATTAGAGAAGATGAGGTTTTGGAGAGAAGTAATGGGTTCAGTTTTCAACATGGTAAATTTGAAGTGATAGGGGAGCAAATGGGTGAAGATAGCCACCAGGCCAATGGAAATGCAGGATTAGCAAGCAAGGGTGAGGTTGGAGGGGGAATTATAATTTTGGAACCCCATTCCTCCATTTGCTCCTAAATTTGAAAGAACTTCAAAAGCAAATTTGACTTTCATATAGTTGTCTGAGAAGTAAGAGATAAATAGCTTGTCTAACATTTAAAGCTCAGTAAAGGACTTGTAAGACAAGTTTATTCCTAGGACATTTTTACCAAGATTTGAGGAGAAAACAGAAATCTCAGATTTCCTTCTACCTTCCACCTTAGTAAATAGGTCCTTATTTTTTCTTTCAGGACCACCCGAAAGGAATGCCTAAAATAGGATTCTGAATCCCTTTGCAAACTCATAATTTGATTGCTTCTACATCCATCCACCTGGAAAGATTTTTTTTACTTTGCATATTATGAGTGCTTATTGACTACTTTTAGAATTATATTTGAAATATGCTAATATCTTTCCTGACTATTTTGTTGTCATTCAGTTGTTTCAATTTTGTCTGACTCCTCATGACCCTGTTTGAGCTTTTCTCGGCAGAGGCAGTAGAGTTTTGTTGTTGTTCTTGTTTTGCCATTTTCTTCTCTAGTTCATTTTACAAATGGGGAGACTGAGGCAAACAAGGTTAAGTGACTTGTTAGTAGTATCTGAAGCCATATTTGAACTCAGGAAGATGAGTCTTCCTTACTCCAGGCCCACTACTCTATCCACTGTTTTGCCAAATTCACTAGACGATAGATTTGGAAATTAAGGAGAAATTAGAAGTCATATGAGCCACTTCCCACCCTCCCCTTTTTAAACAAATGAAGAACTGAGGCCCAGAGAGTCCAGAAATGTTAAAGAACTTATCCAAGATCACATGAGCAGTAAGTGGCAAAACCAGAATTTAAAGCTCCAGTGCTTTTCTCACTGTATCATATTGCCTCTTTTATAATAGAAGACAGATTAAAATTTTTAAAAAGGAAAGCATTTAGGTAGTTTACTATTATTTAAGCCACTCCCCAACTCCAACCCAGAATTTGCATTTCACTGAAATAATTGTCCAAATTGCAGCCCAAACAGGGTTTTAAATAACTTCCACTGTTATCCTCTCCAAATGAGATGTTTAATGGAAATGCTCTAAGAGCCAGAGCTTGAGAAGAGAAGCATTATTATTATGATCATTTCAAAATGGCATTTATGCAGACTATGTAAAATGTTCACAAGGCCATTAAGTGGCATTCAGGGGCCACCCCATTTATCCTTCCTCACTCATGTAACAAAAGAACTAATCACAGATCAAGCTCCAAGTTTCAAGAAAATTGCCTTTTTTGCAGCCTGCCCTGGAGCTCAAATAAGTCAGATTACTGCAGAAACCCTCAACAGAACTTAACACCAATTTCCTTACCTCTGAACTGGGAGGGTTGTGAAGTGGAGAGAGCTTGTGCTATGTCCTGGGGGCATACTTTCATCGAAAGCTAATTAACTCAAGTTCAAAGTCACTCGCTGTTTCCTAATGCATAAGACACACAAATATACATTTATTATTAACACCAATAATGTGCTAGTGGCTTCCCTGAGTAGGGGCTTATCCAGCTCCATCATGACCATTCTAAGGCTAGCTGGAGATAACAGGAAGTTACAGCTCAATACTGAGTGAGAGGCACTCTGCTAATCTGACTTCCACCCTTTATGATTAAACTGTATTGAAAGATTTCTTCCATGATTCAGGAAGATTGTTTTTTAATATTTGTTTTAATATGAAAGGAGGATATGCTCATTCATCATCAGAAATGCGGTTAAAACTGCACTTCTTATCAAGGGTCGATGATGAATGGGAAGATCTTTTCTTTGCAAGGGAGTAAATATTACACAAATCTTCTTGGGTCTTAGCACAAATCTTTCTTCATAAAATCCAGCTTACCAGCTTGCAGAATAAAGGTTTGCATCCAGTCATAAAGGGCACAGGTACACTTAGAGGGGGGGTTCTGGAAAATTATTTTTTCTTCTTCTACATAGATAAAAAAAAATACATCCACACCCAGAACCTCCTCCCCCCCCCCTTTTTTTGAGTAGGCTAAAACATTTTTTTTTAAAGATAATCAAGGGATTTGTTTGAAAAAGAGGACACGGCAATTGTATGAAATATATTCATATTAAAGAATTTATATTGGCACTGTGGGGGGTACACAGTGTGTCTCACACACACATAACCTCTCTTGAGGTTGAGATCTAGGTTCAAATTCTGTGTGTAACACTTATTACCTATGTGATCATGATCAAATCATTTCATTCTTCTGGACTTCAGAGGATGTTGTAATTGCTGGCTTCAGTATGCTCCTGTTTATACTCCACTTTGTTCTTTTTCCACTTGAACCACTTATATTTTTAATTCCTTTGTAATCAGAGTATTTCATGATTTGCTAATATATGGAATTGAGGCAGAGAGTAGTTTGTAATCAATGCAAGTATTTAACAGTTGCACAAGTATGATCAATCAACCATGATCTCTTCATGTTTAATTTTGGGCCCACCTCTCTATCTTCAGTATGTATAATTTGATCAGAACAAAGTCATTAATTGACAGGAGCAGTTGGAGAACCACACTAATATTAAAAGATATTTTTCTATTTGGACTTTGCATAGGCCATTCTGTATGACCCTGACCATAGGACCACAGACAGCATAGAATAGTAGGAGAAGACTGGACTTGGAAACAGAAAACATACATTTGAATTTTGTTTTTCTGTGTGATTCTCTTTGGGCCTATCTTTTCTCTTCTAGAAAATGATCTCTAACTCCTGTAAGCCAAAGATGAGCACATGTCACCTGGTTTTATGCCTTGATTAATTTTTCTCTTCAGTGAATAGTAGAGAAGTAATTTTGTCGCTTTATCTGTCACTCAGTTTTACAATAATAACTCATGTTTATAGCACTATGAGATTTTTAGAGTGTTTGTCTCAAAACAAACAACTCTGGGAGGTATGTAATACATTTTACATCCTTTTTTTAAAAGAATGATACCCACTTTACAGGATGCAACACGTTACAGACAAGTAATTATTCCAGAAAAGCAGTGTGAAGTACACCATCAGAAACAAACAAAAAAAAAACCATAACAAAACAAAAACCAATAACTGTGAATCAGGAAAAAAAATATCTCTGGTGAATTAGTAAAGTTAAGAGATTACAAACTGATAGACATATCACATGTATTCATACAATGTCAAGAGAATGAAAGGAAGGTTCATGAAATGATAGGTAGGAACCATTCCCCCATTCACTGCCATTATAGTAGATTTATTGTAGGATGTAGACAACAGTCACAGGGGATGGGCAGGCATAGACATGTTGTAACCATCATCAAAATCACAAATCCACTGGAGTAATAGAATGTTTTTATAAATGAAGAAACTGAGATTCAGAGAAGTTTAGTGATTAACTCAAGTATCTGGGCCAGAATTTGAATCTAGGTCATCTGGTTCCAAAGTGAACCAGATTCTTTCATTATATAATCTTTCATATATAATTTTTTCATTATATAATCATATATAATTATATATCAATCACATATATATAATTATATAATCATGTATAATTTTTCATTATATAATCCACAAAACACCTCTGATTTTAACATAGGCTTTCCTTGTCTGAGGGGAGAATATAAGGCTGCCTTTTGTCTTACCTAGTCAAATGTTCCTTTTTTTTTTCTAATTAGCAAATAATGTGGGAATCAACATTATTTATACCTTCCTGGTAATGATGAAGATGCTACCTGCTGTAGGAAATGGTCTTTGAATGTGAGATTTCCATTAATGCATGCATTCTTATGAATTTAGAAATGAGAGTAAGGAGGTAGGGGAAAATATGACCATGTTGCCACAGAAAAGGTTATACTATAACCCAGCCCCAGGGAGGACATAGGTGAGGCCTGGAAAGGGTTCAGTTCCGCTTCTTACCAGCTGGGAAGAGGAAATAGAAGGAATTGAGTTCCTGGCTGAACCAGCTATACATTACACAACAGTACCCAAGAGTGTCACACAGACACATGAACCAAATGCTGCCCCTTATCTTTAGCTACAGTCATAAGGAAACTGGTAACTTAAATGAACAGCTTTAAATATTCTTTCATTGTGAAGTAATTAACACAGATGAATGAAAACTTTGGTTTCCTTCCATTCTATCCTTTATGATTTATTTGTTTTGTAAAGAATTGTGAAACTAAATCAGTGATAATGTGTAAAATGAGTGTAGGGCAAAGTCTGCAATCTTTTTTTTTTTTTTTGCTTTTTGGAGGGCAATTGGGGTTAAGTGACTTGCCCAAGGTCACACGGCTAGTTTTTTGTTTTGTGTTAAGTGTCTGAGGTTATATTTGAACTCAGGTTCTCCTGACTCCAGGGCTGGTACTCTACTCACTGCGCCACCTAGCTGCCCCAAAAGTCTGCAATCTTTAAAAAAAAAAGTCTGGTCAAAATTTCTTTGAACAGTAATAAAAATGAAGAAAAAATTTATTTAGCTTCATCTGATTCCACTTAGATCTTCCTAGAATTCTATTCCCAGGAATACTCTTTTTCTCTCATTAATAAAAAAAAGATGAATCATATCTTTTATTTTAGAGTTTTTTTATACTTTTTGTTTTATATTTCCTAGGTTTTTTCCTATTCCTTCATTCTTCCCCTTTCCCTTTAGAAGAACAACTTCTTATTTTATAAAAACAAAACAAAACAAAACACCCAAACTATTTTAAAAAGAAAAATAAAAGAAAAAATTTCAGCAAAAAAAAAAAGATTGAAAAAAATCAGAAAATATATGCAATGTTTCAAACCTATGGACCCTCCCCTCCAAAAAAAAAAAAACAACCCAAAACACTTTTCCTTATATTGAACTAGTCTTGCATTCCTGGAATAAATCCTACCTGATCAAAGTGTATTATTCTCATGATAAGTGACTGTAATCTTTTTGCTAATATTTTATTTAAAATTTTTGCATCTATATTCATGAAGAAAATTGGTCTACAATTTTAAACTTTCTCTGTTTTGGCTCTTCCCTATTTTGGTATCAGTACCATATTTGTATCATAAAAAGAATTTAGTAGGACACCTTCTTCTCCAGTTTTCCCAAATAGTCTATAAAGTATTGGAATTAATTGTTCTTTAAATGTTTGATAGAATTCGCTTGTAAATCCATCTGGCCCTGGAATATTTCCCCTAGGGAATTCATTGATGGCTTGTTCAATTTCTTTTTCTGAGATGGGGTTATTTAAATATTTTACTTCCTCCTCAGTTAATCTGGGAAGTTTATATTTTTGTAAATATTCATCCATTTCACTAAGATTGTCAAATCTACAGGCATATAATTGAGCAAAAATAATTCCTAATTACTGTTTTAATTTTCTCTTCATTGGAGGTAAATTAACCCTTTTCGTTTTTGATATTGGCAATTTCGTTTTCTTCTTTTTTTAATACAATTGACTAAAAGCTTATTTATTTTGTTTTTTTTCATAAAACCAACTAATTTTTATTTATTAGTTCAAATTTTTCTTAACTTTAATTTTATTAATCTCTCCTTTGGTTTTTAGTATTTCTAATTTAGTATTTAATTGGGGGATTTTCAATTTGATCTTTTTCTAGCTTTTTCAGTTGTATGTCCAATTCATTGATCTCCCTTTTCTTTATTTTATTCAGGTAAGCATTCAGAGATATAAAACTTCCCCAAAGAAGTATTTTCACTGCATTCCATGAGTTTTGGTGTGTTGTCTCATTATTGTCATTCTCTTGAATAAAGTTACTGATTTTTTCTACAATTTGTTGGTTGACACACTCATTCTTTAGGATTAGATTCATCAGTTACCAATTAAGTTTTAGTCTATCTTTCCATGGCCCTTTATTACATATAATTTTTATTGCATGATCTGAAAAGAATGAATTTAATATTTCTACCTTTCTGCATTGGATGGTGAGGTTTTTATGCCATAGTACATGATCAGTTTTTATGTATGTGCCATGTACCACTGAGAAGAAGGCATATTCATTTTTATCCCCATCCAGTTTTCTCCAGAGGTCTATCTAATCTACCTTCTCTAAAATTCTCTTTACCTGCTTAACTTCTTTCTTCTTTATTTTGAAGCTAGATTTGTCAAGTTTAGAGAGTGGGAGGTTGAGGTCCCTCACTAGTATAGTTTTGTTATCTATTTCTTCCTCTAATTCCTTTAACTTCTCTAAGAATTTGAATGCTATACCACTTGGTGCATATATGTGTAGCAATGATATTGCTTCACTATCAATGGTGCCTTTTAGCTGGATATACTTTCTTTCCTTATCTCTTTTAATTAGATCTATTTTTGCTTTTATTTTCTCTGAGATTAGGATTGCTATCCCTGCTTTCTTACTTTAGATGAAGCATAATATATTCTACTACAGTCTTTCACCTTTACCCTGTGTGTATCCCCCTGTTTCAAATGTGTTTCTTGTAAACAGCATATTGCAGGATTATGTTTTTTTATCCATTCTGCTATCCCCCTCCATTTTACAGAAGAGTTCATCCCATTCACATTCAGTTATGATTACTGTCTTTTTCTGTCCATCCTATTCCCTCCCCTGTTTATGCTTCTATTTCTCTCTTCCCCTCCTTAAGAGTTTTCCTTTTGACCACCACCTCGCTCAATATTCCCTCCCTACTAACCCTCTCCATTTTCCTACCCTTTGCCCTTACTACTTTTTTCCTCCCTTCTAGTCCCCCTCTTTTTTCCCCCTTTCCCTTTCTACTACCTGTAGGGCACATTAGATTTCCACACTTAACAAAGTATATTATTCCTTCCTTGAACCAAATATGATGAGAGTTAATCTCAAATAATGTTCCTGTCCCTCCCTTCTTTCCCTCTACTATAATTAAGTTTTTGTGTCTCTTCACGTTATATTCCTATACTTAACTGAATATGTTATTGCCTTCTTGAACCAAAACCAATGAGAGTAAAGTTCTTACAATGTTCATCTCTCGCCTTTCTTTCCCTCTACCAGAATATGTTTTTATGCCTCTTCATGTGGCATAATTTACCCCTTTCTGCCTCTTCCTTTCATTTTTGTCCATTATAATCCCTTAATAAGGTTTTTTATCATCACATTAGTTAATTTATACCCACACCTTCTAAGACCTTCTAATTATCCATATCTATCTATCTATCTATCTATCTATCTATCTATCTCCCTTTTAAATGTTATGATAATTGTACAATTCTCAATATTGACAGGTATCATCCTCCCATGTAGGGATGTAAACAGTTTGCTCTTATTGAAAAACAAGTTGTGTGTGTGTGTGTGTGTGTGTTTTCCCTGCTTACCTTTTTATGTCTCTTGAGTCTTGTATTTGGAGATCATATTTTCCATTAAGGTCTGGACTTTTCATCAGGAAGGTCTGGAAGTCCCTTATTTCATTGAATGACCATCTCCTTGCCTGAAAGATGATGCTCACTCTTACTAGGTAGTTGATCCTTGGTTGTAGTCCAGCTCTTTTGCCTTATGAAATATCATTTCCAATCCCTCTGATCTTTTAATGTAGAAGCTGCTAGGCACTGTGTAATCCTGGCTATAGTTCCATGATTTTGAGTTGTTTCTTTCTGGATACTTGCAGTGTTTTCTCCTTAACCTGATAATACTGGAATTTGACTGCAATATTATTTGGAGTTTTCAATTTGGGGTTTCTTTCAGGAGGTGTTCAGTGGATTCTTTCAGTAACTATTTTACCTTCAGGTTCTAGGACCTCAGGGCAGTTTTCCTTTATGATTTCTTGGAAGATGTTGTCCAGGCTCTTTTTTTCATCATAGCTTTCTGGTAGACCAATAATTCTTAGATTATCTCTCCTGAATCTGTTTTCCACATCAGTTGTTTTTCCAATGAGATTTTCCACATTTTCTTTTATTTTTTCATTCTTTACAATTTATTTGACTGATTTTTGATTCCTCACAGAGTCATTGGTTTCAATTCATCAATTCTAATTTTTAGTAAATTGTTTTCTTCACTTAGTTTTTGAACCTCCTTTTCCATTTGTTCAGTCTTTACTTTTAAGGAATTATTTTCTCCACTTAGAATTTGAACCTTCTTTCCCATTTGACAAATTTTATTTTTTAAGGAGCTGTTTTTTTCAGTGAATTTTTTTTATTTTGCCAATCATATTTTTAAAATAGTTGGTCAATTTATCTTCTACCTCTCTAATTTCGCTTTTAAAATTCTTCTTGAGCTCTTCCAAGAATGTTTTTTGGATTTGAGACCAGTTCATATTCCTTTTTGAGGTTTCATATGTGGGCATAGGGTCAATGTTGTCCTCTTCTGAATTTGGTTCTTCCAGCTCACCGTAATGATTCTGAAGTCTTTGTTTTTCTGCTTTCCTTTTTGCCCATTGTGATTGCCTATTTTCTGACTTTTAAAGTTGATCTCTGATTCTGGGGTACAGAGGGCTCTGACCCATACTTCTTATTCTGAGTTAGGGGCCTGGTTATTGGCTTTGTGTGCTGTGGCCTCTGAGTGCCTAGTCTGAGACGAAGGCCAAGATTTTTGGCATTTTTCCAGGGTTACACTGAAGCTCACAGCATGAGGTGTGGGGGAGAGGTAGTCTGGCTACTTTAGGATTCTGCCTCCACATCCTTGGGCTAGAGCTCAGCCAGGCTCAGCCAGTGGTGGTTGGGGCCATGCTAGTGTCTGCAAATTCCCCTGGTTGTGCAAAGGCACTCCTGGAGTTCTTGTATTAATGCTTTCTTGCCCCACCTCCTTGGAGTTCAGGATCTCCTGCTGGTTGGCTGAACTGGGACTTGTTACAATATCTCCCATCCTGTACTTTAGCCTCAGCATAGTCAAAGCTATACCCTTCCTCTAGGACTCCTAAGCCTCTAGCTGGTTCCACTATTTTAGTATTTTACAATGGGGCAATATTCTCTTGACTTTTCAGAGTCAGAGAGGGAGATGAGAGCAGCTATGGTTTACTCCACTATCTTGGCTCCTGGAAGTTCAGGTATGTGATTTTTAAATTTCCAGGCTGTGGGCTGATAGCCTCAGGAGTAGCTGCTGCTGCTGTTGCAGGCCCTGCTCTTATTTCTTTCCTGGCTCTGACAGAGCCCTGTCCTGTGTTGAAAGGTCTGGAAATTGCCCCTGCAGAGGGTGAGTCAGTTCTCCCAGGCTTAATCCAGCTCCACTATGGTTGGGTCTCTGGTGTTTCTGTTGATGCTCCATGGAGTCCCAATCTATAATTTGGTATCTGTTTTTAATGTTGGTGGGCAAATTTTCAGTATAATATCTTAAAGAATGGTATCCATGTTCTGTTTTTTCATTTTCCACTTAAATTATCTTTTTGTATACTATCTTTAGACTCACAATTACCATTTGATATTACTCTCATGTTTTTCTTGAATCTTAAAAAAGTCCCAAGGGGCGGCCAGGTAGCACAGCAAGTAAGAGCACCGGCTCCAGTGTTGAGAAGACCTGGAGATAGAATCCTGGGCTCAGACACTTAGCACCCACCCAGCAACACCTGGCCGTGTAACCTTGAGCAAGTTACTTAACCCCAATAGCTTAGGGGCGGCCAGGTGGCTCAGCAAATTAGAGCACCGGCTCCAGTGTCGGGATGACCTGGATCAAATCCGGGCTCAGATACTCAGCACCACATCCAGAAATAACTGGCCGTGTAACCTTGAGCAAGTTACTTAACCCTGATTGCTTTAAAAAAAATTTTTTTAAAGTCCCAGAAAATGTACTGTTCTATACAGTATCTCTGACTTTTGCTCTAAATTCTTTAATTTAGATTTGATTTAATGTCTGTTTAGTCACTCATTTAGTCACTAATTTTTGTCTTTATTTCTTTGATATTTTTACTTGATTCTTTAATCTTTTGTACCATTTTCTACTTCAATGGTAGATGTTATTAATGTTGCTTTATTATCTTTAAAGAAACTGTGGAGAATACCTTCATCTTCTTCAGGTAATTTTGACTCATTTTACTTTGTGGAAGAAGACTTGTCCATTGAGATGGCTTTTTTCTTTGAAGGCCTGTTCATTTCTCTTCTTCCACCAGCTTTTTTATGATTATCAAATACCTTTATACTTTTATACTCTCATTTTCTACAGAAAACATGCTGCATCCCATCAATCCTTTTCTCTTTGAAGGCCTAGTTCTATTTTTCCCCTTTCTACTTTGATGTCTGTTTTGTATTTTCACAGAATATCATGGTTACATGAGTTATTTCCTTTAGAGGGTGAGAATGAACAGTTGAGACAGTAGTGCAGGGAGACCCCATTTGTCATCGTAGTAGGATTGATCTCTGTCCTTGCCACTTAGAATCTTCTGTGTTTCATTCTCCCTTCTGTGACTTTCTTCATGTCTTAGACTGGCTACAAAGCTATTGATGGGGAGTCCCTCAGAGTACTGCTGAGTGGGATATTCCAAGAAGCCTTTGCTTCTTCTCTGTGTTTCTTTCTCCTTTTACTGGTCATCTGTTTTTTTCTCCTGTTCTATTTTAATGACTGTCCTTATGCTAGCAAAATGTGGAACTTTTGCCAGAGCAGCAGCTCTCGGACTTCCAAGAAAATGCCCACCCACCATCATTAAACTATCTTTAAAGTCTTTTGCCATGCCAATAATTTCAAGATCATCCTGGCATAGTGTGTAATGTGGGAGTTGGGGAGAGGCCAATGTGGGAGCAAAAACATAAGAATTAATGAGCTTGTGAGTTTGTCTTCATTTTTTCTCTAAAATATATATTTTGGGTCATGTTTTCTTTTTTTTTCTTCCTGCCATTACAATATTTGGGGACTCTCTACTTAATATTTGTGGGGGAGAAATATACTTGGGAAAACATTCACTCTGCCATGTTCCCAATATTCCCCTTAGTCTCTGTTAAGGAATGGAAGACTATACCAGTTTCTTCTGGCTACATGAGCAAAAAGAACTTTAGTTCTGTAAGTAAAAGAAAAAAAAGTAAAATGAGGAGTATAAGGAAGAATTTATGGAATGAAGCTTGAGTAATTATTACAATATAATTGATTGAAAAGTGTTCATATTTATAAGGGAAGATTCTATTACAACTAAAGAGATTATGGGTGGAAATGGTCTGCATATTAAGAAAACTTGAGGTTTTCCTTTGAAGATAACAGTGGAAATACACAATTTCATCATTTAATAATGATGACTATTTAGCAATCCAGCTGAATGTATGAAAATGCTACTATCTTACTTTCTTTGGTTCATAAAATATTTTGGTGGAAGTTTATTAAGTATACCCTTTAGTGATTAGCAACAATAAGTGAATGAATGCTTAAGAACTGAATGAGTGATTGAATGAAAAGCATTTATTAAGAGCTTTCTATGTGATAAGCACAGTAGATGCAATTACAAAATTAATGACAGTTCTTGGCCTCAAGGGGCTTGAATTCTTCTGGAGAAGGAAACACAGATAATAGAGCATTGCTTTAGGAAGGTCAATTAGTTCAGAAAGATACAAGGATAGATGGTGAGTAGGGTTTTAGGGGAATAGATTGTAATACTCTATCTAGGAGCAGTGCTGGAGATTTTTAGATCATGATTCACAGTTCTGGAATGAGAAATGGTATGGGGGTTGAAGAGGGGGGAAAGGGCAGGTAGCTCAAGAGGAGGAGATGGAGTGAAGTATTGTGGCTAGGATTGTCATGAAATAGTGGCACATGAAAGTAGGTGAGTTGTAAAAGTGGGTTGTCAGAATAGAATTCCCTCTAGCATATGTTATTGGAGTAAGGCAGTTAGAGAGGTCGAGTAGGTCATTGACATAGTATAAAATACATTAAACTCTGACATTAAAATTAAACTGAAGATAATGTCATCTGTCTTTGATGATTCAAAAGGCTTCTTAGGATCTTGTAGTTCTCCAGAAGCATCATTATCATGACTGATCATCTTATTGATTTTTTTGTTATTTTTCAGATACCTTTTATAGTTTCAATTAACAATTTTTAAATTAATACATCCTCCCACTCTCTACCCCACCCACTTAGAACAAATTTTTAAAAATTAAGCCCACAATGCAGAGCTGAATGGTCTGACAGAACCAATTTCCACATTAATCATGTCTAAAATGTATGTCTTTTTCTGCTATTTAAGTTCATCCTCTATTTGTTAGGAAGTGAGTGATATGTTTCCCCTTCATTCATTTAGACTTGTGCTTTGTCATTGTGCTGGTCAGAATTCTAATGTCTTTAAACTCAACACAGTACAATGGGAAAAAACTTGCTATGGAGTCAGAAGACCTGACTTTGAATCTAGCCTCTAATGATCACTACCTGCATTGACTGGGAAAATCAGTTAATGTCCACAACCCTCAATTTCCTCCTTCATGCTTTTTTATTTAATTAGTATTTTATTCCCCCTCGTTACATATCAAGAAAATTTTTAGCATTCATTTTTACATGATTTTGATTTCCAAATTTTTCTCCCTCCTCCCTGTATCATCTGAAAATGGTAGGCAGTTTGATACAGTTTATCGATATAGTTTACATGCTATAATGTAAAACAAATTTCCATATTCATTACAGCTGTGGAAGAGGAAAGATCAAAAGAAAAAAAACAATAAAGAATAAAGTAAATTTAAAAAATATGCTTTGGTCTACATTCAGAGTCCATCAGCTCTTTATCTGCATATGGACAACATTTTTCTTTGTGAGGCCTTTGTACTTGTGTGAGTCCTTTGTACTTGTCTTGAATCACTGTGTGTCTTAGAAGAGCTGAGTCTTTCATAGCTGATCATCCCATGAGGCTGATGATACTATGTACAATTTTTCCTGGTTCTGTTCATTTCACCTTGCATCAGTTTGTACAAGTCTTTCTAGCTTTTTCTGAAATTTGCCTGTTCATCATTTATTATTTATATACCACAGTTTGTTCAGTCATTTTCTAATTTATGGGCATCCCCTCAATTTCGAACATTTTGCCACCACAAAAAGGGTTGCTATAAATACTTTTGCACAAGTAGGTCCTTTTTCATTTTTAAAGATTTCTTGGGGGGTATAGAATTAGTTGTGGTATTACTGGATGAAAGGGTATGCACAGTTTAGTTGCCGTTTGGGTACAGTTCCAAAATCCTTTCCAGAATGGTTGGATCAGTTCACAACTCTACCAATAGTGCATTAGTGTCCCAATTTTTCCACATCTTCTTCAACATTTATCATTTTTCTTTTTCATATTTGCCAATATGATTGGTATGAGATGGTATTTCAGAGATGTTTTAATTTGTAAGTCTCTAATCAAAAGTGATTTAGAGCACTTCTTCATGTACCTATAGATAGTTTTGATTTCTTCATCTGAAAACTGCCTGTTCTTATCCTTTGACCATTTATCATGATGAATGGCTTGTGTTCACAAAAATTTTACTCAGTACTCTATAAATTTGAGAAATGAGGCCTTTATCAGAGATATTTGCTGTAAAGATTATTTCCCAGCTTTCTGCTTTCCTCCTAATCTTGGTTGCACTGGTTTTGTTTGTAAAAAAGTTTTCCAATTTAATATGATCAAAATTACCTAGTCTATATTACATAATGCTCTCTATTTCTTGTTTCATCATGAATTCTTCCCCTTCCCATATATCTGACAGGGAGATTCTCCTTACTCTTCTAATTTGATTGCTTCATTATCTATGGTACCTTTTAACAAAATGTAGTTTCCTTCCTAATATGTTTTAATTAGGTCTTTTTTTTTGTTTTTACTTTCTTTAAGATCAAGATTGTAACCTTGAGGCACAAGAGATTCTGCTCTAGCCCCTTAATTTTTATTCTGTGTGTGTCTCTGCTTCAAGTAAGCAACTATAGTGGCAACTACACTGGCATACCCAGGATAGCTGCTAGCACAGGTTCTTAGATCTGCTTTACTAGGAGAGATAGCTGTTTAAGGGGTCAACGATCTCTTTTAATTACATTCACTAGTTCAGGGGAAAAGTTAGCACCCTGAACTGAGAAAATACAAGCAGAGAAATAAAAACCAACAGAAAGGGTTCTGACTGCCTCAATCAACTATACACTTTACATCCATCCCTGGATCAAAAGAGCAGTCAGGGAGCTCTGAAGTAAGGCCACTCAGAATCTTGACCAGGGAATCACAAGATCCTTCTCATAAGCAAGACCCCAAAGCAAAATACCAACTCAGAGTATATATACACTTCTCAGAGCCAGAAGGCATCACAACCCTCCTGACTCAGTGCCTAATTAGGAATTAGCAGGTGTGATAGCCTTTCTACAAGCAAGCCTCCCCTAATCAAGTTTCCCTTAATGGGCTACATGTGGAGTCTCTTCATGGGCAAGGGAGATTTTAAATCCTATTAACATTACAGCAACATATTGTAGAATTCTGGTTTCTGATCCACTCTGTTATCCACTTCTGTTTTATGGGAGAGTTCATTCCATTCACATTAACAGTTAAGATTACTCCCTGTCTATTCCCTTCTATCCTATTTTTCCTCATGTTTGTCCTCTCTCTCCTTTCACCCTTTCTCTCCCCACCAGTGTTTTGCTTCTGTCTACCACTTCCCCTCATCTGCTCTCCCTTTGGTCAGTCCCTCCCCCTCCTTTTATTTGATCTCCTTCCCTCCTACTTATCTATTTAATAAAATAGGTTTCTATATTCAACTGATTGTGGACATTATTCCCTCTTTGAGGAAGTACTGATGAAAATAAGGTTTGAGTAATGACTATTGGCCACACTTCCATCTTTTCATCCCCTGTAATAGGTCTTTCTTGCCTCTTCTGTGAGATAATTTACCCAATCCTTTTTCTCCCCCCATTCTGCACCCTTTGTCCTCCTCTTTCTCACCCCTTAATTTTTATGTTATTTCCTCAAATTCACCTTATGCCTGTACCCTCTATGTATATTCCTTCTATCTGTACTGTTAGTAATATAATTATTAAAAGTTACAAGTATCAGGATGGCAAGGTGGCACAGTGAATAGAGCACTGGCCCTAGAGTCAGGAGGACCTGAGTACAAATCCAGCCTCAGACACTTAACACTTATTAGCAATGTGACCTTGGGCAAGTCACTTAACCTCATTTGTTCTGCCCTCCCAAATAAAAAAAGCAAAAAAAAAGTTACAAGTATCTTCTTCCTGTGTAGTGGTATAAACAGTTTAGTTCCACTGAATCCCTTATCTTTTCTTTTCCCTTTCTTTTTTTTTTTTTTAAACCTGTTTATGCTTCCCTTGAGTATTGATATTAGAGATCAAATTTTTGGTGTAGTTTTGGTCTTCCCTTTATGGGGCTTGAAATTCTTCTATTCCACTTAATGACCATTTTTCCCCCTTGATGTATAATGCTTCACTTTGCCAGGTAAGTGGTTCTTGGTTGTAATCCTAGTTCTTTTGCCCTATGGAAAACATGTTCCATGACCTCTGATCCTTTAATATTGAAGCTGCCAAGTCCTGTGTGATCCTGATCATGACTCCCCAATATTTGAATTCTTTCTTTCTGGCCACTTGTAGTACTTTTTCCTTGACCTTAGAGTTCTGCAATTTGACTATAATGTTCCTTGGGGTTTTTATTTTGGGATTTTCTTTCCTGAGATGATCAGTGGATTCTTTCAATGTCTATTCTGTACTCTGGTTCCAGGACCTGGTGCTGTACTGAGGCCCACAAGGGATCCTCATGTCTGGTGTTGCACTGAGGGGGTTGGGGTGAGGGGGTGGTGCTGTTGGAGGATTTAGGAGTCTTGCAGCTTACCTGAGTACTGAGTCTGGGTCCTAGAGGTGGTTTCTGGTATGTTCTGAGGCCCAGGAAGGGGTCCCTGGGTCTACACTATGACCACATCTATGCCTTAAAGAAAGTTTAGGATTCTGACAGGAAGAAATTGGGAATGGAGAAGAGGGCAGAGGCTTCCCTGGGTATAAGCAAACAGTAAAAACAAAGGTGAAGGTGGTAAGGCAGAAAACTTATATAGATAGAGTATACTAAGTTTCATGTAGAACAAGTAGAATTCTTATTATAACTCTTCTGTGGTATGGTCACTGGTTGTTTTGGAAAGAGCAGCAGGCTTTCTCTCTACAATTGCATGCCACTTTCCCTTTTGGTATCAAAAGACTGTTGTTAAGGGCTGATCAGAATGAGTACGCTCGGCATGTACACACAAAACGATAATCAAGACATTCCTTCAAAGCAATTTTCCATGACATGGCAGCGAAAGACTCTCCCTGCTTACTAAAAGAAGTCTTTTCTAGGTCACAAAAAAGAGACAGACATTTATTAGTTTGGGCTTTCAGATAATCTTTCCCCTGCCAGAAAAATCCATTAAAGGGTACAGTCATCATTTCAGCTTGGTAACACAGGTAAAGGTACAACTGATGGCATAGAGTATGTTTTTAGGATGTCTGTTCAGTTAATTTCAGGAGGAATAACAGCTGGAGAAAAGGTAGGCGTTATTCATAAAGTAAAGAGAGCACACTGAATTTTGAAAGAAAGCCAATTCTTTCTCACCATTCAAGGATTGCAGGCAATTAGGTCCCATTTGCTATGGCACAGCAGTCATTGTCTATGATATCATTAAGCCTATATAATTTACAAAATATGATGTAAATTTTTTTATGAACATTGATATTATATTCAGCCACTATCAGAAGAATTCACATAAAGATTTTCTTCATTTGATAAAAAAGTGTGTCAAAGCGTCTTTGTTAGAGATTTCCAAAGTATTAATAGAGCTAATTAAAAGTGCTTGGGTATCAGTTTTCAGGCTCTTACTCACATTCTGATGCATAGTTTAAAGCAAAATTCAGCATCCAATGAATATACTCATTAAGGATGAGGAAATGCTGAGGAACAATCCACTGGTCTCTGAACATTTCTTAACTCTTGGCTTATATCTTTAAGTTAGAAAACAAACAAATAATTGTTAAGGCTTTGAGTGGGTGTAAATAAACACTACCTGATCAGACTCTGAGTTGAAAGTGATCTCTGAGACCATCGAGTTAAATCTTCACCTGAACAAGAATCCCCACAATCTGCATTTCTCACATTGAGCTTAAGGTCATATTACTGCTTACTTTATATGTCACCTCAAACACTGACTGTCCTCTATTCCTTAAATATTTCTTCCTCATCCCTGCCTCCTGGCTTCCTTTAAGTTCCAGCTAAAATCCTTGTTATTCTAGTGCCTTCCCTCTTTTGATTACTTCCTGCTTATCGTGTATATAACTTGTTTATATATTGTAGTTTGCATGCTTTCTATCTCATTAGACTGAGACTTTGACAACTGTCTTTTGCTGTTCTTTTTATTCCAATCACTAAACAGTGCTTGGTACATAGTAGGCCCTTAATATGTGTTTACTGTCTGACCTCTTAATTGACATCCTTGGCCTTCTCATTTTTTTTCTCAAAAACATGATTCATACAACTAGCAGGTTGATATTCCTAAAACTGATATCCAACCATCCAACCATTTCATGCCCTCCATTTGAGAAGCTTCAGTGACTTCTTATTGCCTCTAGGATAACATGTAAACTCTTCTGTTGGCATTTAAATTCCTTCACAATCTGGCTCCAACCTTACCGTGTTTCCCCAATAATAAGACACTGTCTTATTATTTTTTTTGGACAGAAAAACACCAGAGGGCTTATTTTCAGGGGAGGGCTTATTTTAATGAACATTGACAGCAATGTTAATAAACAGGTAAATGTGAACAAAAAAATGTACCTTTATTCAATAATGATCGTGTCATCTTCTTCAACAGCATCGTCATAAGTGTCCATACCCTGAATTCCGTCCTGGATGTCTTGCGCCTCCATTTCCTTCAGAAGAAGTAGACCCAATCTGTCATGTCCAGCAATATAGCTCTCTTTAAATGAATATGTCTTGTCCAGGTAACCTGCTCGTAGTGCCTTGGTGACACAGCTGTCAGTAATTTTATCCCATGACTTCTTCACCCAAGTCACGACTTCTTGCAGACAGGGCTTCACAAAGTTTCCATGCTGATTTCTTTCCATTCTATTTTCAATGTAGTCATTGACTTCCATGAGCAAATGGTCCTTGAATGGCTTGTTTATTGCAATATCAAGGGTCTGGAGATAGGCAGTCATTCCTGCAGGAATCATTACTTGATCTATTCTTCTCTCTGCAAGGAAGTTCTTCATTTCTTTAGCATGGTGAGTGCTGGCTGAATCCCAGACTATCAGACCTCTTTGGTTACCTCGCATAACAAGTGGCAGCATTAAATCAACCCACTTTCTTATAATGGCTTGTGTACACCAGGCTTTTTTGGTTTCAAGAACGTAAATGCCAGATACATGTTCAATTTTATCTTTCTTGCCCTTACTGATGATTAGAGGTGTGGCTTTCTTTCCATCCAAACGAATTGCCAAAACACAGGTGACCCGTGCACTTTCATAGCCAGTGGTGGGAATGTAGATTGACGTTGCACCCCTGTGATGAATTGTTGTTTGAGATCCTTGTCCCATAAACACTGCAGTTTCATCCATAGCAATCATATTGCAGGTTTGGTACTTGGAAATGTAGATCCTATCAATAAAGGACTTGAATGCAAGTGCACGTTTAATAACTTCAGCATCTTCCAGCTTAAACAGTGTTCTTAGGGACAGTTCATACCTGTACCATTGAAGGAAACCATCCAACCAGTGTTGTGATGCTTTGAATCCTTCTGAGACCATTTCAAACTCTGGTGCCATTGAAAGGGCAAATGCTTGAATGTCAGCCCTGTGCACAACCAAGGCCTTTGCTCTCCTGTCAGCAATCCATTCACCAATGAGGATCTCCAAGTCAGGATATAAGGGCTGCTGACCTGATCCAGACCTGCGCTTTTTCCCTTTTCCCTCATCCACCTGTTGATTGAGGTTATTATAATCTGCTCTCCATTTTCTGACCATTCGAAGATCCAAAAGTTTTTCTTTACAGAAAACTGCAAGATTCTTGCCATGTGACTCCTCTACAATTGCTTTCTTATACTCAACAGTATAGCTCTTCCTTTTTGTACTCATGTCTGGGGGTCAAAACAGACAGAATAATAAAATTATGACCATCAGTCCTTCTTTCACTCCATCATGCCCCCTGAGTTCTTCTTTTTTCCTCCATCATGCCCTTTTTATCCTCCATCATGCCCCCTCACTCCCACTTACATACCAGGTTTTTATGTTGTCCTGCCTCAGCTATCCTCCGTGGCACTGCTCTCAATGGCACCAGCAAGCAAATCACTGGGGAAGAACAGGATGACGTGCTCACTGCTGCAGCTCTGATTGGATGCAGCTTGGAGCATGGCCTGCGTTTCACTGGGGGGGGACGGTGCATACAGAGGGTACTGTAATGTAGCGTGTAGCGCAGGGGATCACCTTCACCACAGTAGCGATCTCAATAGGGCTTATTTTCAGGGAAGGGCTTATTTTAGAGGAATCTTACACAGTAAGGGGAGGGCTTATTTTCGGGATAGGTCTTATTATCGGGGAAACACGGTAGTTCCAGACTGATTTCACATTAGTTACTGTTACTCTCTCTAGGTTTTAGGCAAACTGGCATCTTTGCTGAACCCCTACACCTGACATTACATTGCCACTCTCCATGCTTTTGCAAAGCATGCCTCTATCATGCCTGCAATAGTCTCACTCTTTATATCTACTTCTTGGATCTGTCTTTTCAAGACTCGGTTCAAATGACACCTCCTATAGACTTCTTGGTCCTAATAATTGTTAATCATGCTTCCTCCTCACTATAAGATTTTTTTTTGTATTTTTATGTGTCTGTGCCTGCTCTTTCCCACTGTCCTTTCTGCCCCAACTCCTCCAGGATTCCCAAGGCAGTGAAGTGACTGGACTCTAGTTACTTAATAAAGGCTTGTTGAGTTGTATTGAATTTCATTGAATACCTCTAGGAAAAGGAAAACCTACCATCTCGTGAAGTAACCAATTGTACCTTGAGGCAATTATAATTCTTAGGGAGATTTTTTCCTTTTATCAAGTCTTAATTTGCCTCTGTATCCTAGATGTGCCCTCTGGGGCCCAGCAGAATGAGGCTAATCTCTCTTTTATAATGACTACCCTTCAAAGATTGGAATAGGACTATATGTCTCTTAAACCTTCTCTTCCTCAAGTCAAGTGTTTCCAGTTCCTTTAACTATTCCTTACAAGGCATGATCATTCTCTCATTATTCTTCTCCTGTTTGAGTATTGTTTAATTGTAAAGTTGGGACAAGGGCTGGATCATTTGTGTGACCTACTCTGAGGCTGAGAGCTGAGTTCCTGCATATTTCTCTCCTCAAACGGAACCAGTTTTTTTTTTAAGAATTAGACTTTTTAGATCATTAAAAGGGGAAAAGGATCCACATGTATAAAAATATTTATAGCAGTTCTTTTTGTGGTATCAAAGAATTGGAAATTGAAGGGATGTCCATCAATTGGAGAATGGCTGAACAAGTTATATAAATGTAATGAAATACCATTGTTCCCTAAGAAATGATGAGCAGGCAGATTTCAGAAAAACCTGGAAAGACTTACACAGTCTGATGCTGAGTCAAGTGAGGAGAAACAGGAGAACATTGTACATAGGAACAACAACATTATGCAATGACCAACTTTGCTAGACTTAGCTCTTCTCAGCAATGCAATGATCTAAGGCAATCTCAAAAGACTCATGGTGAAAAATACTATATATATCCAGAGACAAAACTATGGAGTCTGAATGCAGATCAAAGCATACTATTTTCTATTTTTTTTCTTTCTCAAGGTTTTCCCTTTTTGTTCTGATTCTTCTTTCACAAATGACTATAGTATAGACTATATCAGACTGCATGCTGCCTTTGGGAGGAGGAAGGAGAAGGAGGGAGAAAAATTTAGAACTCAAAAACTTGTAAAAGTGAATTTTAAAAACCAAAAACAGACAAATTTAAAAAAAAGAAATATGTACAAAATAATTAGACTTTTTGAACAACAGAGAACAAAAGAAAACTTATTAGGAAGCAAAGAAAAGATGGACAGCTCTCAATAATATGTGTAGTATTTGTTACATAGAATTTCTTGAAATGGAAATTTATTGCCATATATTTTGAATCCTCTCTTATGTTCTGGTGTGCACGTGAAATGTTTTTTCTTTTCTTATTTTGTATGTTAGTTTTAATATTTAAGTTTATAATGTTTCTTTTTCTTTTCTTATTGTGTATTTAAGTTTTAGTATTTAAGTCTAAAATTTTTAAAAATATTTAAAAAAGAATTAGACTTTTGTGTACTGTTAGGAATCATGGGAAAAACTCTGTGAAATACACATATCTGATTCTTCTTTCATATATCTGGCTCTTTCCTGCCAAAAAAAGAGTATGTTACAGAAACTAAACTTACCAACTTATATTTGATGTCTCAAGTTCAACTTACAAGCTGAATTCAACTTCTCAAAATAAGTCCTACTAATAGAAACAGAGATCTTTGTCAAAAGGTATTCAAGAATGGAGGTGTCAACATATAAATAAAATAAGGAGGCCAAATATATTGACAACACAATTTTAAAAAGGGAGATTTTATTGTATTATATTTCATGTATGGCAGACAAGTGGAATCTGGGACCAGCTAAAGAAATAATCAATTTAATGGAAAAAAATATGTATAGTATTCAAGTATATCTCATAAGCAAGGGTCATATACATTCTCAATGAACACTTTTAGGAAAGACACCAAAATTCTGTGCTCTGGTGACACACTGTGTGCAAATCTTTTAACCTTTTGTGCCTCAGTTTACCTTTCTTTGAAGTGATGATAGTGATAAAAAAACAACATATGTATAAATATGTGTGTATATATATGAGTGTGTGTATAATTTTATGGTTAAGCCACAGTTTAGAAATTTGAGTTAGAGGATAGGGAGAATTTCCGACCACTAAGAATGGTTATTTGAATAAGTATATAGAATATCCTTTTCTAGAATTCTATAAAATTAGTTTAAATTCTCACCTTTCTAGCATAATTTAAGAGGAATTCTGAATAAAGACAGATTGTTGGACTAAATTACCTTACAAGGTTTTTTCCAGCTCTATTTATAATTATTTTTGTTGTTATACTTAAGCATATATTATAGCTTGCCAAGCACTCAGTCTTTCACAGAATATGCATGGTTCTTGATCATAAGGAATTCTTCTCCCCATCCCGAGCAGTTTTTCAAGAACAGATCACATTCTGCAAGGATTTAATGAAAAGGTTCAAAATGATTGATGACTACAAGAGGGAAGTGAATGCTGTCAGCCTCAAATCCGAATGTTTTCTTATCCTATGTCATTTACAAAGTAAATTAAATAGACTTGTCCCATTTAATTTGCAAACTATAGAAGCTCCCCCAATTTAAACTACTAACAATTGCTGCATGTTTGATTAGATCCTTACTTAAGAGCCCTTAGTTGTCAGAATTATTTTTTCCCTAGCAGGCTGGTGAATAATGTAGCCTATGTCCAAGGTTTATTGAAGTTATATCCCTTGTTAAGGAAGGCATCCTGAGCTTTATGAAATAGTCTAGAGGTTAACATTCTAAGGGAGGGCTAGCTTTACTGAGTGTGAATACAAATGCATGCATTGGGCCTCCTTCGTTTCAGTACAAGTCATGCCAAAGGATGATGCTGCACATTTGAAAAAAAATACAGTTCAGGGATCAGAGCATTCTGCCACTTGCATTGATAGGAGTAAGCTGGGAGGGAATTGAAGGTGGAGGAAAGGGAGGGGATGGTGGCAGTAAAGAGGGAATGATAGACCCTTTGGTACCCAGGACAGCTCTGACCTAACAGCACAATGGTGAATTTGCATGTTGCTCCATCTTGGAGAAAGGTAACTTATTTGACATTCAGAGGAATGAAATAGCACTAGAAAGAGCCTTCTTGAGCTGTTTTCATCTTTCCTGGCTTGCATTGTCATCATGTATTTCTGGCAAATAGAGTTTGCATCAGTTCAGTTGACAGGTCTTCATGAATTTTAATATCCTGACTCCATATTCATGTTAGTGTTGATGTATCCCTGCACCTTTTCCTCACTTTATCTTCCATAAGGAAACTGGATTTGGGCCAAAAAATATATGGAATATTGTCTTGTTCTATGATTTCTCAAACAATTAGTGCACTTTAAATGAAAAATTGCATCAGTTTATGGAATTTGTTCCCACAAATGCAAAAGCTGTAACTCACAAGGTCTCATGTAAATGAGAAAAATAGATAACACATTATATAATTCTGCTCCTGGGGCCTTTATATAGAATTTGTTTAAATGTAGACTCTTTGAGAAAAGCTTCCCAAGTTCTTTTATGTTTGATTTAGACAAGGCTAGGAGTTCACTTTTCATGCCACTACAGCTCAATATGAAAACATTGGAAGTCTCTCAACAGACTGCTACTAACACATTAAAAAAAAGTTTACCTATAACAAGATGGATGCAAATGTGCTTAGTCATTATATTATTATTTCTTTCTGCAAGGAACAGAATTTCACAACCTGCAATTTCAATTTTTATATAAGCTAATGTGATTCTCCTAATTAACATATGCAAAGTTTGTATTTAGTCACCTGCAAGCTTGACTATGGATCACAGAAATGCATATCACAAAATCTGACATATAGAGAAATATATAACACAAAAGGAAAAGGTTTATGCTGATGATGAAAAATATAGAAATTCACATTTTTTGGGGGGAAAAAAGCAGCTCAATCAGCATATTCAATTCCCCATTCTACTGCATAATGCCATAGGGAAGATGATATGTGTCCTGAGTATAAAAAGTCAGAAAAATCCCTATTCTTGTCTTATATTAGATGTTATTTAGAGATTCAGAAGTACATAAATAGCAGGGAAGTTGCAGTCCTAACCATAATAATTCAAGAGACTTGAGCAGGTGTATCACTTGCTCTGGCTTGTTTCAGGCTAAATATTGAGTACTGCAAATTCTAATATCCAGAGATACTAAGATTGAGCTTTTACTTCTTTTCTTTGACTTTATTTGTGAGAATGATTTCCTAAGAATTGTAGTCCTTCAGAATTCATCCAGGCAACAACCAATTCATAGATTAAATAAAGACTTTTTGTTGCCATGAGTCACTATTGACTGAATGAGATCAACATTAGGAACGAAAGTACTGTTGCATTTTTTTTGAATTAGAAATAGGCGACTACATGCTTGGATTCTGTAGAAACCACGATAGATTCAGTTCTTTGTCCTCTATCAGACTAGAGACCTTTAGATACACTTATGTTTATATAAGTAATGACAGTATGAAAGATATAGTGCTGGAATTTTAGTCATGAAGACCTGGGTTCAAATCTCTCCCCTTTTACCAATTAACATGATTATGGACAAATCCTTTAATTTCTCAGAGCTTTGTACAATTCAAGGTTCATATATTATGGATATTTACAGTCTTCTTGGCAGAGGCATTTCTATAACAGAAAAAATCACAGATTCTTAATGCATTGATGTATAAAAATTATTAGTGATTCAAAAATTTTATCTATCTCATTTCTCTTCCCCAAAGAAACCTCTGGTTTCCTATACTTAACTCCATCAGAAACACACACACACACACACACACACACACACACACTAACAAACAACTTGACCAAATATCAATAATATTCAATGCAATCAACATTTTATTGAGCATTCATTATTGGTGAATGAATACTTTTTGTACTCTAGAAATACAAATATGAGTAAAACACGGTCCCTGCCCTCATGGAGATTATATCCTTTTACTACAGTTGAGGATAAAATGAGAGATAAGATAATATACAAATAACTATATCACTAGAGGTAGCAAAACTTAATGGTTTAGGACTTCATGACTCCAATGGTCCAGGCTTTGTTCAGGTTTTCCACAAACTAACCATGTGGACACATGGAAGTTATTCAACATCTCTGTGCCCCAGTCAACTCTTTATAAAAAAAAAAGTTACATGTGAGTTATAGATCTGTGGAGGGAGCTTCAATTTTTGCAATTATGAACACTTATGAAATAACAGGACTGGAATTTAAGAAATCTAACAAAGTTCAGGGCAGAATGGGGCAAATTCTATAAAAGAGATATAAGCAAAAATTTATGGGGGTTCAAGAGAAGGCAAAATGTCTTTTAGCTTGGGGGGATTAGGGAAGATTCTATGGAAGAGATATAATCTGAGTTTGTCTTTAAAAGGTAAGGATTTCAATTGGTAGAGAGATATTGGAAAGTCATTCCAGAGGGATCACTCATGAGCAAAAGTGTGAAGATTGTTAAGAGAACTATTTTTTTTAAAGACTGGAGACTAGATGGCAGAGTAGAAACAGGACTGCCATGTGACTCCAGCTTCCACCTTCTCCAATTCATGTAAAAATGACTCTAGACAAACTTGGGAGCTACAGAACCCACAAAATGACAGAGAGAAGCTAACCTCCTGCTGAGAACAGCCCAGCAGTCCAGCAGGAAGGGGCCAATGCAACATTCTGGAAGCTGAGCCCAGCCCTGCAAGAGCCCCAGGTTTTAGTCTCAGGGCACCCACAGTCAGCCGCCAGCAGGAGGGACTTCAGATCACCAGCAGCTGTGGCAGTTTCCAGAATTATCAACACATAGATGCTAAGGACAAAGTGAGAGGTCAATTCATTGTGGACTTTGGGACCCAGTAGTTCAGGAGCTGGCCTTTATCCCCTTGAGGAAGAAGCCACTGAGGCGCCACGGCCATGCAGCCGCTACCACATGGCAGCTTTAGCTCCTGGCTTGATGATTGTAGGGGGACCAAGTGACTAGTCTGAGGGGTAACAGTTCTTGCTTTAACCTGCTCAGATCTGGATTGTGATCTAGGTCTAAGCAGCCAAGAAGAAACAATTTGAATATTGTGGAAACACAATCAGGATAACACAGCATCTGGCAGCTTCTACACTGAGGGATCAAATGGCCTGGAATATGATATACTGGAGGTCAAAAGAGCTGGGATTAAAACCAAGAATCACCTACCCAGCAAAACTGAGTATCATGTTTCAGGGGAAAATATGGTTATACAATGGAATCGATGACTTTCAAGCATTCTTGATGAAAAAACCAGAGTTGGATAGAAAATTTGACATTCAGATACAAGAAGCAAAAGAAGCATGAGAAGCTAAACAGGGAAAAGAAATCATAAGGAAATTATCAAAGTTGAACAATTTACATCCCTACAAGGAAAAACAATAATTGTAACTGGTGAAACTTTTCTCAGTATGGGAATAGTTGAAGGGAATAGAAATGTGTGTGTGTGTGTGTGTGTGTGTGTGTGTGTATATATATATATATATATATATATGTATATATAGGAGGGTATATGGACATATCAATGTGTGTATATATGTGTACATGTATATATAGATAGAGGGCACAGGAATGATTTAATAGGAGGGGATGATACTTAAATGGTGATATTAAGAGATGAGAGAGGAATATAATGAGAGGAGATGGGGAGAGACAGAATGGGGTAAATTATCTCATATGGAAGAGGCAAAGGAAAACTTTTAATGGAGGGGAAAAACAGGAAGGCAAAAGGAAATGAGTCAATCTTACTCTTATTGAATTTGGCTTATGGAGGGAATGATATGCATACTAAATAAGGTATCTCACCCTACAGAAGAGTAGGGAGGAAGGGGATAAGACAGGCAGGCTGTGGGGGGAGGAAAGTTGGAAGCACCCACTTTTGAAAAGGGACAGGATCAACATAGAGAACAGAACAAGTGGGAGGTGGAATAGGATGGAGGGAAATATAGTCAGTCTTTTACCATATATCCACCATGGAAATGTTTTGCATACCTATATTGAATTGCTTGTCTTCCCAGTAAGGGTGGGTGACAAGGGAGGAA
Source organism: Petaurus breviceps papuanus (assembly GCF_028583685.1). Lineage (NCBI taxonomy): Eukaryota > Metazoa > Chordata > Mammalia > Diprotodontia > Petauridae > Petaurus > Petaurus breviceps. Next base: position 35,086,840 of record NW_027187391.1, read on the forward strand.
GGGAATGAATCTAGAATTCAAAGTTTTAAAATCAAATGTTTAAATATATATGTATATATATATATACTATTATTAATATTATTTTACATACAAATGGGAAATAATATGTACAGTCACTGGGGCATAGAGGCCCACTGTGCCCCACTGGAAATTTGTAGGGGGGATGGGGGAAGATATGGGAGAGAGCATATTAGGGGAGGGGATATTCAGTGGGATCACTATTTTGGGGTGTTAGGTAGGGGAAAAACTCAAATTCTTGCAGAAATGAATGATGTAAACTAGAAATTAATAAAGCATTTGCTAAAGTAAAAAGGAAAGACTGGGGACTAACTATTTGAAATGTAAGCTCCTAAGTACAATAACTGTTTCTGCTTTTTCTTTGTATTTCTAGCCTTTAGCATTTATTAACAACCAAAACACTGTTCTGTGTATGAATTGCTGAAATGATTAGTTCCTTATTTGTGAAAATGAAGTCTATAGATTTATTGGGTGCTGTAGAAAAGGGAAGAAAAGTAACAATAGGGGAATAAAGAAATAGATCAGATGAAATGAGAAGTGATTTAAAGTCCTGGTTAGCTTGAAAAGAGTCACTTAGACATTAAGTGGATAAGTTTCTTCTCTGCCAGAGTGCTTGTTTTCTAGATTCTTATAAATCTTCTTAGTGATATCCCTTAGATCACTAGGAAGTTTACATCTTCACACTCAAACTAGAGCAATGACTTAAAAACATGGCTTTTAGTTTGACAAGTAAAGATATAGAAAGTCCCATACATTTTTTTCTGAATATATAGTTAGTTAAGTAATAGAGAGCCTGGAAATAGGAACCTCTGAACCATATATTGTCTTTTTTTAAACAATGGATAGAAATTAAGTAGCAGAAAGTAGATAGATGAGTCAACGTATTTAAATTCTCCTAAGGCTTACATAGAGAGCAAAATCATAGCTTCAGATAAACGATATTTTGAAGACAATTTTGCTTTATGGTACAGCATAACTATAGCTTTCCCTCACTAAAACCACAGAAACAAGAACAAAACAGACCAATTATGTCAGACGGACCACATTCATTCCACATAAGTTAAATAAAAGCATTTATTATCAACTTAAAGTTAGGAGTTAGACATATTAAATAATAGAATATAGTGGAACATATATCTTCTCTTCTATTGGCATATTAGGGTTTCCTCATAGGACATTCAGTGCAGTCACAGATAAAAAAAGCTGTTTAGACAGATAGGGATCATGTTGGTTTGAGAATTTTGAAAAGATCCATAGGTTCATTTCCAGTTCAGTTTAATTGATTTTCAATATTATTCTTTTGTTTATTTTGGAACCCCTTTCAGCATATTCCTTCCAAACATAAATTCTCTCGGAGAAGAAACATTATGATTCTCTTTTCTTAGTAAGGTAAGAACAGGTTATTTTCCCGAAAACCCCAAACCCTAGTCCTTAAAGTTCAAGGTATTACTTGGGTTCTAGCCACAAATTCTGGTAATATTCCAAAAAAGATTTCTCAAGTTTATTCATCCATTCTAAGCATTACTTCCAAAGAATTATAATTTCCACATAAGACTCTGTCAAAATGTTACTGATCACTTTCTGGATTCAATTGCTATTCTATTTAGAGACTTGTGCTAAGCTTTGCCATAATCAATGTCCTCTTAATGTATAAATTTTAGCTACTACATGTAATTCACAAATGAAAAAGATTTCCCATTAGTCTTCATGAGGTTGTCCATTAGAAGCTGAAGCATTTTAAGTTTTAATATTTTAATCTTAAAGAGAAGGCAAAGAATAAATATCATAGACAGGCCCTTTATTACAAATGGGTTATGCTCCAAATGTTCATTTTTAAGTTAGTTATTTGGTGCTTGAAATACATTTTCCCAAAGAAGATTGTAATAAATAGAGGTCCAAAACTAGTCCGGAAAAGCCTATTAATGTAGGCAAAATGCAATGCATTTGCTATGAAAAATAGAGGTGAATGCTGCCAAAAAAAACAAAACTAAATTAAATATGCTCTACATATCATATAGTTTTTGTTTGTAGATCCTTCCATCAAAGAGAATGAAATTAAATTAGAGGTATCGATCAATCTATCATCTCTGTATTAATTTATTTATCAGCATCATTTATCTATTCACCTATCAATATCTTTCCGACATCTAGGCAGCAATTTGGCATAGTGAATAGAGCTCTGGAACCTGATGTCAGGAAAAACAGAGTTCAAACCCTGTCTCAGAGACGTATTAGCTCTTTGACCCTTGGTAAGTTGCTTAACCATTATCTGTCTCAGTTTTCTTATCTATAAAATGAACATAATTATAGCACCAACCTCATAGGTTGTTGTGAAGATCAAATGATAATAATGTATGTAACATTAGCAAATTTTTAATATTTGCAGATCTTTAAGTGATATATAAATGCTATCTTTCTGTTTGTCCCTCTACCATCTGTTTTTTGTCTATCTACCACCTATACACCTTTTTATGTTGAATAGAATATTCTTATTCTAGTGCCCTACTATAGCACAGAAGTTACCCTGCAGCCTCTGTGTGCCAGAGGTAAGAATCTCGGGTTCTTAAGCACCAATGGTGTTTAAACTTTGACATTTTTCACCAAAATGTGAAAGCTTTCCATATAGTCTCGGACCATAGATTGGGCCTGGTGTCTTGGGACTACCATAACTTAAAGCTGGTTTTTTATCACAAGACTGACTACCAGTGATGACTTTTTAAGTCATTGATATGTCGAGTTTGAAATGCCTATGGAACATCCACTTCAAGGTGTCTAAAAATTATTTTAAGTTCTATGACTATAGGTCAAGACATACTAGGACTAGACATATTGACCAGGGAACATGTAAATTACAAAATGGTTTTTAGTCCTCTGTGCCCCCCATATACTTCCATAGTGACAATAACAGAAAATGAGATAGAGGGTGATAACAATCATCAAGTTCTTAAGTTGTCTGAAAAATACTAGATGAACTATCACTTCCCTTAATGTTTCATCATTATTCTATGACCAATATATTGTTACAGTATTGACAGAACAGTAACATACACTAAAAAAATGAAATCAGGAGACAAGACCTAATCAAATGGAAGGATGACTCTCAGGTTTGTTTCAGAGAAAAAAAATATGAATATTTGGTAGATTTGATTCATTTTTCTGAGAAAGAAAAGAAGCAATTCTTTGTGGGATAGTTGGAAATCTAGTTTTTGCAGTACTTAAGATGAACACAAGCAAATAGACCACTGTAAAGTAATAGCAGTTTATGGAGCAGCCTTTATTACAGAGAATGAAGTTGAAAATGTCTATAAAGAAGCTGGAATCTTCCAACTAAGTAAACACATATCTCCACACTTAGTGATTAAAATGAAAAGGCAGAGAAAAGGGAAGAGAGTAAAATTTCTGCTGCAAAATAACATTTGGATCTAAGAAATAAAGGTAGACAAAGACTTGTAGATTATGCAGAAACCAATCAATTAATCTATCAATAAGCTTTTTTTTTTTTGCTTTTTGGAGGGGTAAAGGCAGGGCAATTGGGGTTAAGTGGCTTGCCCAAGGTCACATGGCTAGTAAGTGTTAAGTGTCTGAGGCCAGATTTGAACTCAGGTCCTCCTGACTTCCAGGGCTGGTGCTCTATTCACTGCACCACCTAGCCACCCATCAATAAGCATTTTTAAGCATGTTTTTAAATTATATGCCAGGCATCATGATAAGCACTGGTAGAATAAAAAGAAAGAAGGAAAACTCTCCCCTCAAGGAACATATTGTCTAGTGCGCATCCAGCAATGTTTAAAAAAACAAGTAGGTACATACAAGGTGTGTATAGAATTTATGGAAGGTACTATGAGAGGGGAAGTTATTAGCAGCTGTGGGTGGGTGAATGGGAGTAAAAACCTTTTACAGAAGGTGGGAATTGAATTGGGTATTGAAGGAAGCCATAGAAATCAAGAGATACAAAACTGAGCAGAAATTCCAGGCATGGGGACCAGCCAGAACAAAAGCATTAAGAAAGGATATGGAGTGTCAAATTTGAGAAATTACAAGTAGTATATTGTAGCTAGATTGTGAAGTCTGTGGAGAGGAGCAAAGTATAAGAAGACTGAAAAAGTGGATAGAAATGCACAGGCCATAAAGGGCTTTAAGAGCCAGATGATTTTATATTTTATCCTGGAAGTAATTGGGAGCCAGTGGAACTCATTAAACAGGGGAGAACCATGGTCAGTCTTATACTTAAAAAAATCACATTTGCACATGTGTGAAAGATGAACTGAAATGGACACCTTGAGGCCCAGAGACCAGTTGGTTGTTGCAGTCCAGGTAAAAACTGTGAAAGCTTGAATAAGGATAATGGCTACATGAGTAGAGAGAAGGGAATGTAGGACAAATATTGTGAAGCTACAAAGGACAATATTTATCCATGGATTGGTCATATGGGTTGAGTGAATGACAAGCCAAGGATGATACCAAAGTCAAAAGCCTGGGAAACCAGTAGGCTGATGATTGCATGGATAGTAATATGGAAGATGGGAAGAAGGGGGGAACTGAGGGAAAAGAAGGATGTCTGTTTTGTACATGTTGAGTTTGAGGTGTGTATGGGGTCACCTAGTTCAAGATGTTTATGAAATAATTGGAGTTCCATGACTGTAAAATAGGAGATAAACTAGGATTGGAAATATTGAGCTAGGAATTACTGGCACAGATGATAACTGAACTCGTAGTACCTCATGAGATTATAAAATGAGACAGTAGATAACAAAAAAAGAGAAGGTCTAGGAGAAAGCCTTGGGGCAGCCCCATGACTGGGTGAGACATGGGTGAAGAATCAGAAAGGGAGACTGAGAAGGAGTAGTCAGAGAGGAGGAGAATCAGGATATAGCAATGTCATGAAAACCTATAAAGAAGATGATGCTTATATGATTTTTAATTTTTCGTTTTTTTGTGGCTTCCCCTTTCTGTTGTTTCTTCTTTCACAATGTGACTAATGTGGAAATACGTTTACATGATTGCACATGTATAACCTATATCTGATTGCTTGTCATCTTGGAGAGTGGGGATAGGAGGGAGAAAAAATTTTGAACTCAAAATGATAAAATATGAATTTTGAAAACTATCTTTACATGTAATTGAAAAAATACTTTTAAAATATGATGCTTAGACAGTGTGAATATTTTCTTGAGGAATATTGTTAGAAGGGATGAAATGCTGTTAAAATCAAAGAATAATATCATATAAAATATAAAATAAGTAGATAGAAAGAAAAGAAACAACTTTTTAAAAATAAACATATCATTTCAGCATCAGCTGTGTTTGTCTAATCAAGTCATTAAGTGCTTGGATCAAAGGTTAAAATCAATACCAGATTAGAAGAAAGCATAGTGATGAGAAGTCACTGGATAGAAAAGATGATTCCATTCTGGACTCTTTGAATGAGTGATCAACTTCAAAGATAGGAAATGAACAAAAGTAAAGAACTGGGTGACCATTATCTGTATAACAGAAATTCAACTTTTGAAAAACAGTTGCTATAACAAACGATTAAAAATTGGGCTCAGAAACTAAAATCTTACAAATCAACATTATGTATGTTGCATTGTATTTTGATTTATTTTGTTAAACATTTCCTAATGATATTTTACTCTGGTTTGGGCTTTACTTGGAAATTTTGCAGGCCTAAGCTTTGATACCCTTGACCAGGAGAGTCAATAGCCATTTTTCAGTCTTTATTTTTCACAGTTGAAGTCAGATATATTAACATCATTATGTCACTGTCATAATGACCTTCAAATTTTGCAATAAAAGGTTTAAATTACTCTTTGTCATATTTTCTCATCTGCATTAGCATTTGAAATTATTTTTTATTTTTTGTGTTTTCAGATTCCCTTTATTTTCAATACTGTAGATCCCTTCCATTCCCACTACCTAGTGTAACAAGCACAAATAAATAAATAAATAAAAAGAGAAGAAAAAGAAATTCAAACAACTAGCCAATATACCCATAGCTGCCCCCTCCCCCACTTTGGAAAAGTAGGAAAGGTGGTTCATATTCTTATATCTTCTTTAAGATGGATCTTGGTCATGACAATTTTAAAAGATAGAATTTTGTTTTTTCTTTGAATTTACATTCTTGTTATTGTGCATGTTATTTTCTTTGTTTTGCTTATTTCATTCTGCATGATTCCATATGTCTTCCCACAGGATAGAGGCAGAGACTGACTCCATGATTTCACTGGAATAGGGAGCTCTTCATGGTGAGAAAAACCCCATCTGCCATTGCATGTGACTATTCTCTTTGCCACCTCTAGTCTTGGGAGAGTTGTCCAAAGCACTGAGAGACTAATTGACTTGCCCAGGGTCACAAAGCCAGGAGGTGGCAGAGGCAGAACTTGAGTTCAGGTCTTCTTGGCTTTAATCTCAACTCTCCCTTATTTTATATGGATTGTCAATTTATCCCCTATTCCACTATTGCATTCTGTCTCATTAAGTCTTTCCATGCCTCTCTGAATTTTTCATATTTATCTTTTCTGATAGTGCAATGATATTTTTTTACATTCATTTACTATAAATTTTTTAGTCACTCACAATTTAAAATTCAACATGTTGTTTCTAGTTCTTTGCTACTGTAATAAATGTTGTTATATTATTAATATTTTGGAATATATGAGGCTTTTGTTTTTCTTTTATCTTTGATTTCTTTGGGATACCTCTGGGCCAAGGAGATCTCTCCAGTGGTCTCTATATTTTGATGGTAAGTATTGAATCATATATGTATATATGTGTAAAACCTATATAGTATTTTATTTATTATATAATATAGGCATAATTATACAAAGTATGTGAATATATACATACACAACTATACATACACATATACATCTAGTATATATGTGTATGTATACACAGATGCACATATAAGGATTCGCATATGCATACAGAAATATCCATATTAATATGTATATGTATATCTATATACATGTGTATATATACACATACATATGTACTCATATCTATATGTACATATATACACACACTCATGTGTACATATATATGTGTGTATATATGCATATATGTATATGTGTGTATACACATATATACACACACTTACATACACACATATATATGTGATATGTGTCTGGGGAAATTTGATTTCTTAAATCAATACATCTTCTAGCATATTAGAATTTTACTTGATTAATACAAATTTTGATTTATGCTTCTCAATCAATAATATCCAAAATCTATGTCTCAAGACTGAGATAGGTGTTATCTATTTTCAATAGGAAGCATGCTTTTCAATATTCTGTAAGAACACAGTGGACATCACTTTCAGTGTAAATGAAACCTTAAGCACCCTAGCTGCTAAATTTTAACTGTCCTTGGCAATATTAATTTCCTTTATAAGAAAAAAAATATTCTTCAGAATGTTGTAAACAGGTATAAATTTCTGCATTTTTTCGCATTATTAAAAAAGGCATATGAACATTTTAGCCATTTTCTTAGTTTGCATAAAAGTAAGATTTTTGAAGACAGATGTTTCTTCATTCTTATCTTTGAGTTCTAAGAGTCAGTGTGCCACAGTGGATAGGTAGCCAGGTTCAGAGCTTTCTCTGTGACCCTGGGTAGGTTGCTTAACTTCTCAGTGCTCTAAGCTAGTGGTGTCAAACTCAAATAGACATATCCTTGTGGGTAGTATATGGACTTAGAAAATCACAAATTGACACTATCTATGTTGCATTGCACTTTTTTATTTACTTTGTTAAAGCTTTTCCAATTAAATTTTTACTTGGGTTGGCCCTGATCAAGATTTTATGGCCACTTGAAGCCTCTATACTATGAGATTGACATAGACATAGACTCCAGACAAATGATACTAGAAGTGTCTAACTTGCATTGGTAGAGGGAGTTTCCTCAACCAGGACTTCTTTCTACTGGTTAAATAATTGGTCTAATCAAGTCAAGTATTACTTGAAGAGTTTTTGGCATATAATAGTCACTTAAACATTATCTTTGGATAGGTTGGTAACTTCAAATTACTTTCAAGAATGGTTATACCAATTTAAAGATCTACCAGTAGTGTAACAGTGTACCCATCTTCCCACTATCTTTTCTTAACTTAAGAAAACTTAATTTACTTCTTCCATCTTTTTTAATCTTTGCTAATTTCTTGGATGTGATGTGAAATCTGAATCGTTTTTATTTGCATTAAAATAATTCGTGATTTAAATAATTACTACCTCTAAATTTACTCTCTAAACCCATATGCACACTAGTAGCTAGTATTCTTAGTTCGTAGTGGCTGGCTATATCTCTTCTCTCAGTGTTCTAGGGGTACTTCTCTAGGTGTAGTAGGATCTTTCTAGTGGCATTGGCATGAGCCCCATTTTTAAATTTTTTCTCCCCCATATCAATAACCAGAATTATGGCCCCATTATCATCTAACCAACTGATGTCAATTAGCCTTTTAAAAAAAACTACTGAAAAGATATTGTAAGAGTCCAAAAAAAAAATTCTCTAAACTGGGCTATATCCTCTCCTCTACCACCTTTGGCCCTGGGAAAACTGGGTTCAAACTTGAAGTGGTTGTTACAGAGCATCTGCCTCCATCAAATTTAATTCTGAATGTGACATAGCTGTTCCCTTGCTTTCAGGACATAATGTCTCATTTGCTGATTCAATTCACTGCTGGGCTGTATCTCTGTAACAGTTTATTCCTCAGGACTGTTCACCCCACTGTGGAGGAAAGTGCTTTAGATTTCAGGTTTTGTACATCTGATGGCTCTTCTAAATCTTTCAAAGCCTACAAGTTTGTAGCCTAGTCTGGCTCATCTTCCACACTAATTCAGGACAAAATGAAACACATTGTGGATAGAAAAAAATGCCGCAAGTTCAAAGTTTCATGCTGCCCCAGGGTACTGGTGCTGGCTTGCTTTCACCACTCCATGACATAAAATAGCAATCCTTACCATGTCTCAGTCACCACCAGAAAAGAGACCTCAATTTGGCCAGTTTGTGACTTTTGTACACAAACTTAGCTCCAATTCAGGAGATAGTTAAAAAGTCTTGTCTTTACTGCAAAGGAAGTGGACAGAAAACAGAAAACAATAGCAGAATGACGTATCACCCTCCAACCCCCAATATGTGGCTTGACATTCAGATGGAGTCCCCAGAATATGCTTCTGTGACTGGGTTCTTATCAGTCTGCTCATTATTAGAACAATCTTTCCCATCATTATTAATAGTTTTCCATATTTTGAGAACCATTTGTTTACATCCTACCTCTTATCTATTAGAGAATGACTCTTCATCTTACATATTTTTATTAATTCCTTATATATCTTGAATATTAGACCTTATAAGAAGTATTTAGTAAATTCTCCCCAATTGACAGATTCTTTTCTCATCTTAGGTACATTGATTTTTTTAAGTGCAAAATATTTTCAATTTATTATAAATCCAAATTATCTTTTATCTTCTGTGATCAACTCAGTCCATTAATTTTGTTAAGAAGTTCCTCCTTTTCCATAGTTACATAACATACATAATCTGATTCTTCTCTATTTAAAAATAATTATATGATTATTAATATTCAGGTTGCATATCCATTTGTAATTTATTGTGGTATAAGGTAAAATTTACTCGTATAGACCTAATTTATTTCAAATTTTCTCAGCATTTCTTGTCAAATAGGAAATTCTTCCCTAATTTATGTTCTTTGATTTATCAAAAATGTTATTGAGTTCAGTTGTTGCTAATTCTTCCTTATATTCTCTGTGCTAGTGATCTACTTAAAAAAAAAAGTTTTAACTAGTTTGAAATTTGCCATTTAGAAATTAAGCATTCCTATATATAAAATTACATTATTTTCATTTATTCATTTTTACTCTTTTGGAGTTCATCTGCCATCATATATGAAACCATAGCCTAATGACTTGCCACCATTTACTAGCTAAATGACTGTAGTTAGGTTGTTTATTTTATACCCTGAGATTTAGTATGGTGTAGTGGATTTAGAATCAGGAGACCTATTTTTTAGTTACAGCATTGATGCTTATTGGCCTTTAAAAAAACCTCTCAATAGTTCACTAAACCTCTCTGAATTTTAGTACTTTAATGCCCAAAATAGTAATAGAAATCTCTACTTTGCTATTTACTACTTTTGTTATCTTGGCCAAGTCACTTAACCACTCTGGGCTTCATTTTCCTCATCTGTATATAAAAAGAGTTGAACTAAACAACTCCTTCATGTCTCTTCTAGCTCTACATCATGATCCTATGGTCAAGAAGTTACACATGTGGGGTAGCCAGGTGGTTCAGCAAGTAAGAGCACTGGCTCCAGTGTCTGGATGACCTGGGGATCAAATCTGGGCTCAGATACTTAGCACACACCCAGAAATAACTGGCCATGTAAATTTGAGCAAGTTACTTAACCCCGATTGCTTTAAAAAAAACAAAAAGAAGTTACACATGCTACCTACCCCAAAATGGCTCCCCATTCTTCAAAGACAAAATAAAATTCTAGCTTATCATTCAAGGTCTTCCATAATCTGGTTACAACTAACCTTTCCAGTTGAATTTCATATTATTCTTCCTAATACTTTCTATATTCTAGACAAACTTACTTACTGTAAGAGGGGACATTATGGCATCTTGTTTTGCTCCCACAGATATTATTGGGGGATAATTAACACTCGAAACTTTGGGGGAAACTTATCTTATTTTACTAAGATAATGGCCATCCTGATGCCAGGAGGAATCAGAAAGGCTGGGGATAGGATAATCAGTTCAAACCTGAGAGGCCAGGTGTGGGTTGCCAGTGTCCTCACTACTGTTCTTGATCAACTAATTTCATTAATATTAATGGATGTATGATCTGGGAGGGGAAATATGTAATGAGGGCATGTAGTGGGAATGTAAGGAAGAGTTGTAACCTTGAGTAGTCTGGAACAATCCCGACTCTGAGGGGAAGAGTCAGAATACCCTAACGATATTTAAGCTTGCCCTTCCTTTTTTTTGTGGCATGAGTGTTCCTAGTTAGCACCTCACCTGCTTCTAAAGTGTAATGAACATCTTCCTCTGTCCACTCTTTTTCTGAGCTCTTTCAGTGAGAATGGGTCTATCACTTGACTCTCCCTACCTGGGAAGTCCTGTGATTTCCACCACTATGTTTCTCACACCTACCAAAATGTTCCTTTAATTCAGCCTTCCATCTTCTCCCTCTCTACACTAAAGCAGGCTGTTTTCTTTTGCCTAGAAGATACTATTTTCATCTTCATTTCTCAGAATCCTTTGCTTTATTTAAAATTAAATTCAGTCATTACCTCTTCCATGGTGAATTCTTTACTATTCTCTTCAGTGATTAGTACTCATTTTTTCCTTCAATTATATTCTATTGTGCTTATCTCTATTGCCAGTAGAATGTAAGCTCCCTGAGGGCAAGGATTGTTTCACCTTAGCTTTTATATCCTCAGGGTCCAGCACTGTGCATCAAAGATAAGAGTCTATTAGAAAAGTTTGTTTAAGGAATTCAGTTGAAGGTGCTTTGTAAATTTTAAAATGTTATGCAAATGTGTTATCATTTTTATTGTTAATAAACAATCTTTCTGAATTCCATTTTTCTTATCTCTAAAAGAAAATAATACTTGCACTACATTTCTCTCAGGGTTGTTATATAGCTTGACAAATTGTAAAGTTCTAGTTATATAGACTATAATTATAAAGGACCCCAGATCTTTTTCCTAGGCCACGTGTTATATTTACATTGCCTTTC
>NW_027187391.1:35098628-35212434 GCF_028583685.1 Petaurus breviceps papuanus
TTTATTTAATGACATTCTAACTACCATCACAAAAGAATTCAAAGGAGAGTCTGAAAATAAGGATTCACATCAAATATGGTAACTTGAGATTCATAACCTCCACCAAATTATGACTGGTTGTCATTTGAAGGTAGTCTGTAATGCATTTCTGAATATGGCTTTGGTTTGATTTCATTGAATTCTTAAGAAGCCCAAGAGAAAGCATTAAAAATCTACATGAATAGGGATGCTTGATGAGAGCAAAATTTAATTATTTTTGAAGGCAAGACAAATCACAACAAGGTGCTGCTGTAGCAGCAAGTTTCAAAACAAATTCATTATTAAAAAAAATCCAAACAAACCCCCAAAATAACCTACCTAAATACCTCTCAGTTGAAGAGCAGACACCACCTAAGATTTGGCCCAAAGCCATATTTTGGGAAGCTTAGGAAAGCTCCACATTTCTCACCTTCAAATAAGGCAGTTATATTGATGATTCCCTTTTGTTTCTGTTTTCATTCTCTATAGTCCTACCTGTCTTTTATTATGTGCCTTAGATGATAAATTGTCAGGGTTTGTGGATCTTTGAATACAATCCAAAACTTCACTACTTGAAACATAGACTAAGCAGATCACAAAGGCCCTATGCTATGGTCTTTTATGTTGCAGTGTCTATAACTGGTTAGTTTTGCCTTTTAAGTATTTTTCAGGGAAAAATGTCTCTCTCCCCCATCACCAACTCATTCAAAATTTTGCCTAAAATTTGAATTGCTCCCTCCTTCAGGCTACCATTTCCTCTACTGTCCTGTCACACTCTCTACTTCCTAGCTCAATGAGTTAAGAGAATTTAAGTGGAGAGGATGTTTGACAGACTGTCCTGAAAGCAAGGAGACTTGGGTACTAGACTTGACTCTGTACCAGACTTATTTTGAAACTTTTTTTCAAGCATAATCATTTTATTAGCAAAGCTAGCTATCGCCAATAAAAGGGACCCAAAGCTCCTCAGTACACAAGGGGCCAACTGACAGAGCAGCTCTTTTATTGCTGAGGTGAGTATACAAAAATCCAAACAATAAAGTAGGAGACAAAAATAACATGGGACTTCAGAGATGGAGAATGAGTTTTGACTGGCTAGCATCAAGAGTAAGACATTGTGCTCTGACTAGTTGGTGACGGTTAAATCAGTGGCCTTACCAGCCAGACCATTATCTTATGACTCACACCCTGTTGAAAGTCTTGTGGTAGGCAAACATTCTATCACTAGACTGACACATTCCCTGGAAAGTCCAACAGTTGGCCCATTTCTAAGGGGGAGGAAGCTTGTAGTTTGTATACTACTGATTTCAATATACTAGTAACCTTTTGATTCCTAATGAGCTCTGTAAAAAGATGAATGTAAAAGAGGCACCTGAAGTTGTTTCTGTTGCCAGGGAGCTTGCAGGATGTGAGAGGTAAGCTACAAAGGTAGAGTAGGGAACTGAAGTTACAAGTTTAAGGGAACTCCAAATCACATAATGAGGGGACCAAATAATACATAGTGCTTTGATACATAATAAATTGACAGAGCATAGTGGGATATCAATGTTCATTTCCACAGTCTGAGGAGGAGACACTGCTACAGACATTTGCTATAGAGACAGTCATTGGCATTTGGTTATCAGGTTTTGGTGCTATGCTTCTGGGAAGAATAGGGTGCACCGAAGTTACTTGAGGCTTAATTCTCTGATGCTGGTGAAAGTGAAAACTTGGGGAGAGGCCTGAATGATCTTGGGTGGACCCTTAGAAGATTGACTTTTTACACTTAATCTGGTGAGGAGACTAGGATGTTTTAACATTAACAGGTTCTCTATAACCCTTCTGATGCTTCTCTTGCTTCTTGTATCTGAATGTCAAATTTTCTATTCAACTCTGGTTTTTTCATCAAGAATGCTTAAAAGGGGGGGGGGGGCGGAGCCAAGATGGCGGAGTAGAAGCACGACCCTCCTGCAGCTCCAGCTTCCACCCTCCCCAATCCATGTAAAAAGGGGACTCTAAACAAACTTTGGAGCTGCAGAACCCACAAAATGACACAGAGAAGCTAACCTCCCGCTGAAAACAGCCCGGCAGGCCGGCAAAAATCGGCCAGTGCAATGCTCTGGGAGCCGAGCCCAGCCCCACGCCTAGGCTTTAGCCCCAGGGCGGGCCTGACCAGCCGCCAGCCAGAGGGACTCCAGATCAGCAGCAGCTGTGGCCATTTCCAGATTTATCAATACATAGATGCGAAGGACAGGTTCTAATAAGGAATAATAGCAGGCGACGGCAGCAGCGCAGTGGGCCGCAGGCCGGGAAGGTGCAGCGGCCTGTGTGGGAAGGCGTGGCGGACGCAGGCCTGGAAGAGGCCTGATCAACTCGGAGGGCAAGTCTTCCCACCAACCACAAGGTCCACTACCAGGACTATCACCAAAGGGCTGGGACTGGAAAGAGCAAGGTAAGAAGCAAATACAGGGGCCCCTATACTGGACAGCAAACACTCCTGGGGCTACCACTTCATAGACCAGAAATCTTTTTTTTTTTTTTAAAGCCCCTTTCAGGACCTCCAAAGACAAGGATGGCAGAGTGAACCCCACTTGCTCCAAACCCCCCATCTGACCCTGAAAATATAGTAACTCTTGCCCCAGGGCAAAACCCTCTACAGTAAAGGCTTGGGATCCTAGAGGAAGGGTGTGGCTAGGACTCTGCCTCAAAATGGGTAGAAAGCAGACTACAAAGACAAAGACTCTAGAGTCCTACTATCCTCAGAGGGAGGAACCAACCTCAGAGGGAGACACTTTGGACTCCACACCCACAGCTGAGACTTCAACAGGGAATGGATCCCAAGCACAGAAGGCTCTCCTAGATGAGATCAAAAGGAGCTTTGAAAGCAAAATGAGAGAGATAGAAGACAAAATGAATAATTCTCTCAAAACGAAAATAGCAGAATTCGAAAAACATTATAATGAGGAAAACATCTCTCTAAAAAGAAAAGTGTATGATATGGAAAAGGAGCTTCAAAAATTAACCAAGGAAAATGCTTTGCTAAAAACCAGAATTAAACAAATGGAAACAAATAACTCTATGAGGAACCAAGAATTAGCCAAACAAAACAACAAAAATGAAAAATTAGAAAAAGAGGTAAAATACCTCAAAGAAAAAATAACTGACCTGGAAAACAGATCCAGGAGAGATAATCTGAGAATGATAGGCCTACCAGAAAATTATGATGAAAAAATGAGCCTGGACAACATTCTCCAAGAGCTCGTTAAGGAAAACTGCCCTGAGATACTAGAACCTGAGGGGAAAATAGAAATCGACAGAATCCACCGGACACTTGCTGTAAGAGATCCCAAACTGAAAAATCCTTGAAATGTTGTGGCCAAACTCCAGAACTACCAGATAAAAGAGAAAATACTTCAAGCGGCCAGAAAGAAACAATTCAAATATCGAGGGTCCACAGTGAGGATTGCACAGGATTTGTCAGCCTCCACACTGAAAGATCGGAGGCAGTGGAATACAATTTTCAGGAAGGCAAAACAGCTCGGATTACAACCAAGGATCACATACCCAGCGAGACTGAGCATATTCTTCCAGGCAAAGAGATGGTCATTCAATGATATAACAGAGTTCTAGACCTTCTTGATAAAAAAGCCAGAACTCAATGGAAAATTCAACCTCCAATTATGAGAAGCAACAGTGACTTAGAAAGGTAAACAAGGAGAACACACATCATTTTAGAGGGAAAGAGGGGAGGGAGAGGAGCTTCACATGAGATCTGTTCCTGTCATTCTTGATGCGAAGAAAAAATAGCATACCTCATTAAGTATAACAATATCCTACAGGCAGTAGGAGGGGGAAAGGGTTACAAAAGGGGGGTGGGAGTGATTTGTAGTGAGGGAAGTAGTAAGGGGAAAAGGGGAGGAAAAGAGAGGGGGGCTGAAAGGGAACACTGAGGGAGGCGGTGGTCAAAAGGAAAACTATTAAGGGGGGGAAGGGAGAAGGGAGGGAAAATACGAACATTAACAGGGGCAGGAATAGGATGAGGGGAAAGAAACAGATAACAATCATAACTGTAAATGTGAATGGAATGAACTCTCCTATAAAACGGAGACAGATAGCAGAATGGATTAGAAATCATAATCCTACAATATGCTGTTTACAAGAAACACATTTGAAACAGAGGGATACACACAAGGTAAAGGTAAAAGGTTGGAGTAAAATATATCATGCCTCAGCTAAAGTAAAAAAAGCAGGGGTAGCAATCCTTATCTCAGATAAAGCAAATGCAAAAATTGACCTAATTAAAAGAGATAAGGAAGGAAACTATATCCTGTTAAAAGGCACCATCGAGAATGAAGCAATATCACTACTTAACATATATGCACCAAGTGGTGTAGCATCCAAATTCCTAGAGGTGAAGGTAAAGGAATTAGAGGAAGAAATAGATAGCAAAACTATACTAGTGGGAGACCTTAATCTCCCCCTATCTCAACTTGATAAATCCAACCTCAAAATAAACAAGAAAGAAGTTAAGCAGGTGAACAGGATCTTAGAGAGGATAGGTATGATAGATCTCTGGAGAAAACTAAATGGGGATAAAAAGGAATATACTTTCTTCTCAGCAGTTCATGGCACATATTCAAAAATTGACCATGTTCTAGGGCATAAAAACCTCACAATTCTATGCAGTAAGGCAGAAATATTAAACGCATGACTCTCAGATCATGATGCAATAAAAATTATATGCAATAAATGGCCAGGGAAAGACAGACTAAAAACTAACTGGAAATTAAACAATTTGATCCTAAAGAATGAGTGGGTCAAACAAGAAATTATAGAAACAATCAGTAATTTCATTCAAGAGAATGATAATAATGAGACAACATACCAAAATCTGTGGGATGCATTAAAGGCAGTTCTTAGGGGAAGTTTTATATCCCTGAGTGCATACGTGATTAAATTAGAGAAAAGGGAGCTCAACAAATTGGGCATGCAATTAAAAAACCTAGAAGAAGAACAAATTCAAAATACCCAATTAAATACTAAACTAGAAATATTGAAGACTAAAGGAGAGATTAATAAAATCGAAATTAAGAAAACTATTGAATTAATAAATAAAACCAAGAGCTGGTTTTATGAAAAAACCAACAAAATTGATGGACCCTTAGTCAATATGATAAAAAAAAAGAAAGAAGAAAACCAAATTATGAGTATCAAAAATGAAAAGGGTGAATCTACCTCCAATGAAGAGGAAATCAAAACAATAATTAGGAATTATTTTTCCCAATTGTATGCACATAAATTTGACAATCTTAGGGAAATGGATGAATATTTAGAAACATACAAGTTGCCCAGATTAACTGAAGAGGAAGTAAATTACTTAAATAATCCCATCTCAGAAAAAGAAATTGAACAAGCCATCAGTCACCTCCCTAGGAAAAAATCTCCAGGGCCAGATGGATTCACTAGTGAATTCTATCAAACATTTAAAGAACAATTGATTCCAATACTCTGCAAATTATTTGGGAAAATTAGTGAAGAAGGAGTCCTACCAAATTCTTTTTATGACACAAATATGGTACTGATACCTAAATCAGGAAGAGATAAAACAGAGAAAGAAAATTATAGACCAATCTCCCTCATGAATATAGATGCAAAAATTCTAAATAAAATACTAGCCAAAAGACTACAGAAACTTATCTCAAGAATGATACACTTTGATCAGGTAGGATTTATTCCAGGAATTCAAGGATGGTTTAATATTAGGAAAACCATCAGTATAATTGAGCATATCAACAATAAAACTAGCAGAAACCACATGATCATCTCAATAGATGCAGAAAAGGCTTTTGACAAAATACAACATCCATTCCTATTAAAAATATTAGAAAGTAGAGGAATAAATGGAGCCTTCCATAAAATAATAGGTAGCATCTATTTAAAGCCATCAGCAAGTATTATATGCAATGGGGAGAAGCTGGAAGCATTTCCCATAAGATCAGGGGTGAAACAAGGGTGTCCACTATCACCCCTCTTATTCAATCTGGTACTAGAAATGTTAGCAGTAGCAATTAGAGAAGAAAAAGAAATCAAAGGAATCAAGTTAGGCAAAGAAGAGACCAAGCTATCACTCTTTGCAGATGATATGATGATATACTTAGAGAATCCTAGAGAATCAAGTAAAAAACTGCTTGAGACAATAAATAAATTTGGCGAAGTTGCAGGATATAAAATAAACCCACATAAATCCTCGGCATTCCTATATATTTCCAATGAAACTCAACAGCAAGAACTAGAAAGAGAAATCCCATTTAAAGTTACTGTAGACATTATAAAATATTTGGGAATCTACCTGCCAAAACAAACCCAGGACCTGTATGATCATAACTACAAAACACTTTTCACACAAATAAAGTCAGATCTAACTAATTGGAAAAATATCAATTGCTCATAGATGGGTCGAGCTAATATAATAAAAATGACAATTTTACATAAATTAAATTATATATTTAGTGCCATACCAATTAATTTACCAAAAAACTACTTTATAGAGTTAGAAAAAATAGTAACAAAATTCATCTGGAAGAATAAATGGTCCAGAATATCAAGGGAATTAATGAAAAAAAAATGCTAGGGAAGATGGACTAGCTTTGCCAGATTTCATTCTGTACTATAAAGCAGCAGTCATCAAAACTACTTGGTACTGGCTTAGGAATAGAGGAGTAGATCAATGGAATAGATTAGGCACACGAGATTCAGAAGTCAATGACTACAGTAATGTATTGTTTGATAAACCCCCAGACCCTGGTTTTTGGGATAAGAACTCACTATTTGACAAAAACTGCTGGGAAAACTGGAATATAGTATGGCAGAAACTGGACATAGACCATTATCTAACACCATATACCAAAATCAAGTCTAAATGGGTTCATGATCTAGGTATAACAGTTGATGCTGTAAGCAGTCTGCTAAAACAAGGAATAGTTTACCTATCAGACTTGTGGAGAGGCAATGACTTTATGATGAAACAGGAATTAGAGAACATTATAAAATGTAAAATGGATAATTTTGACTACATGAAATTGAAAAGTTTCTGTACAAATAAAGCCAATGTAACCAAGATTAAGAGGGAGGTGGGAAATTGGGAAAGAATCTTTACAACCTATGTCTCTGACAAAGGACTCATCTCTAAAATATACAGAGAACTGAGTCAAATTTATAAGAATACAAGTCATTCCCCAATTGATAAATGGTCAAAGGATATGAACAGGCAGTTTTCAGAGGAAGAAATTAAAGCTATCTATAAGCACATGAAGAAATGCTCTAATTCACTATTGATTAGAGAAATGCAAATCAAAACAACTCTGAGGTACCACATCTCACCAGTCAGATTGGCTAAGATGACAAAACAAGAAAATGACAAATGCTGGAGAGGATGTGGGCAAACTGGAACACTAATGCATTGTTGGTGGAGTTGTGAACTGATCCAGCCTTTCTGGAAAGCAATATGGAACTATGCCCAAAGGGCTATAAATACTTTCATACCCTTTGATCCAGCAATACCACTCCTAGGGTTATATCCCAAAGAGATCATAGAAATGGGAGAAAGACCCATATGTACAAAAATGTTTATAGCAGCTCTTTTTGTTCTGGCAAAGAATTGGAAATTAAGGGGGTGTCCATCAATTGGGGAATGGCTGAACAAGTTGTGGTATATGCATGTTATGGAATATTATTGCGCTATAAGAAACGGGGAGCAGGCGGTCTTCATATTTACCTGGAGAGGCTTAAAAGAACTGATGCTGAGTGAGAAGAGTAGAACCAGGAGGAATTTGTACACAATTACACACACAACGTATGTGTGATGACCAACTTTGATAGACTGGACTCTTCTCAACAATGCAGGGATATGTCAATCCCAAAAGACGCATGATGGAGAGAAAAACGTGCATCCAGAGAAAGAACTAGAAAGAACTAAATTTATATCCAGGTGGAAGCAAAATACCTGATCTTTTTCGTTCTCTTATTTGATTTTATGTCCTCTTTACCATTTTTCATTCCAGCTGGTATAATCCATCCTTATAACCTGACCATTGTATAATGTGAAAGTATTACAGATCCTATACTTGATTATAAGACGCCATGGGGGGGAGGAGAAGGAGGGGGACAAAATGTGAAATTCAAGGAATTGTGGAATTTAATCCTGTAAACTAAAAGGAAACAAACAAATTAATAAATTAAAAATTGAATTAAAAAAAAAAGAATGCTTAAAAGTCCTCTATTCCACTGAATGACCATATTTTCCCCTGAAACATGATACTCAGTTTTTCTGGATAGGTGATTCTAGGTTTTAATCCCAGCCCCTTTGCCCTCTGGAATATCAATTCCAAGCCTTTCGATCCCTCAGTGTAGAAGTTGCCAGATCCTGAGTTATCCTGATTGTGTTTCAATATTCAATATTCAAATTGTTTCTTCCTAGTTGCTTCTAATATTCTCTCCTTGATCTGGGAATTTTGGAACCTGGCTATAATATTCCTAGGAGTTTTCTTTTTGGGATCTTTTTCAGGAGGTGATTGGTGGATTCTTTCAACCTCTATTTTGCCCTCTGGTTCTAAAACTTCAGGGCAGTTTTCCTTGAGAACTTCTTGGAGGACGATTTCCAGGTTCTTTTTTTGATCATGGCTTTCAGGTAGTCCAATAATTTTAAAATTCTCTCTCCTGGATCTATTTTCCAGGTCAGTGGTTTTTCCAATGAGGTATTCACATTGCCTTCTATTCTTTCATTTGTTTGGATCTGTTTAACAGCATCTTGATTTTTCATAAAGTCACTAGCTTCCATTTGCTCCAATCTAATTCTGAAGCAATGATTCTCCTCAGTGAGCTTTTGACATTCTTTTTCCATATGGCAAATTCTGCTTTTTAAGGCATTCTCCTCCTCATTGCCTTTTTGAGCCTCTTTTGCCATTTGAGTTAGTCTGTTTTTTAAGGTATTATTTTCCTCAGTCAGGCTGTTGACTCTCATTTCATAATTTTCTTGCATTGTTCTCATTTCTCTTCCCAATTTTTCCTCCACTTCTCTTTTCTGTTCCTTAAGTTCTTCTATGGTCTGTAACCAGTTCATATTTTCCTTTGAAGCTTTTGGTGCAGGAGTTCTGACTTCACTGTCTTCCTCCTGTTCCATGCTTTGCTCCTTTTTGTCCCCAAAATAGGAGTCTAATATTGGAGTCTTCTGTTTGCTTTGCTTCCTGTGCCTGGCCATGTTGCCACTCAATTACTTGACTTTTGGGTATTTTGCCACAGTAGGACTTCACTACCAGACAGGGGAGATTTGTACCAAATGTTGGGGTTTTCTCAGCTGCCTGAGCTATTAGTTGGGTGCCCTCTCTGAGGTCTCCACACATTCTGGCAAGCTGGTTGCACACCCCAGGACCTCCACCCTAGACTGCAATCCAGATCCAAGCAGGTTAAAGCAAGAGTGATTACACCTCAGACTGGTCACTTGGTCCCCCTACAGTCTGCAGGCCGGTAGCTGAAGCTGCCACGTGGTGGGGGCTACACCTCAGAGGCTTCTTGCCCCAGGAGTAAAAGGCCACGCACTCCCAACTACTGGGTCCCAAAGTCCACACTGCACTGACCTCACACTTTGTCCTTAGCATCTATGTGTTGATAATTCTGGATTGCCACAGCTGCTGGTGATCTGGAATCCCTCCAGCCGGTGGCTAGTCAGGCCCGCCCTGGTACTAAAACTTTGGAGTGGAGCTGGGCTGGGCTCCCAGATCGCTGTGCTGGCAGATTCCTACCAGCCGGCCAGGCTATCCTCAGTGGGAGGTTAGCTTTTCTGTGTCATTTCATGGGTTCTGTAACTGCAACGTTTGTTTAGAGTCCCCTTTTACATGGATTGGAGGTGGTGAAAGCTGGAGCTGTGCAGAGGTCCTATTTCTACCCTTATTTTGAAACTTTATAGAAGTCATATAACTTCATTGAACCTCAGTTTTCTCAAATGTAAAGTGAAAATTTTGGACTAGATTATCTCTGAGATTCCTTATAGCTCTGAAATACTATGCTCTCCCTGTAGAAACATTTTTATAGTCTTTCACAAGCATAAATTTCTACAGAAACCAAATTTAAGAGAGAGAAAGATGGAAGAAATATAGAAGATACTTATAATTTATACTTAAAGTTGTTCCACTGGTTGATGTTAAATAGTTCCCCTCACTTTAGCAGAGTGCCTTCTTGAATTACTGTGGCAGAAAACATTCATCAAATCAAATGAAGTCAACAAGCATTTATTAAGCTCTTACTGTGTGCCAGACATTGTGCTAAGCAATGAGAAAACAAATAGAAGCAAAAAGAAACATTGTCCTTGAGCTCAAGTATCTTACATACTAATAAGGGAAGAATATACACAAATAAGAAAGTTAAAAAATATGTATATTATGGGGGAGGAAAATGGAAAAAGAAGGATTCTTTTTTTTGGAGAGTCAGAAGTGGAAGTCAGAAAAGACTAAAGGTGTGAACATGGCAGGCTTGGTCATTTTATTTAAAATGGAAGTCCTGTGAGAAACTAACCAATCAGAAGAAGAGACCATAGGGACAAAGTTATATTCAGGATGAAAATGCTGCTGAATCATGGGAAAAATGATTCTGGAGATTTGGAAATAGAGTCTAGAGAGGAATGAAGGAATGACCCTGTAATCCCCTTGTTTATCACTTTCCTGAACATCACTAAACAAGTCCTTATATGACAATTATTGGACCCATATTTGAAATCTTTCTGCTTTGGCATAGTCTACCCTACTGTGTTTCCTGGTGCTATAGTATTCATGAACCTAATATTGATGGGGTGCTTGTGTGCTTGTGCTTGGTTTGGGGAGCTTGGATATTTGTGCTCCTGCCCTAATTCTAAAACTATATTTTTCCCTAGCTTCAAAAACACTATCATTGGCAGTTTCTTCCCAGCCCAAGCATACTATCCCTAACAACCACTCATGAGTGGGCCCCAGTGAAACACTTATCTTTCTTCCTAGTACAGTAACAAACTGATCCTGTAAGAATTATTAGTTTGAACTGGCTTTGTACTGATTCATAAAGATATTCAGTTCCAACTGGACTATCTATACCAACTGTCTACCTCATTATATGCATCCTGGAGTCAGGACATACATTAACTTTCTACATCTATACCTCATTACATGCATCTTGTCAAACCAAACATAGACTGGTAGCAGACTGGACAGCCTGATTGCTAGTTAACCTAGTCACATAGCAGACCTAAAAACCATACCTATCCATGCTTCCCCCAACTCCCTGAACTTTTCCTGGTGAACTCTGGGTAAAATGTCTGCGCAATAGATACAAAAAGTATATGTGCCTTTAAAAACTGACCACTTGGGGTGGCCAGGTAGCACAGCAAGTAAGAGTACTGGCTCCAGTGTCAGGATGACCTGGGGATTGAATCCAGGCTCAGACACTTAGCACCCACCCAGAAACACCTGGCCGTGTAACCTTAAGCAAGTTACTTAACCCCAATTGCTTAAAAAAAAAATAAACAAACTGACCACTCTCTAACCACTCCCTAATCCTGTACTGAATCACCTACTTGGCACATATTTCCCCATACTTTTTTCTGTATAAACTTTAATCATATTCCTCTAAGGTCACAGGTTCCTTAAGAACTTTTGCCCACTTAACAGCATAACAATAAACTTTTTCCAACTTGACTTAAAGATTGCTTGAGTCTGTGAATTCTTTCCTGGTGACCCTGTCCTGTACCTGGACTTTAAGGGATCCCTGAACCCCTCAAAACTGCTGCAAGGTCACCTCAATGTGGGGAGGCTGGGTCATGCAGTGAGTGGAGCACTGGCTCTGGGGTCAGGAGGACCTGAGTTCAAATCCAGCCTCAGACACTTAACACAAAAACTAGCCATGTGACCTTGGGCAAGTCACTTAACCCCAATTGCCCTCCACAAAGCAAAACAAAAAAAAGATCACCTCAATGTTGCAAAGAAAGATCTGAATAGAATACAAGCTCATTAAAAGCAGGTATTGTTTCTTTTTTTCCTTCTGAGGTCTTTGCTTAACATAGTACCTTTCACATAGTAAGTCCTAAAAAATATCTGCTGAAGTGAAATAAATTGAATTGAATGATAATGGAAGGACTGTACATTAACAGAATAAGAAGAATTAGGATCTTGTACTTCTAGTCAATAACAAACATTATCAGTCGTTTAGATAAAGACAAAAGTATGCTCATAAAATTTGTAGGTACCATAGAGCTAGGAAGTATAACTAATACCTCTGATTACAATCAATATGTAAATGGATCTTGATAAGGTAGGCCATATCTAATAAAATGGAATTGATTAGAGATAAATGTAAAATTTTACACTTGGGCTCAAAGGATAAATTTAATAAGCACAAGATAAGAGAGAAATGACTAAACTTCAGCTTGTTTGAGAAAGATCTATTTTTCAATTAGCTAAAAGCTAAGTACCAAGGAGATCATATCAAATCCCATGGGTTTAATTGACATCTCTATGCAGATTATGCTTAGATCTTTACATGAAGCCCTTGTCCATTGCTTGAACTTCCATTCCATGTCACTAACTGCTTTTTGGATCAAATTTTCTAGCAGGGGAGACACCTCACATTCAAATGGCTAAAAAAGAATTTATATTGTTCCGACCAAGGTTTTCAGTCTTCCAAACTTTCCTGTTTCTGTTGAAGGTTCCACTAGTCTTCCAGTCTTCTAAGCATAATCTGAAACTCCCTCATTTCTCCCTCATTCCCCATATACAGTTTCTAAATCCTCCCTTCACAATCTCAGGGCCTCATCACTTTTAGCTTTCATTATTTTAACAGCCTCTTGCTTGGTCTCCCTGCCTCAAACCTTTCCCCATTCCAACCTATCTTCTTCATAGCAGTCAAAATAATTTTCCTTAAGCAAAGAAATAACAGTGTCACTCCCCAACTTGACAAGTTGCAGTGACTCCCATTTATCTATTAGATAGAATAGAAATGACAAACATTTAAAGATTTTCAAGACCTGACCTCAATTCCTTCCCCCCTCAAAAACTAAGAGGTATGAGGGAGAGAAAATAAATGGTTATTAATTGAAAAAAAAAGAAAAAATAACAGCATAAAAAATGTCTATCATAGGGGTGGCTAGGTGGCACAGTGAATAGAGTGCTGGCCCTGTAGTTAGAAGGATCTGAGTTCAAATCTGGCCTCAGACATTTAACACACACACACACACAAATCAGTCGTGGGACCTTGGGTAAGTCACTTAACCCCAATTGCCCTACCTTACTCCCTCCAAAAAGAAAAAAAAATGTCTATCATTTCAGGATAGGAGCATAAAGCTACCTGGAGTATAAGATGCCTCAACAAAGTAGCAGTATCAGAGCTAGAAAATCAAATTTTGAGCATAATCTGGTTGGATGAATAAATAAGGAGAGAAAGAGTCACTAAAAAAGTTACCCAGTAATGTTATTTACATTTAGTCCTGAAGCATTAAAATTGTGAATCATCTAAAATAAAACAAATGGAGAGATGCTTAGTGTGGATGAGTAGGCTAAAATACATTACCAATGAAGAATCATGCATGAGAAAATGTATGATGTCAATCACCAGAGAGATTTATGATTTGAAAAGGGGTAGGCTAGATATCAAATAGAAACATGGAAGAATAAGTGACAGAAGGACAACCCTTGTGCTCCTTTGGTACCCACACCATGTCAAGAGACCTGGAAGAAGTTTTTCTGCATTTGTATGGAGGTTTTAAAGGAGAAGGAAGACCACAGTTACACAGATGAGAAGGTAAAGATGGGTTGCAATCTATGTCATAGAGGACATACATGTATGAAATCATAGTTCTCATAAAGTTCTTCAATATAATGTTATTATACATATTTGGTGTTGCCTTTTATCATTACTTTCATTTTCAGATATTTCTCATTATTGGCTACATGATATAAAATTATCTGTGGTACCTAGTTTCACTTTTGACAAACCAAATATGGCAGTCTTTTTGAGAGAAATAGCATCAAACTATGGAAAACATATTGTCTTTTCTCTTTCTTTTAATTAATCAATCAATAAACATTTGTTGAATCCCTACTATATGTCAGATACTGTAGAGCAAACATTATGCCAAATATTCTAGAATTATATCTGATTCAACTTGGGCTCATATAAAAGCCAAGTTGATAAATGGTCAAAGGATATGGATAGGCAGTTTTCAGAGGAAGAAATTAAAGCTATCTATAGTCATGTGAAAAAAAAATGCTCTAATTTGCTATTGATTAGAGAGATGCAAATTGAAACAACTCTATGGTACATCACACCTATCAGATTGGTTAACTTGACAAAACAGCAAAATTTTAAATGCTGAAGAATATGTGGGAAAGTTGGAACACTAATTCATTGTTGGTGGAATTGTGAATTGATCCAACCATTCTGGAGAGCAATTTGGAACTGTCTTTGAAAGGGCTATACAAATGTTCATGCCCTTTGACCTGGCAATACCACTTCCAAGGCTGTATCCCAAAGACATCATAAAAATGAGAAAAGGACCCACATGTACAAAAATATAGCAGCTTTTTCTATGGTGGTTAACAGCTGGAAATTGAGGGATGCCCATCAGTTGGGGAATGGCTGAACAAGTTGTGATATATGAATGAAATGGATTACTATTGTGCTATAAATGGTGGATAGGCAGATTTTTTTTTTTTTGCTTTCTGGAGGGTAAGTGGGGTTAAGTAACTTGCCCAAGGTTACATGGCTAGTTTTTTTTTTGTGGGTTTTAAGTGTCTGAGGCCGGAACCAAACTTGGGTCCTCCTGACTCTGGGGCTGGTACTTTTACTCATTGCACCACATAGCCATCCTAGGATAGGCAGATTTTAGAAAAACCTGGAAAGACATATTAACTGATGCTGAGGGAAGTGAGCAGAACCAGGAAAACATTGCACACAGTAATAGCCACAGTGTGTGATGATTGACTTTGATAGACTTAGCTGTTCTCAGCAATGCAAGGACCTAAAATAATTCCAAAAGACTCAAGATGGAAAGTGCCATCTACATCTAGAAAAAGAAATATGGAGTTGGATGCTAATCGAACCAGACTGTTTTCTTTTCTTTTTATTATGTTTTTCTTTCTCATTTTTTATAATTTTTATTTTTAATATTAAATTCTTTTTATTATTTATTAATATTAAAATAATTTTTATTTTAAAATCTCAATTGTTATAATTTTTCTATACAACATGACTAATGTGAAAATATGTTTAATAGGAATGTATATGAAGAGTCTATATCACATTGCATGCCATCTTGGGGAGGGGGAAATGCAGGGAAAGAAAATTTAAAACTTATGGAAGTGAATGTTGAAAATTAAAAATAAACAAAAAATGAATAAATGCCACACCTTCTACCCATAATTCATCAGCATTTATGCTACTTTGGGGAAAATGTTTTGTAATGGCAAGGGCATTAAATTTGGGTTCAAAGGACCTCTTTTTTTCTTTTTTAAGTCCCACCTCCTAAACTTAGTATATATGTGATTTTTGGTAATCATTTTAGTTCCCTATGACTCAGTTTTTTTGAGCACTTTCTCAAAAGAGGCTGTACTAGATAACATCTGATATCCTTTCCAAGCTTAAATCTGTGATCTTGTGACCCTAAAATTCTTATAAGAATAGACTTCTTATTCAAGTCTGGAATAAATATGAATAACCAATGTAACCACAAAACATTTTAAATTATTTTCTCATTTGATCCTCACAAAGTCCTGTGTATTATTTTCTGTGCATTATTTTTCCCAGTATGCTTATGACAAAACTGAGCCTTTGAGTTTTTATGGGACCAATGCCACAGATGTAGGAAATACCCAAAGTAGAATTCAAACCGATTGTTGTTTTTTGTTCTTCATACTGGAACAAGGTCAGAATGACATCACTATGTTGGGTTCAAGGTACAGTGTGTTTGACTGTGGCTAACCAGTTGAATGCAAGCTCAGAATGATCTACTATAGGTCAAGCACAAATAGTTCATATAAACTTTTGGAAGGGAGATATCTCTTTATTAGCACACATCTCACATTTTCTTTGTGCTACACTAATTCTGCTTTGCTCACAGAGCAGTGCTTTCTTCGATATAGGCATACCATGCTAGGCAGTTCTGTCCCCACATCTTCCACATTTTATAATCAATACAAAAGTTCTTCAGAGAGACTTTGAGAGTGTTGTTATACTGCCTCTTCTGACCACCACATGAGTGCTTGCATGGAGATGTTAGGTAAACATGCATTTGGCATTCATGGTCAGTCTGTTAGAGTTGTGCTCTCTGCAGTAGAGTTTAAATGCTTGGCAGATCGGCTTGAGTGAAGATTCAGTGTCCAATGCCTTATCTTGCCAGGTAATCTTTAGAATCTTCCTAAGACAATTCAAATGGCAGCAGTTCAATTTTCTGGCACTGATAGACTGTCCAAGTTTCACAGATGTACAACAATGAGGTCAGTACAATGGCTCTGTAGACCTTCAATCTGGCATATAGCCTAATACTTCTTTCCCATAATTTCTGCTGAGCTAGCTCTGGCAAAACATATATCAACCTCATCATCTATGTGCACATCCCTGGAAAGTATACTGCCAAGGTAAGTGAACTTATGCACGTCATTCAAAATTTCTCCATCTGCTATAACCAGTGGCTCCACATAAACTAAACCAGAATTCAAACCTGTATCTCTGCTGAAACTAATTTTAATGACATCTTCTCTAATCTGCGAAGACTCTCTGCCTTCTCTTTACAGTGTTAAGAAGGCACTTGAATCTAAAATATTTCTAATGTTCCATCACAGGGCTCAAGAAAAAGCCTAGAAATTAGATACACTTTATACTGACTTAGAGTGACATATTTAAAACCTATATATGAATAGAGCTGTTCATTTAGAACAATGGAATGGGTGTTCTTATTTTCCCATATTTATTTGAAAGGAAAATTGATTGAACTCTAATGTCCAATTCATGCATAACAGCTATTTTTTAAAAATAATAAGCCTGCTATGAGGACTGATGAATTCAATGTTGTGGCCCTAGGTTTTCAGTACTCTTATGGCCTAGAGTCTGTATAATGATAAATTTGCTTCCCTCTTAGGAGTCTGAAGAGGACTAAGCTGAAATGATACTCAGGTCCCAACCCTTTGGAAGCTAAATCTGGAATTATTGTCCAGGGTACAGATAAATTTAAAATGATGTAGATATAGATGTGTGTATAGATGTATATGCATATATACATATATATTCACATATATGTGTGTGTATATATATTCACATATATATGTGTATATATATATATATATATACTCCTATAACTCTTCTCTGTTTTGTAACTAAACTCTTGAGAATACTATCTATAATCAATAGTTTCACTTCCTTTTCTCTTAGCTCTCTGCTGAAACTACTCTCTCTAAAAATAACAAAGATATCTTAATTGTCAAATCGAATGACCTTGTTCCAGTTTCATACTTGTCATCTCTGGAGTCTTTGACAATATTGATCACCCTTTTCTCCATCTACTTATCACATTCTTCTCTTAAGATTTTCATAATCCTGCTCTCTTCTAGTTCTCACTCTAAATGTCTGACAACTTTTGTCTCTTTTGTTGGATCTTTATTCACATAATCTCTTGTGTCCCTCTAATTCCTTTTCTGTACACTCTTTTCTTTTTTCTCCATACTGTTTCATTTGGTCATCTCATCAGCTCTGATAAATTCTTTTAAAGGCTATGATTCTCAGATTTATTTATCTAATCCTAACCTTTCTCCTGCCATCTCCAAATGCTTATTGGAAATTTCAGATTGGTATTTCATAGACAACTTAAGCTTAACAAGTCAAAAAAAAACTATCTCTTTAACCCAAATCTTCTCCTCTTCCTAAATTCATTATTACTGTGGAGAGTACTACCATTTTCCAAGTCATTCAGCCTCTATCCTAAGTGTCATCCTCATCTTCTCTCTCTCTCTCACTCCTCCCCCCAAATCTAATCAATTTCTTATCATTTCTTCCATGTAACATCTCCCATAGACACCCCTTTCTCTCATCTGATGTTGCCATGACCTTAATGCAGGCCGTTATCACTTCATGCCTCAACTATTATAATAGACCACTAGTTGGTCTCTCTACCTCTTCCCCTTAGTTGTCAAGGTGATCTTCCTGATGTTCAAATCTGATAACGTCACCCTGCTATTCAATCAACTCCTGTTGCCCCTATTGCTTGCAGCATCAAATCCTCTGTTTGTCTTATAAAGCCCACTATAACCTGTCTTCCTCCTCTCCCCATCTTAACTTTCTAGTCTTCTTCTTTCCTCCAACACACTCTGTGATCCAGTGACTGACCTCCTTTCAGTGTCACCCTCAAGAAGACACTCTATCTCCCTACCCTAAGTATTTTCACTGGTTATTCCCCAAACCTGAAACTGTCTCCCTCATCACCTCTGCTTCCTGGAGTCCCTAGTTCCCTTCAAGACCCACCTAATTTCTCATATCTGCAAGAAGCCTTTTCCAGTTCTCTTCAAAGGTAGCACCTTCTTTCTATTATCTCTAACACATCTCATTTACATTTTCTTTGAAATAACAGTGCAGTGATGATGATGGTAAAAGTGATAATATCATATGCCAGGCACTGGGTTGAAAGCTTTACAAATACTGTCTCATTTGATCCTTAATACAGCTCTATGAAATGTTATTTTTATCCCCATTTTACAGTTGAGGAGACTGAAACAAACAAAAGTTAAGTGGTTTGCTAAGGATCACATAATTGGTAAGTGTCTGAGGTTATATTTCAACTAAGGTCTCCCTGAGTCCAGCTCTAGCATTCTATCCACTATACCACCTATATGCTTAGGTGTTTGCATATTTTCTCCACCATTAGATTTTGAATTCTTTGGGAGAAGGGGCCATCTTATTCTTTTTTTTTTTTGGTATCTTCAGCACTTAGTGCAATGCCTGGCACATAATTGGCACAAAATAAGTGCTAGTTGATTGACTAACAGTGGTACTCAAATAAACTATAATATGCACACACACATATATAAATATGTATTTCTATATGTGTCTCTATATCTGTATATATATACATATGTATGTAAATGCATATAAATATACACACACATATACACAAAACCTTAGAATACCCTTTTCTACTATAATTTTTCTTTTACTACTTCAGGTAAGTATTTACATTGATAGTTTTTATTTTTTAAGGTTCAGACTTTAAATTTAGAGCATATTTTTATTACCCATGTAGTTTATTTGAGATTTGTTTATATAGAGAAATTCTGAATATTAGTAGTCAGCAAAGGATGATTTCTACTTTTATCCATTTGAATAAACAAGAATGGGAATAGTCTGTCATCTGTTAATGGGATAGGACAAAAACATCACTAAGGATGAGAGCAGTTAAATCAGTTTCTAGAAAATAAAACTCCACCATAGATGATAAATTTTATAATAATGTCCCATCTACTGTAAACATGCATGTTACAGGCACTACATTTATGAATAATGGCTTCATTTTGAAGTAATTAGAATTCAATGCCATTAACAGCAGGATGTCGGGATAATTATATTTTAGAATGAAATGTCTGGGAAAAGGCATTTCTGCTCTTATGACAATTATGCCTGTGATTAATGGTATAAATGACAATATCCAATATACATACAGAACAGCAAAAATTAACTGTATCCATCATGAGTGACAGTATTAAAATGAGATGGAATCAATAATCATAGGAGAAGAATGGCTCCTTTGATACTATATATTCTCTAAGGTGGGACAGGGTCATAGGGTGGGGTAGGAGTCTGGCATCTAGTAAGAGAGGAGGGGGTAAAGGATGGGTGAGAGGTGAGGGAAAATACTGTGATCTTTTCTTCCAAGGTTCTACTAGAGGCAAACTGATTGGAATTATCCCAGGTTTCTTTATATTGCATAATTGATGAAAAAATATTGAAGATATGTCAGGGTCCACTGTTGGAATTAAAGGGGTTTTGTAGAAGAATTAGACCAGCTGGTCAATACTGACAGTAGTAGGTATATTTGATATGCTTAAGGGAAGACCTAAAAGAGAAAGTCAGATCGTTTAAAGGAAATATGCAAAAGGACAGGGGTGAGAGAAGGAAGGGACAGGAAGAGGATGGTACTCTTATAATGGTGCCAGGGCTAATAGTTCCAAAGTAGGCAACCTAATAACTTCCCTCACATTGAAATTGGTACCTCCAAAGAAGGATTAGGAAAGGTCAACATTAAATATAATGAAGGTTGTTACCAGGAAACCTCAGGCAATATGGTCCTCAGGCTATATCAGGGGGAGAAAGTCCACATGGTTTTGGACTCTTGTGTGCATCTCCATTCCACATGTCACATGGCTATTCTGGAGCCGAGGTAGTTTGCTAATCACTGAGGCTAAGGCAAGCCAAATATCAGGGCTATTCTGAGTGTTTTAGAGGGAAGGCAAGGGTCCTGCTTAGGTAGTTCCTCTCCCGAGGTCTGTCAGGATATTCAAACCAACTAGGAAACTAGGTAATTCCAGCCTAGAACAAAAGACTCCAATATTGGAAGATGGTGAAGGGGGATTGGGTTGATGAATGGGGGAGCCAGAGAAGAGGTAAGCCAGAAAGTAGAAGTATGAGATAGGGGAAGGGATAATACCTAGGGAATAGACAGCCTGTTGGACATAGTATGATCAGTCCAAATAAACAGGTTTTTCAGAACCATTTAGGATGTTTAAATAAAAGAGACAACTATTTTCATGGTAAAGGTATTGACTTCTTAAAGCAATGCATTGCTTTATGTAAAATTAATTTCAGGAATTTGGAGTTTATTGCTGGAAACTTGGAATCAAAGAACTATTTTGGGATTGTGGGAGTGCCACAGAATAATTATGTGTTATATTTAATAGAAATATATGTTTGGAGATTCTCCAACTAAGTTAGAGAAAGTTGGCATCCTTCTAGAGGTCAATTTTATTTTCATTTTTCAAAAATAATGGATAGCCAAATAAGGGGGAAATGGCTGTATCAATTGAACATACATAAATTTGTGATGTCCTGTGCATTTATTTCCTTATTTCTTACACTGAAGGATCTTAGGTTTTTCTTTTCATTTCCTTAATTCTGTGGACTCTGTCTTGACAATATCAAGACAAATGTCTACATGACAGTGGGTTGGTTTATGTTTTCCCCTACTTGTTATTCACTTCTATGGCTGTCTCAACACCTCCATACACTGAAGGCATCTTTTGACTTTTTCTCTCAAGGCTGACCTCACCGTAGATGTTCTTATTTCTTTCCTTCCTTGATCTATGATTTCTGTGATGTTCCAGACTCATAATGAAAAAACCTTCCCCAATGCAAATAAGTGACTCCTCTAAAACACACAATCCTTGAAGAGTCACCAAGAGCCATCAGAGATTATGTTGCATATCCAGTGTCACCTAGCCAGGATATGTCAGAGGCAGTATTTCAATCTAGATTGTCCTGACCCCAAGACCAACCTGCTCTCCATTATGCCTCTCTCTCTTATTTCTCCTGGACTTAGAATTGTAGAATGGACATATATGTGTAAAGACATGCCTATTTCTTACATGATCAATTTTTTGAGAGGATTAGGAAAATGACATTTATATGTAAAGGAGAGGCAAAAGCAGCTTGAGGAGAAACACAGGCAATTCTAAAGACCTGAGAGAAGGCAGGCATTTAGATAAAATTACTGAGACAACTATTTTTGAGGTAAAGGTATTGACTTCTGAAAGCAATGCATTGCTTTATATAAAATTAATTTTAGGAATTTAGAGTTTATTGCTGGAAACTTGGAATCAAAGAACTATTTTGGGATTGTGGGAGTGCCACATAATAATTTTGTGTTATATTTAATAGAAATAAGTGTTTGGACATTCTCCAACTAAGTTAGAGATGAGTCATTAGAAGTCAGAGAACAGAAGTCAGAACCCAAAAGCTCCACCAGAGTAGAAGTGAAGTTTAGGAGACAAATTGGAAAAGTTGAGGAAAAAAGCCTATACAGCTGAATTGATGTGGGGAACTGGTCTGATTGAAAAACAAAAACAACTCGGCTGCTTAAAAGAACTAATTGGAGGAGAAAAATCTCTTTGTTGGGTAAAAGACTGAAAAATGCTGTCTTGCTCTCTCTATCACCATCTATAACTTGAGAAGGAGAAACCCTACAAAGGTTTGCCTATGTTGGTTTTTACTGATCTCTATGCCTTGAGACGGGAAAGCCTTTCAAAGCCCTTGAAAATACCTCATATAGCTTTATAGATCCCAGGTCTAAAGGAAACTGTTTTTCACTGAAAGATTTCCACACTATATCTTGAAGGAGATCATAGAAGCTTTGCAGATCTCATTTTAAAGATACTGATTAGTTTTAGTATTTGTGCCAGGCACATAGTAAACAGTTAATAAATGTTTATTGGTTGGTTTATTACCTAAAAGAGCTTAACAATACTCCAGTAGCCTGAGAACAAGCAGAGAAACAACTTTATTTGGAAGGATGATGAGAGATGGTGAGAAAAAGATTTTGTGCAGCGGAACGGAGTTTTAAAAGAGAATTTTTTTTCATCATGTGACTTATGGTTCAGTTTGTTCCCCAGAAATCTGGGAATGCAGTCCAGAGTTGTGGCTTGCCTTATTTATGTGTCTCAGAGCCGGACTGAGTTTGTGCCACTCCTCATCAAAGGACACCTATATGTTTGGAGATTGTGAGCTAGATTTAGTGTACTGTTATGTATTAATGATTCTTATTTTTGTTTTATATTTGATAGACATATAATTATTCTGGATTTTTTCCTTTTTTAGTAAATGTTTCATGTTCAAGAATTAATTGTACCTAGGAAACTCAGAAAAAATTAAACAAGTTTCTCAGATCTTATTTCTAAAATATATAGGGAATTGAGCCAAATTTATTAAGAGCCATTTCACTATAAATAAAGGGTCAAATGATATGAATAGGTAGTTTTCAGAACAAATTAAAGCTCTCAATAGTCACATGAAAAAATGCACTAAATCACTACTGATTAGAAAAAAAAGAAAACAACTCTGAGGTACCACCTCACACCTATCAGATTAGCAAATGGGACCGAAAAGGAAAATGATAATGGCAGAGGCGATGAGGGGAAATTGGGATGCTAATGCACTGTTGGTGTAATTGTGAACTGGTCTACCCATTCTGGAGAACAATTTGCAACTATGCCCAAAGATCCATAAAATTGTGCATTCCCTTTGACCAGCAATACCACTATTAGGTCTATACTCCAAAAAGATAGAACTTATATGTACAAAAATATGTATAGCAGTTCTTTTTGTGGTTTCAAAAAACTGGAAATTTGAA
Organism: Petaurus breviceps papuanus; assembly: GCF_028583685.1. Taxonomy (NCBI): domain Eukaryota; kingdom Metazoa; phylum Chordata; class Mammalia; order Diprotodontia; family Petauridae; genus Petaurus; species Petaurus breviceps. The sequence goes on from NW_027187391.1 coordinate 35,122,018, forward strand.
AGGATGCCCATCAATTGCAAAATGATTTAAAAAGTCTTGGTATATGATTGTGATGGAATTCTATTGTGGTGTAAGAAATGATAAAGGAGATGGTTTCAGAAAAACCTGGAAATACTTATATGAACTAAAGCAGAATGAAGTGAGCAAAACTGCTCATAGTAACAGTAATATCATAATGAAGATCAACTGTGAAAGCTCCGATCAAGACAATGATCCAAGACAATTCCAAAGCACCCATGATGAAATATATTATCTCCAGAGTGAGGTCTGATAAACTCTGAGTGCAGTTTGAAGCATACTTTTTCATTTTCTTTATGTTTCTTGCTTTTTATTTCTTTTTTTACATTATGGCTAACATGGAACTATGTTTTGAATGGTTTCATGTGTAAAACTGATAGCATATTACTTTCCTTCCCAAAATATAAAGGAGGAACAGGAGGGAGAGAATTTGGAACTCAAAATTTAAAAAAAGAATGTAAAAAATCAACAGAGACAAACAAATAAATAAAAGAATTAATGCTTTTATTATGACTGATTTGTTTAAATGGGAAGCAATTCAGTGGGGGTTCCTAATATGGAATGGCGAAGAGTAAGATTATATTCTCCAACACCAGAGTTATGCCTACGACCTTAAAATGAGTTGTAGTTGGATGACCACTGCCTCTGAGAAACCACCCCAACCTGTGCTTTAACCCTAATTCCTATCTGTGAGGGTAGATAGAATTAAAAACCTTGCTTCTACACAGAAAGAGAAAAAAATTAGAGGTTGTTGGGGGATGCCATGCACTTTTATACATGACACTGAATCATTTCAACTTCTGGACAGTAAATGGAAATTCATTTATTTGTACTATATATATTGGTGCTATGAAACCTTTTTATATCAGTCAGTGAATAGTTAGTCTAATTAGAACAATGAAAACTAACTACAGTATGCAGTGAATTGTAAAATTCAAGGAATATAAAATGCCATCTCAATCAATCAGAAACCCTTTGAAGCTTTAACATTTCAGAAGTTTTCCTTTCTAATCCTCTGGAAGACTTTACAGACATCCCCAAATAGTCATCTATATTTAATTGGCTTATAAAGTAATAACTTCTAAAAATATTAATCACCTAAATTTGTCTTTCTTTATCCATCACTTACTCTCATCAACTACCTTCCACCTTTACAGGTTACTATGGCTTAGTAAAAAGTCTGATGGTCATGGGATGAGAAGGCCCTGCTTTTGATACTGTCTCTGCTACAAAAATTGGACAAATCACTTGATCTCAGTTTCCTTATCTGCTCAATGGGGTATTACGATAATAACTAATAAGCTAATCAAAATAATCAATATTCTAAAATACACTTAGAGAATGTGGGGCCCAAAATCCAGTTGACAGTGTGTAGGCTCTAGGTCCCAGAACCTGGATGTTTAGAACTTAGATAGTGGAAGCCATATTCCTTTCATTAACAAGTTAAAACACAGGTGGAAATAAATCTGAATGGGAAAATAAAAAGCAAAATGCCACTCTTTGAAAGCCCAGAGCAGATTAACTCTGTAAATCCACATCAGCACTACTCATTGAGGAAGCATGATGCATTAGTCTCCAAGCTCTTGAATTAACTTCCCAGTGTTGGCAATTTTGTTTCATTCCTTTAGATGTAAGTCACATGCTCACCTGTTTCTGAAAACTCACTCTCTTCTAATCTCTCTCACTCTTGCCTAGGCTAATTCTAATTTTATTCACCTGCTTTCTAGGCCAATCCTCCCTACTCTTTACTACCCCAAGTGTATTTTCTCTCCCTCCAGTCCAGGTCTATTTTCTAGAAACTTTCTTATATTCTAGATCTTTTCAGATAATATTCTTTCTACTACCTAAATAATGGAAACCTGGGGCTCTTCTGAGGTTGTCATATCACTTTATACTAAATCCATTAGAGTTCGCTCTTTCTCCTACTGTTCTCACTTCATTGGGTTAATTGGAGAAGGAATGGGCATAATTTTGGGGGGAGGTCTCCATTGTTGCTTCCAAATTACTTAAATACTCCCATCCCTTAATGACCTTTTCTTTTTTGTAGTTCATGAAACTCACCTTTTATCATCTTCCTATGTTTAAAATTGTAATCTATTAACTTCTAAGTCATAATATCAACTTTTTCAACAACTTCAGGGTTTCAATCATTGTCCTAATTTCTATCTTTCTCATCCCTTGCCATTGTCCTCGGCATTAACATTTGGTCTCCATACCCTTACTGCAGATTTCCTCAAGTTTTTAAAATTCAGCAAGACTTCACAATAGCCTTATACAGACATATGATCATATCCTAAATCTCCTTATTTCTTTAAATTATATCCTCTCCAAAATATGAAACTCTGAAATTCATTTTTTTGACCATACCTTTTTTCTTTTACCTTGTCCCTCTCTAATTCACACTAAATCTACTCTCCCTGACTATTGAAACTTCTGGTCCTTTGACTCATCCCTATTCCTTTCATCTGTCTTCCCCTTTGTAGTTTCACTTGCCTTTATACTTAGCATATTTGTCTGACTCTTCATCTCAAGGAGAAGAAAGAATGATACCTCTAATCTAAACACGATTCTTAGTGACATATACGTCACTCATGAAAACAAAAATACAAACACTCTCCATCTTAAAAAGGAAACAAGGAGACATGTGTTTCTACCTCACTGACACCAAGGCCTTGATTTGGCTCTAAAAAATGAAATTAATTATATAGTCAAATACCAGGACATCAGCTCTCTACAGATTAGAGAACTTTTCAGAACCGTCCAACGTGGGGAGAGTCTTTGTGTTTTTATACCAAAGTAGAAAAAAAGGGAACTACGCCTTTTATAAATGCACAAACACAGGTGTATTGGAATGTACTGATCATGACTACATCAGACAGGCATAAATACTGGGTTTAGTAGAACTCCTTTGGTATCAGATCCTGACATGGATTCATTAGTTATCTTAGCTTCTTCTACCTACATGTCTCCCATCTACCCTCTGGTAGAAGGGGTCTTGGCCCAATAGACTTTAATGTCAAAATAGGTATCACCTATAAAATCTCTTTTCCAAATGACCTTTCACCATTTCTGACCTGTACACCATCATTCAGAAGTAATCTCCATCATCCATTTTCTTCCTTCTCAAAGTGATTCCACACATTATAAAACCAAGGTGTATGGCCTCATATAGACTCTTGATACTTCCTGGTAATCCTCCTATCCCATCCACATGGACTCCTAATTACATTGCCCAATTATTACAAGCCCTTTCTTTACCCTGATCTCTCTAATTGTAGAATAAATTTCCCCTTACCCAATTATAACAGATGATCTACTCTCTTACTTAAAAAAAAATGCCACCATCAAATGTCAGCTACTTCAGTTCATTTTTTTCCTTCTTCAAACCCTCTCTCTTTTCTCCTCTAGTTATAGAGTGGATATTCCTGATTTTCACTAAAGATAATTCCTATATTTTTATCCTTGATGCAACTCCCTGATATTTCCTGCAGAAGGTGATATCAGGTATTTTGTATTTTCTTCTACTTCTTTCCCCAATTTTAAATCTCCCCCTAATATTTTTTGCTGCCTTGAGGAGTCATTGATTCATGTTAGATTTATTTTAGTTTTCAGTGTTGGGTTATTTAGGTAGTTTCCCATTTTCTAGTCTGAGCTATTCTTCCAAATTCTTCCCTCCAGAGCTCCTACTCACTTTTTAATGCCTTGCTTTATTTCCTTTACATATTTATATAATCTTTGTGAAAAGTCTTTTTTCCCTTTAAGTCTCTGATTGCAATTTTTAGGTCTTTAAACACTTTCTAGGCTGGATTTTTTTTTCAGAAATCTTTAGACAATATTTCCCTATATGGATGGCTATCTTCTTTTATTTATTCATCTCTCTCTATCCTTAGTTCCTTAAGTAGAAGTTTCTGCCAGATCCAAGTCCTGTTTCTTGCTGTGTTTTTTAGGTGCCAGGTACTGCTTAGTGTCAACCTGATTTAATTGGGTTCCTGTACTGACATCCACCTCCTGGGATAATGCCCTCTTGTATCTTTGAGATAAAAAGTAGTAGATCTTCAGCATTGTTCTTGGTGTCTAAAGACAGAATGCAAGGAAAATCAGCATCCTTTGCTATCATGGTCTGAGAACTGACATTTTGTGCTAGTCTCTATTCCTCTAGGTAGTTTTCAAAGTCCCTGTTGAGAGTTTTTAACCATCATGGGCCTTTAAATTTTATTGCTCCTTGATACAGAGTTATACAAACTATGAGCATCTTTCATCCAGCGCTGAGTGATCTGGGAGGCTTTCAACTTATTTGCCTATATTATAGCTTCCTTTGTTGGTGGCCCACTTTCCAGGTTCCCCATTGGCTTTTGGCTTGTTTTTTGTCTAGGGGTGGAGTAGAAAAAAATTCACTTCTTAAGAGTTTTTAAATTTTATTCCTTGATCATTATTAGGCCTGTTCCAATTATTAGGTTTCTTCATAGGTTTAGGGGAAGTGATCTATCTCCGTTCAGGCAGTCAACTTTTCTAGAAGCACTCAAATCAACCCCCTGCTGTCCATATCTATGCTAATATGTTCATAAGCTCCTTTATCCCTTCCCAGGTCAGATTATTAAATTCATTTGGTCAGATTATCCAAGTCAATTCAACAAATATTTATTAAATACCTGTTTTGTGCCAGGCACTAGGCTACTATGTACTTAGGATATAAAGCATTTATCATTGATGTTTGCTGTGCTCCAAAATTCTCAGTGTCTCTCTACTGCATACATACTAAATAAATGCACACTTCTCTGTTTGACATTCAAGGTCTTCCACTGGCACCACTCTAGACTAATCACATGTTACTCCCCTACTGGTTCTCCAGCCAAACTCCAACACTTTTCCCTGAGTCTTCATTCATTATACTTTCACATGATTTTGCTCAAGTGATTCTTTATGTCTGGGATGTGTTCCATCCCCATTCTAACCTCTTGAAGTGAATTTGTCCTTTAAAATTCACCTTATTTTACTCCTGAGCTGTTCTTTCCAATTGATAATTATCTCTGGTCAATTAAATAGAATTTCTTTAAAAAAAATCTTTTATTCCAGGCTCTATAATAAACAATGGGGATAAGAATACATAAATGGAACAATGTCTGGTTTTAAATACCTTAGTTTCTAATAGGTGATTTTATGTATCGATGTATGTACAAAATGCACATGCAAAAAAGTTATAGACATACACATGTGTGTGCATGTATCCATGTGTATGTATACATGCATGTGCGTGGTGGGAGTGGGTTATGGCATGGCTTGTCAGTTGAGCTATAAGACAATGGTTTATCAATCCCTTTCCTATAACTAGGGTAGTAATGATTCAGATATTATATTTGAAGCAAGAATAAGAGTGGGAAGGGGGTAAAGGAACTTCCAAGTCATGCCAGGCAAGATGTCAAGATTCTTGAACTGGATAGGTTATATCTTCCTGGCAGATGACAGACTATGAGCATCTCTAGTCGAGCTTTGGATGACCTGGGAGGCTTCCAAATTATTTGCCTATGTTGTTCTTTATGAGATATGAAGCATAGTCTGGGGCCAGCTATATAAGTAGGTTAGATAAGTTTTACTCATTCATCAATTAGTCAAGACATCCCAGTCCCTGGATTGAGAACCAAGGCTGAGTGGGTTAATTCCCCTGGGTTAAGGTGGATGGGAATGATCTCTGAAATTTCAGTCCAGAGACTGTTCCTGGTGGGGAGAAAGTGTCAGAAGCAAGGCAGATGGTAATCTGCCCATTCTGGGCTCTCTAGTCTCCTGAAAGGCAGTTCGCATAGCATTTTATTTTGTAAATCTATTATCTATAATTGGAAATATTAGATATTTTGTTAAAAAATATTGCTAGTATATCTGAGTACTGTCTTTTGAACTCTAATTGGGCCTGCTCTATGTTTTACCCAAACTTTGTATCTCACCCCTAGGATACTGCCCTAGTCAGTACTCTGAACACAGTAGAAGATGAGAGGGAGCAGGTATTTATTAAGTACCTTACTATGTGTCAGACACTGTGTTAAGCACTTTAGAAATATCTCATTTGATCCTTACAACAACCCAGTGAAACAAGTATAATTATTATCCCATTTTACAGTTAAGGAAACTGAAACAAAAAGAAGTTAAGTGACTTGTCCTGAGTCTCACAGCTAATAAGTTTCTAAGCCTGATTTGAACTCAGGTCTTCCAGATGCCAAGCATGGTATCCTATCTATTTTGCCTCTTCTGATAGGAACTTGAGAAATGTTTTATTGTGTACTTACCACATCATTCCCTTGTTCTGGATGTTAAAGAAGAATGTATACAGATGTATACAAATCCCCCTTTCAACTCCAAAGTGTTGTACTATTATTATCATCATTATTAAAGAAGCATCTTTATGCCAGGAACCATTATACTTTGTCTTTGAAGCCCCATTGCTTAGCACAGGGTCTGCTATATAGAAGCTGTTTAACAAATGTATGCAGCTAAGTTGATTAATTATTCTTCAAATCTGATACCTATGAAAGTTTCTGAATAGCTGTTTATCCATCTGCCTGGTGCATTAGAGTTATCCAGAACTTTTGCATTGCCTTTCATCTGGGGGTCCTTCCTGAAGCAAATAATAGGCAGGCCAAACTTCCCTTAATATTCATTTTCCTGAAGGTATTCTTGCTTGGGTTCAATAAACCATTTTCTGCCATAACTCTTAGGATTTTCTCCTCCTTTAACACTTGCCAATGGTATCCCACTGGCCTGAAATCAATGCATGGCTGCCTGCCCCTTTATCATATTTGACAGTCACAGATGAAGAGGAAACACCAAATACCAGATAAGACAGGATGACTAGGCACATGGAAAATTGAAAGTTATCACAGGATTTTTTTTCTTTCAAGTCTGTGACTATGAAAATCTTTAGGAATCACCTACCACGTAATGTCACTTTCAAGTCAGCTGAAAAGCACATATTTCCTTGAGGTTATCAGTCCCTTTATCCTTCCTTTTCCTCAGAGGTATTCTTAAGGTTTATGTTTCTACCCTTTACATTTCCTCTCTTTCATTCACCTCTTGTCCACCCTTATGTAAGTAATTAAATCTCCCAGCCCTGAAAGACCATAGGTAATTAACTAGACATAAATTCTTGCTACTAATTGATAAAACCAAGACATGAGGAAAGGGAAAAGAGGTATCCAATATCTATTCTACAGGTGAACCCTTTTTATGAGACTTACATGGTTAAACATGACTTCTGTAACTTTTGCAAAATTGTGGTTAAGAAAAATTGTCCATTGGGTTGCTCATTTTCCTTTATAAAAGGATCTATGCAATAAATCCTTGCTTTGATTTTGTGCCAAGAACATTTTCTCCACATGCTTTCTGTTGCTATGTGACTTGACTTAGGTTCCTTTCTCTCAGCAACCAGAAAATCTAGAACCTAATTAATTTTCTTCTGTTGCAATGCTTATTTATGGTACTTGGAAATATGGACTAATGTTTCCTTTGATAATATTAGCTCACATTCATATAGCATTTTAAGGTTTGTAAAATATTTTACACATATTACCTCATTTAAGGTTCACAGCTGCCCTGTGGAATAAGTATTTTTATTAAACCCATGGGAGCTGATGGAGTAACCAAGTGAAAGAATGTAGAGAGAAAATGGAGAGGGATCAACAACAGAGCTCTAAGGTATACAAAAAATTAGTAGGCAGCTACCAAAGAGATATTTCTAGAGCACCAGTCATGACCATTAACTCTATTGGCTTCCTATTACTTCTAGGGCTAAGGGGGCCAAAATATGACCTATATTTGTCTTTTAAAGCTCTTCACATTCTTGTTCTTACTCTTCTTTTTATATTTTTTGGTCTAACCAAACTGGCTTTCTTGCTGCTCCTCAAGCAAGGCATTCATCTCCATTGCATCGATTCTCTTTCCTTCTTGGAATTTAATCCCTCTTCAATTTTCTCTCTTTGACTCCTTAGTTCTTTCAGATCTCAAACGACCTGAGGCCTTTCCCAAACTCTCCATAATCTACTGCTTCACCATATCCCAAAGACATAATGCTTATTTTGTGAACATTAGAATTGTAAACTTAGAATTATACAAATTTTTTCCCTATTTATATGTAAAATTCTTAATTTTTTTTCTTTTTGGAGGGCAGTTGGGGTTAAGTGACTTGCCCAAGGTCACACAGCTAGTTTTTGCATTAAGTGTCTGAGGCCAGATTTGAACTCAGGTCCTCCTGACCACAGGGCCAGTGCTCTATTCACTGCACCAACTAGCCACCCCCTATATGTAAACTTCTTGAGGACAGTGTTCTTTTTTTGTCTTTATATTACCAGTGCCTCACACCGCACCTACATTCAGCACTTAATAGATCATTATTGACTGATTAATTTCCTTCTCCTGGTTTAAGAAATTTCTCTATATCCTAGAGGGGTATTGTGGTGTATCTTGACTCTGAAGTGTTACTGTGCTTTCCCCCTTACACCCCACCTGTCCTCTCCCCCCCCCTCAGGCTCTTTCTTTTTTTTGGTGGGGGGGTATTTATTTATTTTTACTTTTCAACATTCATTTCCACAAGATTTTGAGTTGAAAATTATCTCCCCATCTCTCCTCTACTTGCCATCCCCATATGGCAAATACACTGATTACCCTTTCCCCCAGTCTGCCCTCTCTTCTTCCCCCTTAGTTCCCCCCTTATCCCTTACGTTTTTGTAGGGCAAGATGGATTTTCATACCCCATTGCCTATATATCTTATTTCCCAGTTGCATGTAAAACAACTTTTTAACATTTATTTTTAAAACTCTGAGTTCCAGATTCTCTCCCTTCTTCCCTGCTCACCCACCCCCATTGAGAAGACAAGAGATAGATTATACATGTGTAGTTATGCAAAACATTTGCATAGTAGTCATATTGTGAAAGACTATATTTCCCTCCATCCTATCCCACCCCCCACTTACTCTATTTTCTCCTTTGACCCTGTCCCTTTTCAAAAATGTTTGCTTCTGACTACCCCCTCCCCCAATCTTCCCTCCCTTCTATCAATCCCCCCCTTATAACCTTCCCCCCTACTTTCCTGTAGCATGATACCCAATTGAGTGTGTAGATTATTCCCTCCTTAAGCCAAATCTAAATACCCCAAAGAGAGTAAAGTTGACTGTTCCCTTTCACCTGCCTACTCTTCCCCTTCATTGTAACAGATTTCTTACCTCTTGTATGTGAGACAATTTACCCTATTCTATCTCTCGCATTTTCCTTCTCACAATATATTCCTCTTTCACCTCTTAATTTTACTTTTTAGGTATCATCCCTTCATATTCAACTCACATATATAACTGCCTTCTGTCTATGTACACATACTCACATATATGCAAACACACACATATATACATTATATATATGTATACACACATATATTATGTATTTTTATATGTATATGTACATATATACATATATATTCCCTTCATCCATCCTGATACTGAGACAAGTCTCATAAGTTATAAATATTGTCTTTCCATGTAGGAATGTAAACAGTTCAACTTTAATAAGTTCCTTATGATTTCTGGGCGTGGAGAGTACATACACAGAGGAAGAAGGAATATTGAATTTGGGAGATGACTAATAGTCCATTTAGGTCAGAACAAATAGTTTTTGAAGAGTAGTTGTATGGAACAAGGTTGAGAGCTACATTGGGTATCCTTGATCTCACCACCATAGACTACAAGTAAGAGCCATTCATCTGATTTAGCCTCATATCTTTCATATTCCTACAAAATCTATTCATTCCTTTTCCAAACATTTCTTGAACATCTCCTATAGACATAAACCCAGGATCATAGACCCAGAACTGGAAGGGAACTCAGAGAGGATCTAGTCCAAACCCTTTGTTTTACAGATAAGACCCTAAATAATCTGCCTCTAAGAGTTTGTATTTTATCTTATAGCTAAAATGATGGGGAGTTAGAGAAGGTTTTTGACCAGCGGAGAGACTTGGTCAGTCCTGTGCTTTAGGAATATTATTTCTGTGGAGGAAAGAGAGACTAGATCCATAAAGATCAATTATAATCTTCTTGTAACAGGGAATTGGCTAAGTCATTTGAGCATGAGCAATTTGCTTAGCATAGAGCCAAAGAACATCGATGCTTGGGGAACTTACTTCCAATCAGGTATAATAGAAACTAGGTTGGTTTGAACAGTCACTTTTCAGTCATGTCCAACTTTTCATGACCCCATTTGTGATTTTCCTGGCAAAGATACTAGAATGACTTGCTGTTTCCTTCCCTAGCTCATTTAACAGATGAGAAAACTGAAACAAGCAGGGTTAAGTGACTTGCCCATGTTCACACAGCTAGTGAGTGTCTGAGGCTAGATTTGAACTCAGGTCTTTCTAACTCCAGGCCCAGCATTCTATCCATTGTGCCACTCAGTTGACCTGGAAGGGATTTACAAGCTATCATATCTGATGCCCTTCTTCCATAGACCATGGGTTTTTTCCTAAATGCTTTCTTTCTATTTGCATTTATATTTCCAGCCTGTACCCCCTTTTGGGAGCAATGAGGCAATGAGTTCTATACCTGTATTTCCTGCTGTGTGATTTACTAAACTCATCCCTCTCAAACTCTAAAGAAGTCCCTTTTCTGAGTCTCTTGGGTTTTGTAGAAAGAGACTATTTTACCTTTATCTTATACTATTTGTATGTTTTAAACCTTGTTCTCAGCTTATCAGTGCTTTTATGACATTTCATTTCTTAACAAGGAGCCAAAAATGAGATCTCTAAAATGCAGTTCTTTCTATTTCTAAATCTTTGATTTGTCTCTTTGCTTCTTACATCACTGGGCACATTCCTGATTGTCCTTTAGAGGTAGCACCCCCCCCACCCCCATCTGCAATCCTCTTTCCCTGATGAAAAAGACTACAGTTTATAAGAAACACTGCTTCATCCTTGGGATACGTATTGGGTGAGACACAAAGGCTATGCCTTTCTAGCCTCTGGTGGATTTGATTGGGACATGAATTGAGGTAGCTCATGAAACCATTGTGAAATTTGGAGTTTTTTCCAATCTTTGGTCCATTCCTACCTTCTCCCAGTTATTTAATAACTGCAGTTCTGTTTGGGGTTCCTTTTCAAAACTACATTTGGAAGGATCATAAGATTTAGAGCTCGAGGGGATTTTGGACAACATTTCTACAACCCCTTCATTTCAAAAAAGAGGAACTTGATGCTCAGAGAGGTCAGGCAACTTCCTCAGTCACACAGCTAGTTGGTGACAGAGGTAACATCTTAATGCCGATCTTCTGAGTCAAAATCTAGTGTCCTTTCCTCTAGAGCAGGGTTCTTAACCTGAAGTCTATGAGCTGTTATTTAGAATCAGGGTTTGTCCTATGGATGGCTAGAGGAGGGATTACTCAGCAGGGCCTTCCAAACAAATCTTATTGAATATTCACTCATCAGAAAACACTTGCAGAGCACTGAGATCAGTAAGCAGAAGGCCCTGGGGGCTCAAGCTGTTAACTGAGAGCCAGGTTGTTATTTGTCCTTTGTTCTCAAAGAGCCCCATGAGGTATGGGAGGTGATGCTAATACTTGCAAGTGAATTGGATTAAAATGAGGGAGGGCTGTGCAAAGTCACCTGCCTCACTTTGTCCTCCAGAGTCACCTGGATCCAGTGGCAAGATGTAGATCAGGACAACTGGAGATGACTCTGGATGCAGGGGGACCTTAGCCTTTTTATGCTAAGGTCTTTCCCAGGTCTCATTTTAAGCTTCACTGCATTATAGAAGTGACCCTGTAATGTTGAAGGCAATTCCAATGGAGCACAAGTTGCCCCAAATATCTCTTTAAGACTTCAATTTGAAGACAAGTGACCAGAAGGTACAAGGAGAGTGAGTTCTGTAATGGAAACACTCTATACTGATTAAATAATAAGTTTGGACATAATGTAGTGAATATTTGGACTGACCTATTCTCTTCTAAATGCTCACATGATCTTTCTGAACTGTTTGATGTTTAGCCTATGTGATTTTGTACTACAGGCATTTGTGTATGTGTTTAATCTTCCCCATTAGATTATAAACTCCTAGAGGAAAGGGACTATGTCGTATATCTTTGTATTTACCATAACATCTGGCACAGTATTTTTCACATGGGAGGTTCTTAATGAACCCTTACTGAGTAAATGAAGGAATGAAATTTACTATCTTTAGTCTTAGACTCTTGAAATCTTGAAAGACCCCAAAAGACCCATAATAGAAATTAACTACAAGGAGGATTATTAGAGGGGGAATTATGTAGGGAGATGTCATTTCTCTTAAACATAGTCTCTTTGGCATCAGAGGATAGAGTGTCTCTGTTTAGGGGAGATGAAGCACAGTATGAACCCCAATAGAGATAAAGAAAGTTATGGTTTTATCAGATGTACAGAAATGGTGATCACAGAGTCAAAATATAAGAGGTAGAAGGGACCTTGTAAATTACCTAGTCCAAGTGCCTTATTTCACAGGTGATGCAACCAAGGCTCACCTAAGAAGTGAAATTTCTGTACTATTAGGTGGTAAGAAAGGACTATAAAACTAAAATCTTTCGATCAGGCTTTCTCCATAGATATACGTACTATACACATCTTCACTTTTTGTTTTGGCAAAAAAACTTTTGCACTCCCACCATTTCCTTCTCCTATTTTATAGCCTAAGATCAAATGTTCTCCCAGTCTAACTATGAATAAGGGAATTATTTAACCACTCCACCCCTACCATACACCATATCTAATGCTATCCCTTTGCCATGTTGGCATGTATCAACATTAATCTCATCCTATGTAATAGGCATAAGGGAACAAAGGAAGTCCCACATTCTGGGGGTTATGATGCTTTATTGTTGTTCAGTCACTTTAGTCATGTCTATTTCTTTGTGACCCTATTTGGGGTTTTCTTGACAAAAATACTGGAGTGGTTTGCCATTTCCCTCAACTCATTTGACAGATGAGGAAACTGAAACAAACAGGGTTAAGAGACTTGCTCAGGGTCACATAGCTGCAGTCAAAATTGAACTCTGGAAGATGAGTCTTCCTGACTTTTGGCCTAACACTCTATCCACTGTGCCACTTAACTTCCCCTTCAGTGCTTTAATCCACTGCATAGAAGTAAAACATTATGATTCTACTTCTCTCCCCTCCCCCTTTACCTTTCTCTGACTGCACCAACTCATCAACCTAAGGAGGAATGATTAAATTAGATTATCATTGAGTCCCCATCCTCTTTGCCTTTTTTTTTTTGGACCTTAGCATATTTCAAGGGGTTTAGCATAATGCAGTTGCTCCCCACAGGAATCAGCAGAACATACTTAACAACATATAATATTTTACTCTTGGCATAGGAGCAATAAATGCAATAAACAATACATAATAAAACATCTTCCACTTGGCTTCATGCCTGCTGCCTTTCCCATGCCCAAGAAATTGCCATAAATTACAGAGGCTGCTCCAAACCCAGGAGTTCTAGGAAATACACAACTTGACTTCTTGCTTCTCTTCCCCTTCCCTGAGTGTAATGTGGGCAAAGGAGTATAGACAATATTACACAGTTCTTAACTGGTATTCAACTCTATGAGGGCTGAGCATTAGGTTAGGCCTCAGCAGCTCTAGCCTATGGGAGATTTAGTGCTTTTCTCTTTGGTGTCCTTTCACTGGCAAGGATCTCTGCATCTCATGCTGGTTTTCTATTGCTCATGGAATAGAGGGAGAGGAAGCCCTTGAATCCCTTTGCCATTGAACCTTATGTTTTGGCTTCTGGTGTCTTGGAGATATGCTGCATTCACTTTGTTGATCTAAATTCAGTGATTTTATCCATAAAACCCCCAATTCCCCCTAAACCTCATTTATTTACTTCTACTTTCAATTCTTTTCCATCTCCTCTGCAAGGGAGATAGTGCAAGAAGGGTACTATTGAGAAAGGCAGTCTTTAGGGAGAGGGAGAGGAAAGGGAATAAACATTTGTGTAGTGCCTACTATGTGCTAAGCACTGTGCTGATTGCTTTACAAATACCTCATTTGAGTGTTTAATACTGACATGTTATTTCTATTGATATTTAAGGTTATCTTTAGCAAGAATACTTCTTTTAACATCAGATAATAAACAGAAGCTATCTTCTAAAATTAGTAAAGCTGATACAAGTTGAGCTATAATAAAAACTGAATATACTACAACAACTAATCATAAATGATGCCAGAATTTTTTTCAACAGAATTCTAATGAACAAGTACAAACCAAATATTTATTTTCTGAAATTGGAACCAGACCCTAATTTTAACATGTTCTCTGAGCAAAACCTTAAGTGAACTAATATTTGGTCCAAGTCCCCAATAATAAATGGAATGTATATAATAAAAAAAAGATTTCCCTAAATTGACACAAATGTATACCAAAAAGGGTTCTTTTGAGGTAAGTAGTCAAGTGATAGGAACATTTTTAAATGAACAAATGCAAACTAAAAACATCCTATGAATGATTTCTCCCAAATCATTTTGAAAGAAAAGTATATATTAAAAAGATTTTTGAGGTTTTAGTTCACACCCAGAAAACTGGCAAATATAATAAAAAACAGAAATACTCAATTTTGCAGGGACTGTGGGGACTCTGGAATGTTGATACAATATTAGCTCAGCTTTGAATTCTGGAAAACCACTTGGAATTGTAAGAAGTCACTGAATTCTCTTCACTATTGATTCAGTTATTCCTCCCCTCCCCAGTTGGCATATACCCAGGGGAGGTAAAAAACAATATTCAAACCAGAATATCAGAATGTTCATAGATGGATGATTTTGACAGCAAAAAAACTGCAAACAAAGTGGGCACTCATCAAATGAGAAATGTTTGACTATTAAGTGAGGGATTGTGGCATATGAATTCTGTAATAGTACTGAAACAGTGAATATGAGGAATTCAAAGGAACTTGGGAAGACTTCTACCAATTGATTCTCTGTTAAGTAGACCCAGGAGGGCAATATACACGGCGACTGCTCTATAATAATGTAAACAGAAAGAACACTAAAGGGAAACCAAAATATGAGCAATTATAAAGACCCATCTTGGTCCCAGAGTATAACTGACGAAAAACATCTCTTCTTTTGGTGGAGCGGTGAGCACAGCTATCGCTAGCATATTCCATTAGGAGGTACATCTGGAAACTTAAAAAAGTAAAGGAAAACATTTATTGAATAACCCAGTCTTTAACAACATTGTTCTTGTTTATTAGATTCAGTAAAAATTAAAATTTAAATGAACATTTTTTTTAACTGACTGTTAAACTTTAGTTAAAATTCAATCAAAGGGTTCTTTTGAAAAACACATTTTGTTTTACCCTTGGTCTAATCTACCAAATAGTCACTTTATTCTTGACTTCCTGATTAAAAGATGCCATCTTTCTAACTAGAAACTGCTTCTCTAAACTTATATTTTCTCATAAGGGGTATGCAGTACAATTTAATGACAGATGACCAAAGACATATGGTCTACAGAACAAAGATGCCATTAGATGACATTCCTTCTTCATCCTCTTCTTATGGAAGCCTTACAGAAGAGGTGGAGGAAAGGTATATAATAAGTGAAGGAAAAAAAGCAAGACTAGTGTGAACACTGACTCTAGCAATTGTGGGTTCTAAAAGCCTGGGAAAACACCCCTCCTCTATGATTTAGGGCCTCTCTGTGGTAAGAGACCTGCTGGGACATATGGTGTGTCTCTGTACACCTAATATATCTTCCAAGCATGACTGTGGTCATAAAAGACTATGGGATGGGTTTGAAATATTGTAAATAACATCATTCATTCAGTCAGTAAGATTTGCTGATCTGTTTTTCTTTACAAAAGGGAGAGGTTATGGATGGGTAGGTGTCAATGTAGGTGGGAAACATATATGGAAATGGTTGATTGTAAAAATAAACATGTCTTGATTTTCAATAAAATTTAATTTAAACAAAAAGGACAAAGGAAAGGAAAATCCTAAGAAATATGTTTCACCCATTTACATTGACATTGTAAAGAACTGATATTCTTTTAAAAAATTATTTCTAACATCCATTTAAAAAAAAGTTTTGAGTTCCAGATTCTTTCCCTCCTTCCTTCCACATATCTCGCTAATTGTGAAGGTAAGCAATGTTATCATAAAAAAAATGATACAAAGCATATTTCTATATTACTCATGTTGCAAAAAAAAACAGACAAGAAAAATCAATAAAGTGAAGAGAGTATACTTTGATTTGCACTGAGTTCATTTATTTTCTCCCTGGAGGTAGCATTTTTCAGCAGGAGACCCTTTGAAATTATCTTGGATATTCCCATTGATCAGAGTACCTAAGTCTTCACAGTTAATCATCCTTAACAATATTGATGCTTCTATAAACAATGTTTTCTGGGTTCTATTCACTCCAATCTGCATCAGTTCATATAAAGCTTGCCAAGTTTTCCTGAAACCATCACAATCATATAGCACAACTTGTTCAGGCATTCCCCAACTGATGAGAAGTCCCTTAAATTCCAGTTCTTTTCCATCACAAAAGAGCGGCTTTAAATATTATTATACATATAGTTCATTTTCTCTTTTCTTTCATCTCTCTGGGATACAAATACAGTCATATTTCTGGGTCAAGGAGTAGGCACAGTTTTATAAGGGAGAAGTTCTAAATTGTTCTCCAGAATGACTAGACCAGTTCACAACTCCACCAGCATTTCATTTGTGTGCATGTTTTCCCACATCCCCTCTAGCCTTTGCCATTTTCCTTTTCTATTGCATTAATCAATCTAGTCAAGTAAAGTGGACCTCAGAACAACCAGTATTCATAATGGTAAGAACAGTGAACTTGGAGTCAGAGGACTTAAATTCAAATCTTGGTTCTCTTATTTATTATGATCATGAACAAGTCACTTAATCTCTCTGAATCTCAATTTATTCATCTGTCAAATGGATATAATAATATTTGACTTAATTGTCTTGTAATGCCTTCCAAGTTCTTGTTTTGAATCAGACTCTAAATCTTGGTTTCTATTTCTGTGCAGGAGAGTTGGGCTGAATTCATTGAACATTGTCAGATGAAATGGCATCAATATGTTTGGCCCTTCTGATTCATTTTGGCTATAAATTCAACCTGGCCTTGTAAAAGGAACCTGGAAATATTTGTTTTACTATGTGGTGCACACTTGGTTTTTCAGGAATTTTGAATGATTATAGTGATAATGCTCTCCTGCAAGGAAATATTTCAATGCTTCATCTTGGCTTGGAGTTAACTCTAACTTTTTTTTCTCTCTTTTTTTATTTTTTAGTTTACATCATTCATTTCCACAAGAGTTTGAGTTATAAATTTTCTCCCCAATATTCCCTGCCGACCACCCAAAAACAGTGTTCCCACTGAATATCCCCTCTCCCAATCTGCTCTCTCCCATATCTTCCCCCATTCCCCTTTCGACTTTCCATTAGGGCATGGTGGATCTCTATGTCCCAGTGTCTGTATATCTCATTTCCCAGTTACATGTAAAATATTAATAATAATATGTATATATATTTTTAAACATTTGATTTTAAAACTTTGGATTCCAGATTCTTTCCCTTCCTCCCTTGTCACCCACACTTACTGGGAAGATAAGCAATTCAATATAGGTTGTACATAAGTAGCTACACAAAACATTTCCATAGTGGATATATTGTGGAAGACTCACTATATTTCCCTCTATCCTATCCCCCCCCCCTTGTTCTATTCTCTACTTTGATGCTTTCCCTTTTCAAAAGTGGATGCTTCCAACTTCCCTTCTCCCCAGGTTGCCCTCCTTTCCATTATTTCACCTCTCTTCACCTTCCCTTCTAACTCTCCTGTAGGGTGAGATACCCTATTTAGTGTGTATATCATTCCCTCCCTAAGCCTAATTCAATGAGAATAAGGTTGACTCATTCCCTTTTGCTTTCCTGTTCTTCCCCTCCATTGTAACCATTTTCCCTTGCCTCTTCTAGATGAGATATTTACCCCGTTGTGTCTCTCCCCATCTCCTCTCATTATATTCCTCACTCACCTCTTAATTTCACCTTTTAAGTATCATCCCTTCCTACTCAATTGGCCCTGTGCCCTCTATCTATGTATACCTGTAGACAAGTATACACACACTCACATATGTATTCATATGCCCATATACCCTCCTATACAGACATATATGTATGTATACATATACACACATACATATATATACACATACATACACACACATATATATTTCTATTCCCTTCAACTATTCTCATACTGAGAAAAGTTTCATAAATCATGATTATCATTTTTCCTTGTAGGGATGTAAGTAGTTCAAGTTTAATAAGTTCCTTATAATTTCTTTTCCCTGTTTACCTTCTCATGTTTCTCTTGCTTCTTGTATCTGAATGTCAAATTTTCTATTCAACTCTGGTTTTTCCATTAAAAATGCTTGAAATCCTCTATTCCACTGAATGACCATATTTTCCCCTGGAACATGATACTCAGTTTTGTTGGGTAGGTGATTCTTGGTTTTAATCCCGGCTCCTTTGACCTCCAGAATATCATATTCCAAGCCCTTTGATGCCTCAATATAGAAGCTGCCAGATTCTGAGTTATCCTGATTTTGTTTCCACAATATCGAAATTGTTTCTTCCTGACTGCTTGTAATATTTTCTCCTTTATCTGGGAACTCTGGAACCTGGCTATAATATTCCTAGGAGTTTTCTTTTGGGGATATTTTTCAGGAGGTGATCAGTGGACTTTTTCAACCTTTATTTTGCCCTCTGGTTCTAAAACATCAGGGAAATTTTCCTTGAGAAAGTATTAAAAGATGATTTCCAGGTTGTTTTTTTGATCATGACTTTCAGGTAGTCCAATCATTTTAAAATTATCTCTCCTGAGGGGAGGCCAGGTAGCACAGCGAGTAAGAGCACTGGCTCCAGTGTTGGGATGACCTGGGGATCAAATCTGGTCTCAGATACTTAGCACCACACCCAGAAATAACTGGCCGGGTAACCTTGAGCAAGTTACTTAACCCTGATTGCTTAAAAAAAAAAATCTCTCCTGGATCTATTTTCCAGGTCAGTGGTTATTCCAATGAGATTATTTCACATTGCCTTTTATTTTTTCATTTGTTTGGATCTGTTTAATAGTATCTTGATTTCTCAAAAAGAGACTAGCTTCTCAAAAAGATTTCTCAAAAAGAAACTAGCTTCCATTTGCTCCAATCTAAAGCTTTTGAGATTCCTTTTCCATCTGGCAAATTTGGCTTTTTAAGGCATTCTTCTTCTCATTACCTTTTTGAGCTTCTTTTGTCATCTGAGTTAGCCTATTTTTTAAGGTGGTATTTTCTTCAGTCAAGTTGTTGACTCTCATTTTATAATTTTCTTGCATCATTCTCATTTCTCTTCCCAATTTTTCCTCCACTTCTCTTATTTGATTTTCAAAATCCTTTTTAAGCTCCTCTATGGCCTATAACCAGCTCATATTTTTCTTGGAAGCTTCTGGTGCAGGAGTTCTGACTTCACTGTCTTCCTCCTGTTCCATGCTTTCATCCTTTTTGTCCCCAAAATAGGAGTGTAAATTTGGATTGTTCTGTTTGCTTTGCTTCCTTTTCCTGCTCATGTTGCCACTCAATTACTTGACTTTTGGGCTTTTTGCCACAGTAGAACTCTGATACCAGAAATGGGAGCTTTATCCCAAATGCTGGGGCTTTCCAGCTGCTAAAGGTATTAGTTAGGTGCCTTCTCTGAAGCCTCCACACACTTTGACCAACTGGTTATGCACCCCAGAACCTCCACCCTAGATAGCAATACAGATTCAAGCAGGTTAAAGCAAGAGCTATTACGCTTCAGACTGGCTGCTTGTTCCCCCTACAGTCTTCAGGGCAGGAACTAAAGCTGTCATGTGGCAGCAGTTGCACGAATGGGGCACCTCAGCTGCTTCTCACCCTGGGGGCAAAGGCCAGATTGCACTCCCAAATTCCCAGATCCCAAAGTTCACACTGCATTGACCTTTCACTTTGTCCTTGGCATCTATGGGTTGATAATTCTGAAAAATGCTGCAGGTGCTGGTAATCTGAAGTCCCTCCAGCCAGTGGTTGGTCAGGCCACCCTGAGGCTAAGATCTCTGGCTGAAGCGGTGCTGGGTTCGGCTCTCAGAGAGCTGCACTGGCCACTTGATGCTGGCCAGCCAGTCTGTCTCCAGTCGGAGGTTAGCTTCTCTGTGTCATTTTGTGTGTCCTGTTGCTCCAAAGTTTGTCTAGAGTCATTTTTTACATGAATTGGGCAAAGTGGGAGCCAGAGATGCGAGGAAGTCCTGTTTCTACCCTGCCATCTTGACTCTGCCCCCCTGGCCACGTAGGTAACTCTAATTTTTTGAAAGCTCTGCCAGTGGAAAATGGATTATGGTAAGCTCTACTGTTTTGGAATGGCTTTGAATACAGGCCTTGAAACAGACTCTCTGTTTTCTGGGGACCAGTTTAATCAAGTTGAGAGAAGGGCAATATTAGTAAGTTGGAGACTTTCTAGTAGATTCTTCAGCTATGACAATCCTTAAAATAATGCAACATGAAACATGATCTTTGGAGATATGTGACATGGTAGCAATGGCAGTGGTGGAAAAGAGGACATATTGCAAATAAACATTAATGTATATTTTGGGTATATTAAAGATGCAAATCATTTCAGCCCTTTTCTTCCATTGATGAGTTTCTTTTGGAACTTCCATTTTGAGAAAGACTAGTACTAGGCCAACCATCCGTTCTTCTCCTGAATTGCTTTTGACTCTGGACTTTGACACCTGCCCCACTTGAGTACTTTTCTCCCCACTTCCACTTGTTAATTCCTTTTTATGCGTTGTCTCTCCTTGTTAGACTGTAAACTCCTTGAAGAAAGGGACTATCTTTCTTTTGGGTTATATTTGTATCCCCCACACTTAGCACAGGGCCTGCCACACAATAAGTGCATAAAAAATGTTTATTCACCTTGTCTTGTCCAACAAATGGAAAAACTTTTGGAAGAACTGAATCACTTTTACTTTTACATTTAACATATTCTGAATGAAACTAGAAGTCTAACAGAAAACTGGCTAATAGAGCAGAAGGATGAAAAGATACTTGACAGTATTTTTTCTTGCAGAAACAAATAGAAGAGTTGATGCAATTGTTTTTATTTTCTGTGGAAAGGCAAAAAGAAATATTTCATGGACCACTTGGTCATTTCCTATTAAAGTGCTCATTTGTAAAAAGACGCTCCTGAAAATCAATGCATCTCATTAGACTTCCATTACAGAAGATGAAGAGGCAGAGAAATTCTGTAAAGGACTCGATAAGGCTTCAGTTAATAATTTTATTCCAAGGATAGGTATAATACAAACTGGTGAAAATTATGTTGGGAAACATAGTTCATAAGTAAGAAACAAGAGAGGTAAAAATCTTAGAGAGTTTGTAAAAATCTCACTCTTACATAAAATGAATAGGTTGTTAGAGAAGAGATGGAGGCACTGGATGTGGCAAATATCACCTCTCACATGAGGGCTTTCCCGATTTCTCTTGACACTATTGTCTCCCTTGTATTACCTTATGCTAATTTACTTACGGTTTTATATACTCACACGGACATGTTGTCTCCCAAGATATTATATAAGGTTCTTAAGAGCATTTCATTTTTTAATGTCTCCCCAGTACCTAACTGTAACAATAATGCAATATTCACAACACCCAAGGTGGTTATGAATATGCTGGTATAGTTGTGAATCACAAAATGTAATAGGCTCCCTACATGGAGGATAGAACCAAAGCCTTTATTCAAATACCAGAAAACCAAGTATGAGAACCAGAAAGCCTAAGTCATTACAGTAACCATGTAGTTGGTACATATGCAGCAAATACCCACATTCTCAAGCCTTCACAGCAGAACAGGTTCCCTCAAGCAGGGATCCTCCTCTCTCACTCACAGTAGCTCCTCAGGCTGGTTTTTGGAAGTTCTTAGCAGAAATTCCCAGAGGAAAAGTCTCAGCAGAAGCTCCAGCCTCCAGATGCTCACTGAGAGAAATTCTCTCTCTCTCTTCCCAGCAGCAGCTGCTCTGACTCCAGGATATTTACCCCAAGAAAATGTCTGTTCACCCTGTGCTCTTCCATATACATATATATATATATATATATATATATATATATATATATATATATATATTAGCTCCTCCCTTCTGCCCCTTTCTCTTATATCAGCAATTTCCTCCCAAGGTGTTAACTACTTCCCTATTAATTAAATAGCTTAAACAAGGTGTTAACTTGAAACAAGGTGCTAAGTACCTCCTTACTTGCCAATACAAAGGGGCATGGAAGATCTTTAGATTCCATTAATATTACACTAACCTAGTGTTTTGCACATAATAAGTGCTTAATAAACTTTTATCAATTGATCATAAAAATGGAACTTTTTATGGTTTCATGGATACAAAACTGCTGGCTACCAAATGTAGGGGTCACTTCTAAATCATCTATCTGTGTATAAAAACTTGACCAAGTTATTGTAGGAAAGAATAAAATAAACATTGGAAGAAAGAGTAAAAGTGAGAAGTTTTGAACTGCAGTAATTGTAAAACACATTTAAACAAGGTGCTGACTCAAGGAAAGAGGAAATGGATAGAAGAATCTATATAGACTCAAACTAGTGGGAAGTTCATAAATCAATGAGAATATTAAAAGAGTTTAAAAATAGCTTCATCCAGCAATCTCTTGAAGATCTCACAAAACAGAGAAATAACCACCAAAGGTTTAGATAAAAAAAACAAACTAATTTTTAAAGTAATTTTGGAGGAGAATGGTGAAAAAAATATGAATAATATTAACTCAAAAATAGTGAGAAGCAGGGAGGAAGAAACAAATTTACAAAAAGCTTAGTAGAAATACAGTTCAAGGAGGTCATCCCAAGGGGATATAAAGACAAAACTGAAAGGATAATGAAAAGATTAAAAATATAAAATAGATGCTTTCACCATGAAACAGAGAGTTTTCATCTTGAAAGGTAGAGAAGTTAATATATTAGGACTCTAACATTATATAGCCCCTAATATGCTGCTTGAATTATTGGAAACATCATTAATAAAAATAAAGTTGAAAAGAACAGATGAATTAGACCAGTGTACACACAAGAATTCACATCAGAAATAATTCTGTTTTTAGAATTTTTAGGCATTGATTGAAATCCTTTGTTTTTTTCATAGCATAGTTTAGTTGTAACCTTGCACATGAGACCTTTCTGGTGATGGCTGTTTGGTATAATAATAGATAGGGCAATGGATTTGGAGTTAATAATCTTGGGTTCAATGACAACTTATATAACTTACTAACTACTAATCTTGGGTAAAATTCTACTTCTGGGCCTCTGTTCCTTCATCTATGAAATGATTATTCCTTTCATCTCTAATGCCATTATTCTATCATCCCTTCAGTGACTATTCCTGTCTTTCTCTTGAAAGTATTTTGTGTTGACTTCATTTTTACTTGTCTGTGTACACATTTAATACCCCTGTAATACTTTGCTGAATTCAGGGATTATTTCAATCTTATTTTTGTATTCTTGTATTTTTTCATTGTATTCTTATATTGTATTGTTTTCGTTAGCCGGTACTTAATAAAGATTTGATAAAGCAAATTAAATTGAACACGGTCTACTCTATTCTTGTGCTTTTATTTGTTTATACGATACATTGCTTACTCTTTCAGTACTAAAGAACCTAGTTTATCTTGGCCTGGTGATCCAGGGCAGCTACTCATTCTCTAATTATCCTTCATATCAGCTCTCTAGTTACTCTTTTTTGATTTTAACTTCTAGGCCAAAGATCATTCTTCTTGAAACTAAAAACACAAGTAATGAGTTGAGACGTCCTGGTTATTTTAGTCCCACTTGTCCCGGGTAGATGCACTATCTGGTCTTTGATTTTGTCTTTTCCCTAACAGACTAAATTTAAAACAAACAAACAAACAAACAAACAAATGACTCTTCTTATTTATTGTCCTTAGATTTCCTAATCAGCCTCTCCACTCATTCTGAGTTTTAATTCTCTTGATACTATTCTTAATGGGTTGTGACGTGATTTTCTATTACTCTTCCATTACCTTAATTTTCTCAGCTGTAAAATGGAGATAATTCTAAGGTTACCTACCTCATCTGATGTTAAGAAGAAAAAAAAAATTCAATTCTCAGTTTCAGAAGAAGGTAGACATTCCTTTTCCCGGGGGACATATTGTCTATCATGGTGGAGGAGAAGAGAACCCCAGAGACTTTCCCTCCATATTGCACATTTAGAGCTAACAATGCAGACTAAGGTCTCTTGTTTTGAAACCTTCTTTGCTATAGTGATTGAGCACTTCCAAGAATGAGATCTCTCTGGAGATATAGGAAATATCTCCTCTTCTACATAGCAAGTTGGTATATATCCTTTATTCCCCTCTGGCATTCCCCATCTATGTCCTTTCTGCTCCCAGGTTTAGGCCAAAACCTTTTCCAACTTTTCTTTCAATTCATAGTGATTCTTCTTGGGTAATTAAGTGGAGTTATTCAAGTTACTCTGGGCTTCTCTCCAAAACATTTAAGTGAGAAAGAAGGGAGGAACAAAACTCTCCCCACATAATTGCCACTGCCTGGAAGTTTTGTAATCATGGCAATACACCCCTTTAAATTGAGCACTGGGTCTGGAGTTAGGAAGACCTGAATTCAAATCTGAAATCAGATATTTACTATCTGTTTGACCCTGGGCAAGTTACTTCACCTCTGTCTACGGTAGTTTCTTCCAACTATTAAATAGAGATAATAGGAATTCCTATCTTTCAGGGTTGTTGTGAGTAGCAAATAATATAATATTTGTAAAGCATTTAGCACAGTAGGTGGCCTATGGTAGTTGCTTAATAAGTGTTTCCTTCCCTCCTTTCTTCCTCCCTTCTGCCATATATATATGCATGCATGTGTGTATATATGTACACACACATACATGTTCATATCTTTTCTCTGATGCTTACTACTTGTGTCCTTGGGCAAGTCACTTAAAATACCCTGGGCCTCAGTTTTCTAATCTTTAAAATAGGTATGGACATGATATTCTCTGAAGACCCCTTCTACATAGAAACCTATGATTCTATAATCTAGGTTTGGATATATAGCAACAACCACACTGACATACCCAGGATGGCTGCTAGCACAGGTTCTTAGATTTGTTTTATTAGGAAAGATAGCTGTTTAAGGGGTCAACAATCTTTATAATTACATTTACTAGTTCAGGGAAAAAGTCAGCACCCTGAGCTTCAGATAAAATACAAGCAGAGAGATAAAGACCAGCAGACAGGGCTCTGATTGCCTGAATCATCTATACACTTTACATACATCACTGGGTTGAGAGAGCCTTTATATCTGAGCAGTTGGGGAGCTCTGGACATAATGGCCACATGTCATAGCTCAACCCAGGGAATCACAAGATCCTTCTCATAAGCAAACCCCCAAAGCAAAATACCAACAAGGAATATATATACATTTCTCTGCACCAGAAGGTCTCACAACTCTTGTGACTCAGCACCTAATAGAAATTAGCAAAAGGTGTGAAAACTTTCCAATTAGTAAGCCTCCCCAAGGAAATTTCCTTCAGTGCGCTCCACTTGAGGCCTATTATTGGGCAGGGAAGATCTTATATCCCATTAACATAATAGGATATTAGCTTTGAAATTTAATAATTCTGTGACCCTGGACAAGTCACTTCATTCTTAACTCTGTATCTAACAGTAAAATACACCTGTAGCACCTCCCTCAATGAACTTTTGTGAAAATCAAATAGGATTACATATGATGATAATAATGATAATAATATGATTATTATCAAGCTCAGAAGGTTTTTATGAGGAAAATTCTTTGTAAGCATTAAAGTACAATGTAAATATCTTATGTGACTGAGAATGATAGATACAGGTTTTTGCCCTTTACCTGAGCTATGTTTAGAAATAGAAGTGTAGTTAACAGATCATCTCCTGAGTGTGAGATACTATTTTTCCATGAACATGTTTCTCAGAATTTTAAATTATTTTTTTGGGGGGGTAATTGGAGTGAAGAATAGTTTATTGAATTCCCCTGGTGTTCCAAACCAGGTGTACCAAATCTGCCTTTAGAATATGGGATACAGCTGGGACTCAACATAAATAAGAAGGTAGAAATGAGGAGGGAGAGCATACCAGGCATGAAAAACAGTTGAGAAAATGCCCAGAGGTGGGAGATACAGTGTATTTTTTAAGGAACAGTATAAAGGCCAGTGTCACTGGATCAAAAATTGTATTGGCAGGAAAAGGGATGGTGTAAGAAGACTGGAAAGTTGGGGGTAAGTTATGAAGGATTTTGAATGCCAAATAGCAATTTTTTTTTTTTTGCTTTTTGGAGGGGGGAAGGCAGGGAAATTGGTGACTTGCCCAAAATCACAGGGCTAGTAAGTGTTAAGTGTCTGAAGCTGGATTTGAACTCAGGTCCTCCTGACTCCAGGGCTGATGCTTTATTCACTGTGCCACCTAGCTTCCCCCAAAAAGTGAATTTTGTGTTTAACTCTGGAGGTAGTGTTGAGTCATAGGAGTTCACTGAGTAGGGGAGTGACATGGTTGCACATGAGATTTGTGAAAGGCAGATCAACCAGTAGATTATTGTAATAGTTCTAGCATGAGGCTATGAGGTCTTGTACCAGCATGGTAGCAGTATTAAAGCAGAAAAAGGTGTATATTTAAAAGATGTTGAAAAGGGGAAAGGATCAGGTCTTGGCAACTGATTGGATGTGGGGGAAGGGACAAGGTGAGCAAAACTGAGTGTTAGTATTTTAAAGCAGGAAGCCACAAAAGGCAAACAAGTCATTCGCCCTTCAAATTCAAATGTAAGATTGAATAAACCAAGTGGAGAGAATGTGGCAGCTTGTCTTGGCCCCAAATGGACCAGGTTAGAGTTTGCAATTGACTCTTTGATTGTAATTGACCTGTTGGCCATCCCTTGTCTATACTAATAATTTGATACATCATTTACTGCCTTGTATAGTTAGTTATCCTCCACTAAAATCCTATTCTAATGCCAGGTAAAATCAAAGATTTCGGAGTTAGAAGGCCCCTTTGAGAAATCTAACCCCACCTTTCCTTTCCTTTTTGTTTTTGCTTTTTTTTTTTTTTTTTTTTTTTTTTTTTTTACAGATGAGAATACTGAGGCCCTGAGAAGCCTGTCCAGCATTACAGGTGAAGGTGCCCCTGGGCTGTTAAAGAGTATCACAACAAAGTTCAATCTCTGACAACATCTACCACCCTGGAAAGGTTTCAAGTATAGGTCCACTGATTAACTCTGTCTATTACCCCAGGATCAGTCTGGTTAATTTAGAGAAGTTCAAGAGATAATTAAAATAGTGATCAAATAGTGATGATGACTGACAAAAAAATTCCAACATTATATGAATCTGTATACTAGGGCATAGTGTGCAATGTACTTCAGTGGGCGAAGTTCACACACTGACATCATCATAGATCTTTTGAATTATCTGAAATAACAATAATCATGATGATATTTGTAAAGCACTTAGAGATTATGAATGCTTTCTCTACAATGCTATGTGAGATTTGTAGTACAAATATTACTATCTCTTTTTGAGGAAACTGAGGCTCAAAAAGTGTCAGGAGACAGCATTTGAACCCAGGTCTCTGATTCAAAATCCAGTGTTGTATTCAGTATTATTGATTATGATTTTTGTGTGTATGTGTCTTGTCTCCCTAATTAGGGACTCTTTGTCATCTTCTCAGTCAATGCTTTTCACTCAAAATAAACATAGGAAGCTATGACACATGGGGAAAACACAACAGCCACTGGATAAAGAGCCTGAGGTCTAGACCTGACTATGCTTTTAGATCATGCTACATGATCTTAAATAAATCATTTTGCATCTTTGGACCCCAGTTTTCTCATTTGTAACAAGAATTACCTTGAGAAAATCATCTCAAAGGCTACTTCCAAGTTTTAAAATTCTTTAGATCTAATGATATCAGGTGAGGGGTAAATATTAATTGATTTTTTTTCTTTTTGTAATTTATTTCAATTGAGATAAAGTATTTTCTTACCTCCCCTACTAAAAGAAAAAATAAAAATAAAACACATGTAGCAAATATTCATAGTCAAGAAAAGTTACCCTCTTTGGACACATCCAAGAAAGCATTTTCCTCAATTTGCACTAAAATGTCCTTTACTTTTCTGTTAGGAGATGGGTAGGCAGTATTTTTCATCACCAGTCCTCCAGAACCATGGTTGGTCATAGAATTGATCAGAATTCTTAAGTCTTTCAAATCTGTTTGTCAGTGCAATGATTTTATTGTATAAATTGTTCTTCTTCTCACTTTACTACATTAATTAATAATTGTTAACATTTATATAGTGCTTATTATATTACATGCACTGAACTAAGCACTTTATTTGAAGCTTACAAAAATCTTCGTAGATAGGTATTATTGTTATTATTATCACCATCATAATTTTACAGATGAGGAACCTGAGGCTTACAGAGGTTAAGTGACTTACCCAGGGTCACACAGCTAGTAAGTATCTGAGGCTGGACATGAACTTATGTCTTTCTCACTCCAGGACACTCTGTCCCCTGTGTAACCTACACTTGATTATGTGCTCCTTAGTTTCTTTGGCACCATCCTTTTTACCACTCCTTATGGCACAATAATATTCTGCTTTTTTTTTTTTGAGAGGGGAAAGCAGGGCAATTGGGGTTAAGTGACTTTCCCAAGGTTACAAGGCTAGTAAGTGTTACATGTCTGAGGCGGGATTTGAACTCAGGTCCACCTGACTTCCAGGGCTGGTGCTCTATTCACTGTACCACCTAGCCTGCCCCCTCTAGCTCTCCTTGAGTCCTTGAGGTACAGGCTCTGGGAAGCCCCCTTGAACTCTGATTAAATTGTCTCATTTGATAAGGCATTTGTATGAGGCAATAAGTCTTACATTGTGGGCCCAAACCTCTGTTTGGCATTGCTCTATTATTAGACTTCCCACCCTTGAGCCTATTAAAATATCAGTCCACCCTTGAAGTGGCCTAGCCCACCATTGCCTGTAGTTTCCAGGTAGCCTCCAGCAACTTCCCACCCTTAATCACTCATTGACCTCATTAACTCCTCCTGAAGACCCTCCCCAAACTCCTCCCCAGACCACCACTAGATTCCTCCCACAACCTTCTGTATATAAGAACCCATCTTGTCTCTATGTTTTGTGAGTGCCATAGAATGACCTAGTACAGACTTACTCTGTGTCTAATGCAAGCAAACTTTTTTTTTCTTTTTTTTATTAATTCTTTAATTTATTAATTTGTTTGTTTCCTTTTAATTTACAGGATTCAATTCCACAATTCTCTGAATTTCACATTTTGTCCCCCCTCCCTCCCCTCCCCACCATGGCGTCTTATAATCAAGTATAGGATCTGTAGATGCTTTCACATTATACAATGGTCAGGTTATAAGGATGGATTGTACCAGCTGGGATGAAAAATGGTATAGAGGACATAAAATCAAATAAGAGAACAAAAAAGATCAGGTATTTTGCTTCCACCTGGATATAAATTTAGTTCTTTCTCTGGATGCATGTTTTTCTCTCCATCATGCGTCTTTTGGGATTGACTTATATCCCTGCATTGTTGAGAAGAGTCTAGTCTATCAAAGTTGGTCATCACACATATGTTGTGTCCATAATTGTGTACAAATTCCTCCTGGTTCTACTCTTCTCACTCAGCATCAGTTCTTTTAAGCCTCTCCAGGTAAATATGAAGACCGCCTGCTCCCTGTTTCTTACAGCGCAATAATATTCCATAATATGCATATACCACAACTCGTTCAGCCATTTACCAATTGATGGACACCCCCTTAATTTCCAATTCTTTGCCACAACAAAAAGATGCAGGTCCTCCTACCTGAAACCCAGTGCTCTTTCCTCTGTACTACTTCTCAGACAATCCACTTCTGTTGTGAAATGAGTGGGTCTTCTCTTTTCAGGTATCATTTTTGAGATCTTAAACCCATAGTCAAATTTTGCTGCAACATGTTACATATACATTCTGAATGTAAATGTCTAATTGTTTGCTCCCTTCCCATGTGTCTACTCTGTAGTATAATGAATACTTAAAAGATATTGTCATCTCTGGAAGCACAGCCAAAATATAAAAAGATTCTTAAAGTAAATTCGATTAAATAAGAAATGAATGATTTTTTCAAGAGATAAAAGTGACAGTGACAGCACTAAAAAATGACTTGAGGCAATATTTTAGGAAAGGTCTTTTTTAATTTAATAAAAATAACTATCTTTCTTATTCTGGGCAGCAGAGGTTAAGCCTATGTCCCTTCAAATAATCCCCCAAGATCACTCTATTTTCAGTTTCCATCTCACCATGTCAGTAAAGACTGCCCTGGTTATCATGTGGGAAACATTCTTTATCATGAACTAATGATAACCAAGAATCAAACTATTAAATATGAAACCTCCCAAAGAACTCACTTTGATGGAGTTAAATTTAATCTTTCAAGTATCATCCTGGTTAGTATTCAGTGCAGGGATAGAAGACCGTGCACTGAATTATAAAAGCCCAATGGTCCAGAAATGCATTGAGAATACATAATTGAAAACTGGAGGTAACTCTAGCATGGAAAATATTCCCAAACATAAACCTTGGAAGAGATATTTAAGAAATAGATCATATTTTTTTATAGAAGTTTATAGCTGAAGTTTTGAAAAAATGATTTTAGGGACACCAATAAATTTTGAAACTGTATTTTAATAAAATAGGTATCCCAGAAGACCAGCCTCTGCCTCCAGAACATAGCAATATCACTGTCTCCTACTAAGTGCTATCTACAGCAAAACCTGAAAGAATCTCAGATAATCAGAGATAATCTAATTATCTCAGATAATATAACTCCCCCTTTTAGATAGGAAAGAGTATGGCTTAGGCAGCTCAAGGGACTGAGGATATGTTTATATAGATGATGGATAAACCAGTACAAACTGGTTTCCTCTGTGATATCTGATATAGCCAATTAGCTAAGGTTCCATCATTTGGTCAGTAATGGTGAGGGTGGTTGATCAACTGAGGTCTTCAAGTATCTGTTGCTCTCATGAAGACTGAGTAGAGTTAGATGGTAGCAGATCAGGTTTGATTGAAAGTTATGATTCTTTCAATTTTGTAGACACTTTGTGCCTGTTTTGTCCTCGGTATTCAGCTGTACTATAAAAATTACAGCAACCATTTTCCTGTGGAAAAAGTCATAAATTCTAAGAAGGATAAAGGGAGAAAGAAAAGTATTATATGGTGCCAGCACTGGGCAGTGTAGGATGGACAGTGTTGCAAAGAGTAGGGTTAGGTGAGCATGATAAGATCAATGCCCGTTTATTGGTATTTCTCTTGAGTATACATAGAGTACTTGCTTACAGGTTTAAATAATATCTTGTTTTATGCTCAGTATTCTTTTTGTTACAATGTACTTTCCCAGGAACAACTTTTTCAAAACAAGCTAGTTTGTAATGGCTTCCTTTCTGCTTCTGATTTGTCTCTGAGGACAAGATAACTTTTTACTGTGTCAGTTTTACATAATTATCTGAGGGAAAAGTCTCAGGTTGTTTATCAGAGGGGACTTTACTCCCTCCTACATCTGAGTCAGGTCTCTGAGTTTCCTCAGACCTTAATGCACCAAGACATTTCAAACATGGTCTTCCACAATATGGACCAGGATTTCCATAGCAGGATTTTGTGGTAGTGAAGAACTAGAAACAAATTTGTTGTCCATAAATTAGGAAATGAGTAAACAAATGTAAAACTAATATTACTATACCACCATAAGAAATCATGAGTGGGAAGAATTCAGAGAACTAGAAGACTTATATTAATTGATTCAGAAAAAAAAAATAAGAAGAACCAGGGAAACAAAATACTTGAGGACTACAATGTAAATGGAAAGAACAGAAAATGTAACTGAATGCTATATAATTATAACAATAAAGTTTGGTCCTAAAGAAGAATTGAGAGCATTCATCTTCCTCCTGTCTTTGAAGATCTGAGAAACTCTTAGAATGGAATACATAGTATGCTATTAGACATATTTGATGCTCTGGTTAGTTTGGTTAAATGATTTTCTACATTTTTTCTTTTAAAATAATTGCTATAAGAGAATTCACTCCTTAGGTGAGGAGAAATGATATGCTTGGGAAAATGTTAATGCTAAAACAAAAGATAACAAAATTAAGGCAAAAGACACTTAAGGAGTCAATCCAGGTGTGTATTCTCATGGGAACAGAACAATTAGCTCATTGCTTACATTTAAAAATTTTCTACATAGTGCTTTGACATTAGTGCTTTTGACACTTGGCTAAAATTCTAAAAAGAAAACAAGCATTTATTAAGTGCTTCTTTTGTTCCAGGAACTGTGCTAAGTGATTTATGGATATTATCTTATTTAATCCTCACAATATTGGGTGGTAGGTGCTATTATGATCCCAATTTTGTAGTTGAGGAAAATGAAGCATATAGAAGTTAGGTGACTTGCTCAGGGTCCTTCGGCTAGTAGGTGTATGAGGCTAGATATGAACTCAAATCTTCCTGTCTCCAAGCCCAATACTTTATCCACTGGGTCATTTAATTGTTTTAATCACATGACTCAATCAACTGCTGAAAAATAAGAAAGAGAAGATAGAAATGCTCCCTTACCCAAGAAGGAGAAAGGGAAAAACCTATGAAGGGACAGAAAAGGAAAGGATAATCAGAGAGAGTGTCAAAAAAGACAGGATCACAGGAAGGCTTCATAAAGATTTATTATTTTCATTGGGTACTATGAGTGGCATAGTAGTGGCAGGAATAAGAAAGATGAAGTCATAGAACCTGGTG
The DNA here is from genome assembly GCF_028583685.1 of Petaurus breviceps papuanus. NCBI lineage: Eukaryota > Metazoa > Chordata > Mammalia > Diprotodontia > Petauridae > Petaurus > Petaurus breviceps. The sequence goes on from NW_027187391.1 coordinate 35,154,949, forward strand.
AAAGACCTAGAAGATCTTAAAGAATAAGTTTTGGCCAATAATATGCAACTGAGACATTATATGATTAAAGCATCTCACATTCAAGTAATGCCTATCAACAAGAGAAACAGGGATGCTTTTGCCTTCCTAGGGAAATATTCTTAAGAGGGTGAGCACTATGGCATCTGTGTAATCAACATACTAAATTAGGCCAGGAACTCTCTGAGGAAAAAACAATGAAAATAAGGACAGCAACATTATACCCAACACAGTATACTGCACTAGGGTACTTCTCAATTTGCTAAACACAGGCACATTTGTAAATGAATTTGGAATTTGGAATTGAGCCTGTAGCTTTATGGAAATACAGGAAATGAAAATGCTACCAGATGGAAACAGACCAATACTTCAGTAAATGTTCATCCCCCATTAATTTAGGATCTCGTATAGAGAAAGAAGTAACTTCATGTTTTGTATTCCTGAAAAATGTCCCACAGTGACTTAGTGAAGTCACAAAGAGTATGACATTGTCAGAATGATTTAAGAAATGAATGTACATCACATTGATTTTCTGCCTGTAACCTTTCAACTTGAGGATTTTACATTTCTTGGAAAATAAGTCACAATAAAGACTTATTTATGAGCTCTTTTCTAGGAGCTAATAAATTTATATTTGGAAAAAAAATCTATATTTATAAAGAAAATGGAAAATGTGCTTTTCTACCAAAAAAGGAAAGAAGAATAATTTCACATTTTGGGCACAGTTTGAAAATGTAGTAAAGGACCTATTACCATCCACATGGAAAAAACATATAAGTATATTTGACAGCACCTTGTGGTGATATGCTCTGTGTACCTGACTCCCACTGTCTCACCTGTACTTTGCCAATTAGCCAACCTTTTTCTTCCCTTGACAGCCTAGGGTCTGCTCCCCTGTTCTCTTGTATGCTTCTAATGTCAATGGAACAGAATGGTCAGGGCCTCAAACTGTCATTTCTTATCAGTGGCAATTGTCCCTTATCCTTACCACCTGAGAATGGAGCAATTTTATGCAAAGCTACTATTAAAGGAAGAGGAAAGCTGTGATAGCCAGGCCACCCATTTACTGAATGTCTGTACCAACTACTATTGCCAAGAGGGAAAAATAGAAGAGAAGGTCTGAAACTGTCCTAGGGCGTTAGGAACATCAACTAGTGCACTAATTGGATGTGAAATGAAATAGCTTCCTTTGTGGACATAAAGTGGGGAATATAGAATCAGGTTTATCTGTAGACAGACGGATTCAAACAGGCAAGGAAATATTTATTAAGTAACTGTTCTAGGTACTACGGAAAAACAAACAATTTCTACTCTCAATTTATAATAAAAGTTCACCTTCCCAGACCTGTCCAGCAAAACAACAACAAAACTCACAACACAAGAAACAAGCAACAAAACCCCAAACTCTGCATTCATAAACTCCAATTTCAATTGCTTTGTTGAGCATGATGTACCAATTAGGAAGACTTTGGTCTCTGATTTGCCTTTTGTATAGGCCTAATTGTTCATAGCTAGCCACCCATTTCCTCACCCCCACACACTTACACGCAGCCTAGATTTGTTTGTCTCTTATTTTCACTCTCTACGTCACTGTGGGATGAAGCAGAGAGGCTCTCATTCCTCTTCTACATGGCAGTTCTTTAGTTACCTGAAGACAGTTACCATGGCTTACCTAAAAATCCTTTTTCTCAGGTTAAACACTTCCAGTTTTTTTTTTTTCAATTCATCTTCATAGACACTATCTCATTGACCCTTCACCATACTGGATATGCTCTAGTCCCAGGAGGGTTTCTCATTCCATTGTAATGATCTACTCTAAAGTTTAGGATTTAGATTAAAACATTTTTAATAAAGATGATGAGGAAAACAAAGTAATTCATGGGTTTCGGGATATCAGAGTGGTTTTGACACTTGGCTAAAATGCTAAAAAGAAAACAAGCATTTATTAAGTGCTTCTTTTCTTCCAGGAACTGTGCTAAGTGATTTATGAATATTATCTTATTTAATCCTCACAATAACTGGGAGATAGGTGCTATTATGATCCCCATTTTGCAGTTGAGGAAACTGAAGCAGATAGAAGTTAGGTGAGGTTCTACCTCAAGGAGGTTCTGCATTGTCTCAGAAGCCCACTACTCTATATAAAGTGGTCAGTATGTAAAGGGCCCTCATATGGGTTTCAGGTCAATCCACCTGGGAATAAAAGTAATTCAAACTGCCCTATTCTTCACCACATTATCCTGGTGTCAGGGACTAGCTGTCCTTGGTTTGCATTTCAGTGTCCTTGCTAACAGCCCACTCTTATGGACTCTTCAGCTTTTCAATGCCTTTCCAACATTGAAAGTCCTTGGAAAAAAAGAATAAGAACCCTGAGTTAAAAGAGGTGAGCTAGTTTGTTATTCATCTCTTCCCTGGAGAAGGATGGTTTTTTTTTCACTTATATTAAGTGAAAAAGTTATGAAAAAGTTAAGTTATCCCAAAGTTGCCAGCTGGCAAACTCCTCTTGACTAATCCTTGCCAACCCTTCATTTGTAATTTGGGGTTTGTTTGCTTTTGAGACTGAGGTGGTATTGGATTTTCCTATCTCATTTAGAGTAGAAGTGTAGTGGTCACTCAGAGGCATGGCCACACTGCTGATCAGTGTGGAAGCTTTGGTATTTTGTATCTGCAACCTGATACAGTTCTTCCCTCCTTAGGCAGCCTGGTGTTCTCCCACCTCCCTCCTGTGAGCTCAACATATTGGTACTAAATATCCGATTGGTATGGATGCCCAATCAGCTTTAGCTCTATTATGTCTTAGAACTCCTGAGCTCAAGCTATCCACTGGCTTCAGGTTTCTCAGTAGCAGGGAGTACAAGAATGTGCCACCCCATCAAACAATTTGTTAGTTATATAAAAATCAAAGGAAAAAAATACAGAGTTCTGTGCTCCAATCTTTTAGATTAAACGGTATTTTGTAATGTAGAATTTACTTAGACTATTGCTTTCATCCTTTAAAGAGGATTAGATGAGCACCCAGGAGCATGCTTTATGAAGCAATCTTCCACTTCTTAGAGATAGGTTCATGAGACAAGATGACCTATATTCCATGTCTTTTCCAATTTAACTTTGTTACAATAGAAATTTTATTTGGATTTAGTACCAGACTACTCATCAGGAAAATGAAAAATTGGCACCTATGATATGATTAAGAATCTTCATTATCTTCACTGGAAAGCAAAGGAGCCAGGCATATTAAGGAGAAACTATCCTTTGAAAAATCTTTGTCCCAAGGCTTGACTGATTTAATATTTGGGAGGTCAGAATACTCGGTACTGCTCAAAACACAGCGGGGAAAAAGACAAACTTCCTGTCATCTAGGAGTTTATAATCCAGTGAAGCAAGATTTACAATAAAAAGCATTTTTTGAACTTAAAAAAATCCTCAGTTCTGTTCAAAAAGGAAGGACATGAAATAGAAAAATGAATTATTGAAATAATTTGCTGGAGTCTCCACCTACACTACTACTAGGGCCTTTAGGGAGGAAGAGAAACATCATACTTCTTATTTCTTATCTTGGTGGCCTAGATAGCCACTGGCTCAGGTAATTTTCCTAAATGCATTGGGAGCAGTGCAGAAAATATGTTAGGGGAACTGTAGGAGTGTACATAGGATGTTTCTTGACAAAGATAAGATGTCAAAGAACTGGAACTATGATTATTCAGAAAAAAATGTACTTTAATACTCAAGTATGTAATTTATTAATAATATAATTATTATTAATTTTTACTTTGCTTACTTTGCCCCTTTATCTGGGGAATCTAAATTTCATAGGCAGAAAAGTAGAAGGGGAAGAATCTCATTTGTTCCCAAATGATTTTACCCAGTATCCCCAAAGGGAAAGATAAGCAGGCTTTTCTGGGAAGCTTCTGTGAAGCTAAGCTCCTTTTGAAACTCTCAGATCCTCTCTTTTAAAGAGGAATTTAGAGAGCCACATGGAGAATCCATAGAAATGCTCATTGTTCATTTCTCTCCACTTTTCTCTTAAGCTTTGCATGTACCCTTCTGGTATGTGTGCTGGTTTATCATTAAGAGCACAAAAGATTTTAAAAAGTTTTTTTTTTAATACATGCTTCTATTTTATCAATTTATGCACATTCTTGCATGTAGTAGGTGCTTAAAATATTTATTTTATTTTTTATAAAGCAATTGGGGTTAAGTAACTTGCCCAAGGTTACACTGCCAGTTTTTTTGTGTGGGTGTTAAGTATCTGAGGCTGGAACCGATCCCGGGTCCTCCTGACTCCAGGGCCAGTGCTCTTACTCACTGAGCCACTTAGCCACCCCAAAATATTTATTTTAAATATAAATTTGAGATACGTTAAAAAGTTATCTTAGATACTATTATCTATTATTTTAAAGAATTTATACAAGCACAGACATTATAAGAAAAAGTGTGGATGACACACAAGGTGTGGTAGCTCCTCTTGCTTGTAATCCTTCTATTGTGGAGATTGAAAGTAGTTGAGAGTCTGAGTTCATGAATTCTGAGCTCCAAGAGGTTAAACTCCAAGGTTAAACCAAGAGGTTACATGTGAACACTTAAGTTCATCAATATACCACTATGAACAGGTGGCTTCGCATAATACCCAAGGAAGGGCAAGACATGCAGGTGAGAAAAGGAACAGGGCAAAGCTCCTACACTGATGAATAAGTTGGATCAGAGTATTGTATTTCCAGCTTGGTGGTGGTGGGGGGAGCGGCAAGATAGGACATACCAATCTTTAAAAAAGTATAGCTTAGAGGTAACTGGCAAGTGCTATGGCAAAAATTAAAGGCATAAAGTCCCTGTGGAAATAATTAGCCTCTAGGATAGGTGTATGTCAACATAATATTCACAGTGCCTATAGCGGCTATGAATATGCCGGCATAATTCCAGTGTAATTATGAATCACAAAATATAATAGACTCTCCACATGGAAGACAGAACTAAAACATTTATTTAAACACCAGAAAGCCAAATCCAACATAGCAACAAAGAAATCTATACACAATGACAATGCAGGGGGCATTGCCCTCCCCAAGCCTTCCCCCTGCTAGGGCCTTCCCACAAATGAACACTCACAGCTTGCTGCCTGCTTCCTTTCTCTCACCCTCAGCTCTAACTACTGTGACCAACTTCTGGGCTGTGCTCTACCCTTCCTGTTCCACCTGTTCATCAAGCTCTTTCCATCACAGGCTTCATGCAACTCAAACTCATGTGTCTTAGTCACTCATGTGACTTAAGCAGGTCACATGGGCCTATTAATGTATGGGAAAGATCTTCCCATTTAGATTACCATCATAATTGGTGAACTTAACCTTTTTCTGTGACATAGATCACTTATAGTTTGATGAAGCTGATGGATCCCTTCTTAGGAAAAAAAAACAACTTTGAAAAATATTTAAAATAAAATACACAAGAATACAAAAATAATTATACTGAAATAAAGTTCTTGATACACTAAAATAAAAGTCCACAGACATCACTTTGATAATTCCTGCTTTTGGAGTTATTTTGTGGTAAATACAACCTATTTTAGTAATATAGATCTCATTTATTCAATCACCAAATGTTGATGGAACACATCCTTTAACACTTTTTCCAAACTCCTAGCAGTTTTGCTCCTCTTCTTATGCCCCCTTTCTATATTACTTTCAAGGTCTTCATGTAAAAGGAATGATCTTGGAGGACTGTAAGGTTTGAAAACTGTGGTTAAGATATTAGAAGCCTATATAAAAAGTGGAGTAAGAAATAATAATAACAATATAGACCAGATTTATCTATTTAGCCCTAGTTATTCCTTTGAATTTCAGTCCCAAATCACTAAATGCTTATTGGATACACCCAAATAGAAGGCATATATAAATCAGGTATTTCAAATTAGCACGTCTAAAGCCATTCAAAAAACTTACCTACTTCTGTTGAGAGCATCACCAACATGTCCAATCATTTAGGTTCGCAATCTTGGATTCACCCTCAATTTCTACATCTTTCCCCCATCCTCCTCCTACTATATCTGTTTTTAAAATTTCTTCATTTTTCCTCTACAAAATGCACATCATCCACTTCTTTCTCTCTACTCTCTATTCATACAACCCAGTTTTGGGTTTTTAATCACCTTTCAGGTGGACTGTTGACATAACCTCCCTGCCTCTAGGCTCTCCCCTTGCCAATCTCTTCTTTACATAAGATTGTTTTCTCCTAAATTGAGGGCTGCTTTAAAGAAAGTGTAGCTTCTAGGAACAGGAAGTAATGATCTCCCTATACTCTGCTGTTGTCAGAATTTATCTGGAGTACTGTGTGTAGTTCTGGGAACCACAGTTTCTGAAGAGTGTTGATAAGGTGGATACTTTGCATAATGGCATTTGACCTGAGAGGGCAGAAGCAGGAGTAATGAATGGACATTACACAGAGGCTAATTTAGACTTGATATTTTGAAAAAAAATCAACTTCTGAATAATTAGAGTTATCTAAAAGTAGAATGGATTACTTTGAGAGATGATGGATTCCCACACTTTGGAGGTCAAGCGGAGGCTGGATGGCCAATGGATAATTACGTCATAGTGATGATTACTTCATGTGTGCATTGGACCAGATGGTCTCTTAGGTCTCTCCCACCTTTTAAGTTGTGCAACTGTGAACCTTCTCTGTAAGGTGTAAAGCATCATGTGCAATAAATGTAAGCTTTATGTAGCTTATAAGTAAATTATATTTAATCTTCTACTTCAAGAATCCTTACAATATCTTTATGTTCCTGTTCAACTTCATTCAACTATATCTCCTCTGGTTACTTCTTCCCCTAGTTATGATAAAAATAGCACTTTCATATTGTCTTTGTCCAAGGGGGAAATATATGAAGGCTAATCAAGTAGTTGGGGAATCCTCCTATTCTCCCTAGAGGAGGTTCCATGTTGAGTATTGGAAGGCAGGATTTGGTCCCATAGACAGGACATAGGCATTCACTCTTACCTAAATAACTTGACAAACACATTTTTTCCTAGTTCTTGTCAGTCTAAAATCTGAGGTGATTGTCATATATGGCAAAGATCTGGTTATTTATCTTAGAATGTAATAGGGAGTGGTCATTTCAGCTCCTATCATAGAAATAGCTACATTAGAACTAGAAAGTTGGTATTAAATTATTTACTCTTTTCCCAAGTAATGTGAAAAATGTTCTATGGTTTCTTTTTCTTATTTTTGTCTGGTTTTTCTCTAAATGTTATTCATAGATGTTTTTGTTTTTATTTTTGTTTGTTTTGATTTATTTTTGGCCCAAAATAAGCATTAAGTTGAAGCTTCATGATGGAGAAATTATGTCTTAACTTTGTGTTTTCCCTAGTGCCTAACACAGTGCTTTTCACATAATATTTTCTTCTTTTATATATTGAATCTACTTTTGCCATCTAAACATCATTGTATCTATATTTTATTTCATACTATGTAGACACAAGCCTTCTTAAAGTGCATGGGTGGGATGAACAGATTAGGGGATCGATTGCTTATTCTTGGCATCATATATCATCATATCTTTCTGATTTACAGCCTAGTGTGAGACAATCCATTTGTAACTATTTTAAAGAGTCTGAAACCCCCATCTCTACCAAGAATCTTTTTGAGAATGGTTCATCCTATGCTGCAACATTCTGTTAGATATAACCATATGTATTTGCATTATACCAAGGATCCAGAGGGGTTACTGGAAGGAATACACACACAGGTCCCCCATTCACACTTTCCCATCTCTTTCTTGGGTGCTAGACAAACCATAGACGACTTTGTTTACCCTATTCTACTGTGGGAAGACAGGTGGCACAGTATAGATAGATCACTGGGCCTAGAGTCAGGAAGACCTGAGTTCAAAGCCAGTCTCAGACACTTTCTATCTGTGTGACCCTGGGCAAATCACTTAACCCTCGTTACCTCAGTTTCCTCATCTGTAAAGTGAGCTGGAGAAGGAAATGGCAACTTACTCTAGAATCTTTACCAACAAAACCCCATGTGGGGTCATGAAGAGTCAGACATGATTGAACAATAACACCAACTGTGACAGAACCTCTTTTTGAATTCTCCCCTTTCCTCCCTACATTCTCATTCACTATTATACTCCCTGTGTTGCATTTGAGAACAGTAACAACAATTGTAAATCTTCTTGTTTATCTCACAGGTAGTGGAACAATGAAGTCTAGCTTCAGAGAAACAAGAGTAATGTACAGCTGCTTCTCACCCCTTATGTATGCTGGCTAATTAATTGTAGCACTGACAAGATAGGAACAAGAATTTGCTTCCCAGGTCAATAATTGTACTTGTTCCTTTCTTCACTCCCATAAATCATAAATCAGCTACATGAATTTCCAAGTTGTGTAGGAAATCAAGTAATCAATCAGTCTATCAACTAATATCTGTTAAGTGCTTATTGTGAGCCACAGACAATGCTAGGCATTAAATGTTCAAAGACAAACATGGAACAGTCTTTGACCCCATCTCTCCACTTCAGTCCATCATTCCCTCAACTACCAAACAAGAAACTAGAAGGTTCAATCTATGGAGTGCCAGTTCTAGTGTCAGGAAGACTTGAATTCAAATCTGGTCTCAGATGCTTAACTCTGTGAACCTGGATAAGTCACTTAACCTCTGCTTGTCTCAGTTTCTTCATCTGAAAAATGAGGATAATAATCGCTGCTACCTCCCAGAGTTATGGTAAAGATCAAATGAGATAATACATGTAAAGTGGTTAGCACAATGTCTGGCACATAGTAGGTGCTCTCTATATATTAGTTATTACGGATATTGTTATTAGTAGTAGTTTTCAAATTGATCTTCCTAAAGCTCAAGTTGTCTGACCACATCACTCCTCCTACTCAATAGAATTCAATGTCTTCCTACTGCCCACAGGATCAAATGTAAAATCCTTTCTTTAGTTTTAGAGCCCTTCATAACTTGGCAAATTTCTACCTTTTCAGGTTTCTTGTACCTTACCACCCTCTCCTCCCTTTCTCCTCACTGTTTCTCAAATCAGACACTCTGTTTTCCAATTTCAGGCATTTTCAGCTGGGGGATCAAGGACTCCATACTGGATGATGCCACAAAGGTCTTAAAAAGATAATCATCAAGGGATTGAGGGTGAGATTTGACATTCCAAGCACATTGTAGGGAGAAGCATGAGTAATATACAAGCATTGAAATCCCTTCACAACCTAGCTCTAACTTATCTTTCTGGATGGGCTAACATTTGCTTTCCCCTTATGTATTTTATGTACCAACTAAACGGACCTTCATACCGGTCCCCATAAGTGCCATTCCATCTTCTGAATCCATGATTTTGCACAGATACCCCACGTATACAACTTGTTCTTCGATGAAATCACTCATGTTTTATAATCTGTTTTATCCTTATTTTCTATTCCCACAACACAGTGCTAGGGTCATTGTAGGAACTTAATAAACATTTGTTGGGTTTGTTGAATTTAAACAACTATGGAAAATATTAATTTTCATAAAGTAATATTTTAAAAATATTACCCTAAAGACTTAAAAAATAAGTTGTGAAGTTATTCATAACCTCTGGGTTTTTGTGTCAGCTCTTTTCCTTCTATAAGAAACCCCACATGCATGCTGGAATCCAAACTGTCAAATACTTAATAATATCTTGAGCTGTTAAAAAATTATAAACATTCTTAGCCTTCACACTGTGCACTTTAATTTTTAAGGTATATGAGAAATAGCTATGGATTTTCCTGCATATGAATATGTAAGTCCTGGCACTTCATAAATACATGAAATTCAATAAACAGCTCATGACAATGGACCTTTTTTATACATTTGCCTGTTCATCTACTAATGACAAAGGATTCTATAGCAAGCAGGTTGAGGAGATGAAGGTTTAGTTTTCTCCTTCCTCTTTTTTGCCCTTTGCTTTATCTTTGTGGTGTAAAGAACTCCAAAAGTACTTTTCACCTTGTCACAGAATAAAAAGTGCTTTTGGGGGTTGTTTGATTTGGGTGAATGGGAAGGTAAAAAAGAAGGTCATTGATGCACAAAATACGGGGATTGATGGACTCCTGGCCTGAGGTCTTAATTGCTACAGTCAGAATTAAGAAGAAATGGAACTGAGCTAAAGTCCTGTTGAAGATGATTAGATGATGAGATCATAGACTTACAATTATAAGGAATCTTAGAAGTCATCTAATTCAACCATTTCATTTTAGAAATAAGGAAAATAAGATGTAGGGACGTTAGATAATTATTAAAATATGGTTAAGTATTCGGTCGGTCATTAAATATTAAGTGTCTGCTATGTGCCAGCCCCACCCTCACCCCAAGTGCTAGGACACAAAAAGGCAAAAGATAGCCCCTGTCCTCATGCAGCTCACAATCTAATGGTGTTAATAGTGTTCACAATCTAAGAGGGTGAAAGTAAATAGATAAAAATATTACTTTTGATAAATCGACCAACAAATATTTATTTTAGGTATTAAGGCAATATGCTAGGCTTTGCAAATACAAACATATAAAATAGTCCCTGCTCTTGAGAAGATTATGGGGAAGACAACATTTATTTATGTAAGTGGTAATGTAGTAGATGGAAGAAAAAATGGCAAAAGGAGAAGGGTACAGCAGAGGATGAGATGGATAGATAATGTCAAGGAAGCAACACACTTGAGCTTGGACAGACTTTGAGAGATAGTGGAGGATAGAAATGCCTGGTTCTTATAGTCCATGGGGTCACGAAAATTCAGACACGTCTGAATGAATGAACAACAGCAACAGTGTAGTAGATAATGTCAAACGTGTAGTCAGGAAGACTTGAGTACATATCCTTACCTCAGACACTTACCAGCTGTTTGACTGAGCAAATCACTTAACCTCTCTCAGTCTCAGAATCCTCATCTGTAAAATGGGGTAATGATAATACCTGCTTCACAAATTTGTTTTGAGCATCATCTGAGCTAACATTTTAAAGTGCATAGTACAGTGCCTAGCACATAGTAGGTGCTTAGCAAATGTTAACTATAATTAGTATTTTTATTATAACATAAAATTCAATAAACAATTATTGAGCATTTACTATATGCCAGTAACTGTGTTGATCACTGGGGACACAAATAAGAAAAGAAAAACAGCCCTAGCACTCAAGGAGCTTACAGTCTAAGGGAGAAGACAACATATAAATGGTAGCTGAAAACCAGGTATGTATGGGAAGAGGCCACCAATGGGAAAAGCCCTCTGTGAACCTTAAAGTGCTATGTAAAAGCTAGAGATTTCATTATTGCATTCAAAATAAATACATACAAGGGATTTGATAAGGACAAGTCAGTACTCTTGGTTGAGAATCTTATGGTGAAAACTTGCTTCCTTTCTTCTCAAGCAATCATGTTGCCCTGATAAAGTGATATGTGTGTGTGTGTGTGTGTGTGTGTGTGTGTGTACACATACACACACACACGTATGGGAATGTTTGGGGATTACCTCCTTAGAGAAAATCTTTCTTTTTTTTTTCCTAATAGGTGATCCATACATAGCTCGGGGAGCAGTGGGAGGAACATTAAATTAGTAGTTCAGGAACTTTGGTTCAGATACTACCGACTTAACCTATACGAAAAAGCAAGTCATTTCAACAAACTTGATCTCCATTTACTTAGCTGCAGTGGGGCAGTTTTAAATGATTTCCAAGTTTGCTACAGTTCTGAATCTATTGTGTATGGTCCTGCAATTGTCTTAAAGTATCAAAGTTGGTCCATTAGGAAATTCAAGATATGATCTGATTTAGAACTTCTATTATTGCTAGAGAAATCAATCAATCAACAATTATTTAGAAAGCATGTACCAGTATCTGGATGCCCTAACAACACACATTTCTTCTAGGTTTTCTATGGACAAGATAGTTCAATATATTAGATCATAAGTTATGTTAACATTGGAAGACCATGAACCAGTTCCTTCTGATATCTTGGTATCCAGCTTTTCTGGAATGAAAGAATTAACAATACATTTCAGTTACCTTATATATAAAATGAGGTGGTTTGGCTAGATGATCCCTAAGATCTCTTCTAGCACTAAATCTGTGCTCTATATTTCTATGGTCTTCCAAAATTGTGTAGCTTCCAAGAAGGGAAGGTATGTTTTGGTGTTAGATGGATTAAGTTTAAAATATTCTTCGGTACATATATTAGTCAATTACTAGGTATTTATGAAAGAATATGCTAGCAATCCTAGGTACAAATTATATAAAATGAAGCCTTGTTAAGGGATATATCATTCCTTTGATTATATACATGCACATATCACGCATGACATAAAATATGTATTATATATCATACAATATATGTATGTACATTCATGTATATACATATATATGCATGTACATATAAGCAGTATCTATAAATGTGTGTGTGTTGTGTATATTCCCTGCATAGTTAATTTGATACTCAGTCACACTCAAATCCTGGAACTCCAATCTGGTTCTTTATCCAGTATTTCCTCTATAAAATGAAAGAGACAGATTAAATGATCTCTAAGGCTTTTTCATAACTTAATTCTTCTCATCCAATTGATGGCATGCTTGGGTGCTTGTGCTTGGACCCCAATTCCAGGATCACATTTCACCCTAGCCTCAAAACTTTATCCCTGACAGTTTTTTCCCCAGCCCAAGGATACTAAGTCTAGCAATAACTCATGAGTGGGCCCCATTAAGACAAACTATATTTCCCTGTTACAATGACAAGCTGACCTCTGCAGAATTTCCCTTGTAAAAACAGAACTATCTTGTACTAGCAGAATGATCATGTATTGATTCCCATAATTATCATATACAATCCAGAGATCAAGCTATAGACATCAACTCTCAAAGCTACCTTGCTACATACATAACAGACAAAAATACACCCCTTAGGACCCCCACCCCCAAGTTTCCAGTAGTGAATGATGCCTGTGATCAAGGTTGTATGTTATCACTCAATTAACATATCTGTCAGATAACCCACTACTTTTCCTATGCAAGCTTTAGCATCATTCCCGTTAGGTGGCAAAATTCCTTAAGGAGCTCTGCCTGCCATATTAGCATTACAATAAACTTTTTCCAGCTTGACTTAAAGAATGATTGATTCTGTCAATTCATTCCAGATGACCTTTTCCTGCATCCTGGTCCTTGAGGGGTCCCTGAATCTTTCAACCCATATCGCTATGATGTCTTTCTTTAAGGCTCCATTTATGTGCCATTCTTTGTCTATAGGAAGCCTTTCTTCATATTTATTATTAAATTGTCATATATGTATTTATCTGTTTTCATGCCTGTTGTATACTCATCCTTCCCACAGTTGAATGCTAGTTCCTTGGGAACAAGGACTACTTTTCAATATATTTCTGTATCCCTAGCATCAGTCACAGTACCTTGAATGAAGTACTTATTTGCCAAATGAATGCTTGTTAAATTGAATTATATTTCAGAAGTAGCACACACTAAAGTGGGCTGCAGCAGTTCATATTTCTACAATGTTGTAGGATCAATGAAATAGTACAAATATAAAAGTTGTGCAATTATTGTAAATATTAGAATGAATTTTTCTCCAGTTTTCCAGAAATATGCAGACTTTCCATGTATTTGTATATTTGGGATTTCACTGATGAATTGAACTCCTGGTGGAAAACTCTCTCCAATGATAACAGAATTGGTCAACAACTTGTCTCTAACATGGAATCCTAGAAAAATTACTTGGGGAAAATGAGAGGTTAAGTGACTTATGCAGGATAATACAGCCAGTTTACACGGTGTGTCAGAGCATGTATTTGAATCCAGATTGTCCTGATTCTCAGATCAATCTCCTATTCACTGTATCATCCCTTGACTTTCCTTAGGAACATGAAATTGAGCAAAACAAAAAAATGCTTGAAAAAAGCCTCACCTGATACTTCAAAATTTTACTGTATAGTTTGATCTCAGAGAAGATGCTTTGGAAATAGAAAGGTAACCTACTGATCACCAATCAGTAGGGTGAAAAACTTCATTCAATAGGACAGAAAAAAAATACGTTGAAATAAAAATAAAAACAAAGGGAAACATTTCCAAGACATCAGTGACTCAATTTTCATATTTTTCTGTCTTTAAATAAATCAAAGGTTGTGGGAAAAAGGATTTTTACATATTCTACTTGACCAGAATAAGGAATAGTTGATAAAAATTTGTGTTGATTTAGTCATGGTTGACTCCATGTGACCCCATTTAGGGGTTTTTTTTTTTGGCAAAGGAACCGGAGTATTTTGCCATTTCCTTCTTCAGCTCACTTTACATAGGAGCACAGTGAAGCAAACAAGCTTAGATGATTTGCCCAAGTTACTCAGCTATTAAGTATATGAGTTTAGATTTGAACTCAGGTCCTTCTGACCTGAGGACTGACACTCTATTCACTGTGCCACATAGCTACTGAAGTTACAGGGAAGTAAAATTTTGTTCAACTTATAAGGGAGGATTTCATAAGAATTAGAACTGTATAAAAATTGAAGGTACTACCCTGTGTAGAAACATTCCCTGTCACTGGAGATTTCCAAGTAGAGACCAGACGATTATCTATTAGACCCTCTCCAACTTTAGGATCCTATGATCATCCACAGAACCCTATGGATCAAGGTGATGATTGTGAAAACATTTGGTTTCCATAGTGTAGGCACATTTATTTGTCCTGGGACACAGAGATCAACACTTTGGTGATTCCATGAGAAAGCAAGACTGTTTGTCCTGAGATTTACAGCCTGAATGAGAAAGGGAAAGTTTGAACATCTTTTGAATGTCTTGCCAAAATTAACAGTACTATGTAGCAGGTTGTAAATGTACTTGCTGTCTGGATGTTTTACTTCTCTATCTGACCTTGTACATTCAGAGATGCACTTGTTACAGAATGTCAGTCACTAATGAGGCCTAAAGTAATTGAGGCTGATTGAACTGGCAAGATGCTGCCTAATTAGAATGATAAATGGAATTGGCTGATCAACTATGGAAGGGTGAATGGCACAGAGGACATTAAACAAGGTCACTCTGTCAAGGAGAAATAGTCATTTTGTTTTGCCAATAATGGCTGTCCCTCATTTCATGTGATTTGAACATGGCAGGATGATTGCATTCTACTAGGTGAGGAGGTTCTTGATGTTGTTGACAAAAGCAAGGCAAGGTAGGGATTTAAGAAGTTACCTGATACGTTTTAAAAGTATTGAAACC
Organism: Petaurus breviceps papuanus; assembly: GCF_028583685.1. NCBI lineage: Eukaryota > Metazoa > Chordata > Mammalia > Diprotodontia > Petauridae > Petaurus > Petaurus breviceps. Next base: position 35,170,190 of record NW_027187391.1, read on the forward strand.
AACCTGAAAAATTTGGGTCGAATAGATTTTCTTTTTCTTTTTCTGTAAATGCTGGACTTGGGACCTGACATTATTATGCTGCCCTTCGACTTTTGCTTTTATTAGACATTCCAGCGTTACAAAGGAGGCAAATAAAACATCTTTAGAAGCTTGAAATACACTGGACTAATTTTATGATGCTATATTAGAATCTGTACAATTTCCAACTGACCTTGTCATTTCTTGTAATTATCTAGATAGAAGAAACTATTATATTTTATTATCAAACAGGTTAGAGAGCAACTTGTAGACTGTTCCGTAGGATGGTGCAAATGGCATGACTCCTCATTATGAACTTGTAGAGATGTATGCACCAATATGTAACTGCCAAGATTATATTTCCATTCACCTTGTAGTGATACCTATGTGAGAACTGTCAGGGAATGAGTGCTCTAGTGGTTAATTTTCTAGATAATTGAACTTTACCTCATCAAGTGACAATTTTTTTTCTTTCACTTTAACTTTTTTTAATTAAAATACTTCAGAACATATTAACAACTTCCTTGCTTTATTAAAATGAGCATATTGACCCCGCCAAGCTTTTTGTCATTATGAACAGCGATGATTTTACAGTGATGTGCTCAGGGCCTACTGAAGCATGTTGAAGTATATCACCTTACACAGAATGACCTCAAGCTGCTGAGCTTTTCCATTTGTCATTCATTTGTTTCCTTCTCCATATCGTTGGTTACTAACAGCCAGTAGGTCCAGGACTCCCTAGCTGGGAAGCAGCTAAGTGGCCAGGGGGATAGAAAACTGAGTCTGGAATAAAGAAGATCTCAGTTTAAATCTAGCCTCAGATACTTACTAGTTGTTTGACCTTGGGCAAGTCACTTAACCTTTATTTGTCTCAGTTTCTTCAACTGTAAAAATGGAAATAATAATAGCATATATCTACCAGGGTTTTTGTGACTATATGACAAGATAATATTTGTAAAGTGCTTAGAATAGTGCCTGGTGCATGCTAAGAGCTTAATAAATGCCAGTTGTTTTTGTCATCATTCTTCTTATTATTTCATTCTATTTCTAAGCTGCTTGGTATAATTTAAGGAAAAATGAAAACATTCCAGGGTAAAACCAAATAGCTGCCTTTGTTTTATACATATTAGTCCCATTTAGATGCAACTCTTCCTGCAGATCACATCTTAAAGAGAGTAAGTGTCAGATAAAATACTAACCAGGCATGTATAATATCCTATTTGATCATTTTTTGCCTGTTATTATATCATTATCATCATTATGACATCATGATCAGGATCAAGATCATCATCATCATCATCACTAGCAGTTATATAGCACTTTTTTAGGGTTTGCAAAGTGCTTTATAAAGCTTCACATATTTTATCCTCACAACAACCTAGAGAGGTAGTCAGTGATATGCATATTTATTTATTTAAAAAAAAAAGTCCCCTGGAAAAAAAACTTACATGTGCAATATGCTTTCAGATTTCATATGCATTATTATGGTTTTCCATAATTTATTTTTTCCATCATTTTAAAAGGCTAAATAATAAAAAAAGCAGTAAATCAAGACCTAATTTTAAATATTTAAATTTAAAATTTTTGCCTATCAATTGCCATTTGCCAATCTTCAAACATAAAATACTCAGACTGAATATTTTACAATAGACTTTTGAGAACCAGTTTGAGCTGATGCCAAAATACTCTTGAAGTTGGATACTATTACTTCCATTTTACAGATGAGAAAACTGAGGTAGACAGGGGCTATTAAGGGCATAAAACCAAATTTGAACTGTCTTCCTAAATCTACTTCTAGCATTCTCTTGCCCAATGGTTATTGGGGCAGAAGTTAACTGTACACTTTTCTCCATTAAACTTCCTTTTGTGCTCTGAGTTTTAGAAGCTAGAAAAGCTGCATAACACAGGTGGTTCTAAGAGAATTCAACAATATATACTAATGATAGGACATTCAAAACCTAGAACATCTATTATATTTTTAAACTAATGTAATGTTGGCAGGACAGTATGAATTAAAATCTATATAAAAAGAAACTTGGTTTTTTTGTTCAATTTAATTTAATTTCAGTTCAAAGTTCCGTGTCTCTTCTCACTCCTCCCTAACCCACTGAGAAGACAAGAAATATAAAGCTCATTACAAATTTAAAGTCATGCAAAGCAAATTTCTGCTATGTTCCAAAAAATCTTATTAAAGGATATATATTTTTTTCAATCAGCACTCTGAATCCATCAGTTCTCTCTCTGAAGGTGGATAGCGTTTTTCATCGTGAGTCTGAAAATTTTGGTGGGTCATTGTATTGTTCAGAGTTGCTACATCTTTTGCAGATAATTATCTTTGCAACATTTTTGTTACTGTCTGAATTATTCTCCTAATTCTGCTTACTTCATTTTGTACTAATTCATAAAAGTCTTCACAGCTTTTTCCTGGAACCAACCCATTCATCATTTCTTACAGCATAATAACATTTCATCATGTCCAACCTTTCCTCAAATGATGGGCATCCCCTCAGTTTCTAGGTCTTTGCTTCCCCTCAAAAGGGTTCTAGAATATTTTTGTACATAATGGTCTTTTTCATTTTTATTTGATACTTTTCATTAGAGCATTTTTTTCATTTAACTATTGTTAGCTTTGGTTTCTTCCTCTAAAAACTATGTATTCATATTTCTTGACCATTCATTAATCTGTAAATAGCTCTTCTTATAAATTTCCCATAATTCCTTATATATTTGAGAGATGAAAACTTTATCAGAGAAACTTGTTGCAAAGATTTTCAAGCTTTAAGTTTTTCTTCTAATTTTAGCTGAATTGAACATCATCTTTTTTTGTTTGCTTTTTTTTCAAATGATTGATTCACTTCTGATTTACATCATTCATTTCTGCCAGATATTGAGTTACAAATTTTCTCCCCATTTTTGCCCTACCCACCGCCCCAAAATAGCAGTCCCACAGGATATTCCCTCCTCCAATCTGCTCTCTAACATATCTTCTCCCATACCCCTTTCGACTTTTCCATGGGATCTCTATGCCTCAGTGCCCATATATCTTATTTCCCAATTATATGTAAAATAGTATTAATAATAGTATATACATACATACATACATACATACATATATATATATATATATATTTTTTTTTAAACATTTGATTTTAAAACTTTGAATTCCAGATTTATTCCCTTCCTCCCTTGTCACCCACCCTTACTAGGAAGATAAGCAATTCAATATAGGTTGTACATGTGTAGGTATGCAAAACATTTCCATAGTGGATATATTGTGAAAGACTGACTATATTTCCCTGCCTCCTATCCCACCTTCCATTTGTTGTATTCTCTACTTTGATCCCGTCCCTTTTCAAAAGTGGGTGCTTCCAACTTCCCTCCCCCCCAAGCCTGCCCTCCTTTCCATCATCCCCCCTTTCATCCCCTTCCGCCCTACTCTCCTGTAGAGTGAGATACCCTATGTAGTGTGTATTTCATTCCCTCCTCAAGCCAAATTCAATGGGAATAATGTTGACCCATTCCTTTTTGCCTTCCTATTCTTCCCCTCCATTCTAACCATTTTCCCTTGCCTCTTCTATATGAGATAGTTTACCCCATTCTGTTTCTCCCCATCTCCTCTCATTATATTCCTCTCTCACCTCTTAATTTCACTTTTTAAGTATCATCCCTTCCTATTAAATTGGTCCTGTGACATTTATCTATGTATACTTGTAAACATATATACACACATTCACAAATGTAATCATATGCCCATATACCCTCATATATAGACATATATATATTTCTATTCCCTTCAACTACCGAGAAAGGTTTCATAAGTTACAATTATTGTTTTTCCATGTAGGAACGTTAATAGTTCAATTTTGATAAGTTCCTTATGATTTCTTTTCCCTGTTTACCTTCTCATGCTTCTCTTGCTTCTTGTATCTCAATGTCAAATTTTCTATTCAACTCTGTTTTTTTCAGCAAGAATGCTTGAAAGTTGTCTATTCCACTAAATGACCATATTTTCCCCTGAAACATGATACTCAGTTTTGCTGGGTAGGTGACTCTTGGTTTTAATCCCAGCTCCCTGGACCTCCGGAATATCACATTCCAGGCCCTTTGATCCCTCAGTGTAGAAGCTGCCAGATCCTGGGTCATCCTGATTGTTTTTCCACAATATTCAAATTGTTTCTTCCTGGCTGCTTGTAATATTCTCTCCTTAATCTGGGAATTCTGGAACCTGGCTATAATATTCCTAGGAGTTTTCTTTTTGGGATCTTTTTTAGGAGGTGATTGGTGGATTCTTTCAACCTCTATTTTGTCCTCTGGTTCTAAAACATCAGGGCAGTTTTCTTTGAGAACTTCCTGGAGGATGATTTCTAGTTTCTTACTTTGATCATGGCTTTCAGGTAGTCCAATAATTTTTAAATTATCTCTCCTGGATCTATTTTCCAGGTCAGTGGTTTTTCCCATGAGATATTTTACCTTGTCTTCTATTCTTTCATTTGTTTGGATCTGTTTAACAGCATCTTGATTTCTCATAAAGTCATTAGCTTCCATTTGCTCCAGTCTAATTCTGAAGCAATGATTCTCCTCAGTGAGTGTAGCAGCAGGCACCCCAAGTGTCCTCAGGGTTTGCTGCCAATACAGGTTCTTGGATCTGCTTTGATAAAGGAAAGCAACTCAAAATGGGTTAACAAGCTTATTTTAATCAGTCAAACATGTATCGTTCACCTAGTTCAAGGGAAAAAGGCCAGCACCCCGAACTTCAAAGTATACAGGCAGAGAAGTATCAAGACAGAAACAGATCAAGTAGACAGCTATCCAAACTGTCCAACCTTTACATCCATATCAAATCAACATCTCGGTTTCAACATCTGGGTTTTTCAAAGCCAGGGGGCCCTGGACAACAGCTTCCCAGAATTTCATCTGATCAAATCACAGAACACTTCTCAAAGTGAGTCCCAAAACAAAGCTACACATAAGGGCTTATATAGCCTTCTCCTGGCTCAGAGAATGTAACAACCTTATTGACTCACTGGCCAATCAAGAAGTATCTACTGAAAAACAAGCCTCCCACCCCAGGCTTCAGGTTACTTTAGCCTAGGGGCAGGGAAGATCTTTAAAATGTATATTCCCATTACAGTGAGCCTTTGAGATTCTTTTTCCATCTGGCAAATTTGGCTTTTTAAGGCATTCTTCTCATTGCCTTTTTGAGCCTGTTTTGCCATTTGAGTTAGTCTGTTTTTTAAGGTATTATTTTCCTCAGTAAGGCTATTGACTCTCATTTAGTAATTTTCTTGCATTGTTCTCATTCATCTTCCCAAGTTTTTCCTCCACTTCTCTTATCTGCTTTTTAAGGTCCTCTATGGCCTGTAATCAGCTCGTATTTTCCTTTGAAGCTTTTGGTGCAGGAGTTTTGACTTCACTGTCTTTCTCCTGTTCCATGCTTTGTTCCTTTTTCTCCCCAAAATAGGAGTCTAATGTTGGAATATTCAGTCGGCTTTGTTTCCTTTGCCTGGTCATGTTGCCCCTCAGTCACTTGACCCCTGGGCTTTTTGCCACAGTAGGACTCTGCCACCAGACATGGAAACTTTCGTCCCAAATGCTGGGGTTTTCTCAGATGCCGGGGGTATTAAATGGTTGCCCTCTCTGAGGCCTCCACAAGCTCGGGCAAGCTGGACACACACCCCAGGACCTCCACCCTAGACTGCAATGCATATCCAAGCAGGTTAAAGCAAGATTGATTACCCCTCAAACTGGTGCTTGGTCCCCCTACACTCTGCAGGTCAGGAGCTGAAGCTGCCACATGGAGCTTGCTGGTGCTGGGCATCTCAGCAGCTTCTCGCCCAGAAGGCAAAAGCCATGCACTCCCACTTACTGGGTCCCAAAGTCCAGACTGCACTGACCTCTCACTTTGTCCTTCACATCTATGTGTTGATAAATCTGGAAATGGCCACAGCTGCTGCTGATCTGGAGTCCCTCCAGCTGGCAGCTGGTCAGTCCCGACCTGGGGCTAAACCCTTGGAGTGGGGCTGGGCTCAGCTCCCAGAGAGCTGCACTGGCCACTTGCTGCCGGCCTGCCGGGTTGTCCTCAGTGGAAGGTTAGCTTCTCTGTGTCGTTTTGTGTGTTCTGCAGCTCCAAAGTTTGTTTAGAGTCTCCTTTTTTGCATGGTTTGGGGAAGGTGGAAGCCAGAGACACAGGGAGGTCCTGCTTCTACTCTGCCATCTTCAAACATCACCTATTTTACCTCTTCTCTACTTATTTTTTCCTTTTGGAGGGCAATTAGAGTTAAGTGACTTGCCCAAGGTCACGTGGCTAGTATTTGTGTTAAGTGTCTGAGGACTGATTTGAACTCAGGTTCTCCTGACTCCAAGGCTGGTCCTCTATTCACTGTGCCACCTAGTCACCCCACTCTTCTCACTTTTTTTATCTTCTGTTTGGTCATGAACTCTTCCCTTTGTCCATAGAATTTAAAGGCAATTTCTTCCATGCTCCCCTAATTTTCTTTATTGTCATTCTCTTGAATGAAGTTACTTATTGTTTCTATAATTTCTTGTTTTACCCACTCATTCTTTAGGATTGTTATTTAGTTTCCATTTAATTTTTAGCCTATCTTTCCATTGCCCTTTATTGCATATGATTTTTATTGCATCATGATCTGAGAATGATTCATTTAATATTTCTGTGTTTCTGCACTGAATTGTGAAGTTTTCATGTCATAGTACATGGTTGATTTTTGTGTATGTACCATGTACTGCTGAGAAGCAGGTATATTCCTTTTTATCTCCATTTAGTTTTTTTCCAGAGATCTATCATATATAGCCTCTCTAAAATTCTATTTACCTCCTTAACTTCTTTCTTGTTTATTTTGAGGTTAGATTTATCAAGTTCAGAGAGGGAGGTATTGAGATCCCCCACTAGTATAGTTTTGTTATCTATTTCTTCCTCTAATTTCCTTAACTTCTCTTCTAGTAATTTGGACACTATACCACTTGATGCATATATGTTAAGTAAACATATTGCTTCATTCTTGATGGTGCCTTTTAGCAGGATATAGTTTCCTTCCTTATCTCTTTTTATTAGCTCCATTTTTGCTTTTGCTTTATCTGAGATAAGGATTGCTACCCCTGCTTTTTTTACTTTAGCTGAAGCATGATATATCCTAATCCAACCTTTTACCTTTACGCTGTGCTTATCTGCTTCTTTCAAATGTGTTTCTTGTAGACAGCCTATTGTAAGTTGGCTCCATTTTATGGGAGAGCTCATCCCATTTACATTCACAGTAATGATTATTATCTGTCTCTTTCCCTCCATCCTATTTTCTCCCCTGTATATGTTTTTGTTTCTTCCTTCTCCCTTCTCCTCCTTAAGGATTTTACTTTTGACCACCATCTCCCTAAGAATTCTGTCCCTGTGACACCCCCCCCCACTTCCTTACCAATCCTTTCCTATTGCTAATATTTCCCTCCCTTCTACCTGTGCCCCTTCTCATCCCCCTTTAACCTCTCCTACTGCCTATAGGGCACAATGGATTTTTATACTTATCATAGTATGTTATTCCCTCTTTGACCCCAAGCCAATGAAAGTAAATTTCATATAGTGCTCCTCTCCCTCCCTCCTTTCCCTCTATTATAATGAATTTTTGTATCTTTTTACGTTAAAATCTTACACTTAATTGACTATGTTGATCCCTCTTCGAACCAGAACCAATGAGAATAATGCTCAAATGATGTTCATTTCCCTCTCTCCTTTCCTTCTACTATAGTATGTCCTTATGCCTCTTCCTATGGCATAATTTACCTTTTTCTGCCTCATCCTTTCCTTTTATCCCATTACTGTCCCTTTGAACCTCATAATAAGGTTTTTTTAATCATCAGATAAGTTTATTTATACCCACACCCTCTATCTATGTATATCCCTTTTAAAGATAGTGATAATCATATAAATTTCAATATTGACAGATATCAGCTTCTCATATAGGGATGTAAATGGTTTGTTCTTATTGTATCCCAAGTTATGTGCATGTGTGCATGTGTGTGTGAGTGTGTGTTTTCCTTGTTTACCTTTTTATGTCTTTCTTGAGTCTTGTAATTGGAGATCAAATTTTCCTTTGAGCTCTGGCCTTTTCATCAGGAAAGTCTGGAAATCCCTTATTTCATTAAATGACCATCTCCTTGCCTGAAAGATTATGCTCAGTGTTGCTGGGTAGTTGATCTTTGGTTGCAGTTCTAGCTCTCTTGCCTTTTGAAATATCAAATTCCAATCCCTCCGATCTTTTAATGTAGAAGCTGCTAGGTCCTGTGTAATTCTGACTGTAGTTCCATGATATTTGAATTGTTTCTTTTTGGCTACTTGCAATATTTTCTCCTTAGCCTTGTAATTCTGGAATTTGGCTGCTATATTTCTTGGAGTTTTTAATTTGTGTTCTCTTTCAGAAGGAGTCTGGTGAATTCTTTTGATAACTATTTTGCCTTCTGATTTTAGGATTTTAGGACAGTTTTCTTTGACAATCTCTTGGAGGATGTTGTCCAGGCTGCTTTTCTCATCATGGCTTTCCAGTAGACCAATAATTCTTAGGTTATTTCTCCTGGATCTGTTCTCCAGGTCAGTTGTTTTTCCAGTGAGATATTTTATACTTCTATCTTCATGTTTTGCTTGATTGACTCTTGCTGCATCATAGAGTTCTGAGCATCGATTTGACTGATTCTAATTTTTAGTGAATTACTTTTTCAGTTAGTGTTTGAAGGTCCTTTTTAAGGGAGGTATTTTCTCCAGTTAGGTCACAAATTTTACTTTTTAAGGATTTGTTTTCTCCAGTGAGAATTTTTTTCAATTTGGTCACTGTAGATTTAAATTTATCTTCTGCCTCTCTAATTTGGGTTTTTAAATCTTTCTTGAGCTCCTCCAAGAATGCTTTTTGGGCTTGAGACTAGTTCCTATTTCCTTCTGTGGTGTCAGGTGTGGACACAGAATTCATGGTGTTTCCTGAAAGTGATTCATCTCATTCACAATAATAGGATTCAATTGTCTTTGGTCTTGCCTTTGCAAGTAGCTTCAGGCCCATTGTAATTGCCTATTTACTGACCTTTAAAGTGTATTTCTCCTCATGGGGTACAGAGGGCTCCGACCCAAGCTTCTCACACTGGGAGCTAGGTGCCTGGTTGTTGACTTTGTCTCCTGTAGCCTCTGGGTGTCTAGACTGAGGCCAAGGCCAGGACTCTCAGTGTTTCCCCTGAGTTACCCTGAGGCTCAGAGTAATCTGTGGGGAGAGGTAGTCTGGCCAATTCAGATTTCCACATCTATGCCCCTGGGCTACAGTTCAGGCAGGCTCAGCATCTGGCAGTCAGCAGAGGTGGTGTTGGTAGATTCCTTGGTGGTGTTAAGGTCCACCTGGACTTGTGTTTTTAGTGCTTGCTGGTTCCACCACCCTGGACTTCTGAATCTCCTGCTGGGGTGGGGCTTGTTGGGGACCTTACCACCCTTCACTTCAGACTCCTCACTGCCTCAGTTGTACCCTTTCTCAGTGACTCCTAAGCCTGAGACTATTTCCACTATTTTAGGTTTTTACTCTGGGTGGGACATTTATCTCTGGGTTTTCTAGGTCAGGGAAGGGAAATCAGAATTGGAGCAGCCAGGGTTTACTTTGCCATCTTGGCTTCTGGAAATTCAGGTAGATGATTTTTAAACTTCCAGGCTGTGTGCTGATAGCCCCAGGAGAAGCTGGTGTCCCTGCTGTGGGTCCTGTGCTTTCTCTTATTCAGCTCTGACTGATCCTCCCCTCTAGTGGTGAGAAGGTTGAAATTGTCCTTGGGGTGGGTGAGTCCACTGGCTGGGGCTGCTTCTCACTCTGCTGTAGTCTGCTCTCTGGTCTGCACTGGTGCTCTCCCTGCCCAGACCCATGTGGGCACTTTCCTGGGCTGTATTCTGCCATACTCCATCTCCCAATGGATTCTGTCACTATAAAATCCATTCAGTTTCACTTCTTAAAGTTTAGTGACAGGATTCATGGAGGAGCTTAGAAAAGTTACTGCTTCCTTTCCTCCATCTTGGCTCCACCCCCCAAGGAAAGCCTAATTTTCTTATGATATTATATTTCAGGTCTAAATTGTGTACCATTTTGAGTTTTTCTTTGTTTCTAGTGTGAGATGCTGGTGTATGCCTAGGTTATGCCAAATGACTTTACAATTTTCCCAACATTTTTTGTCAAATACTGATTTATTGACTCAAGAACAGAGTTCTTTGTGTTTACCACTCTCTCTGTTATGGTGTTCATTAGCTTCTAGATAATGTATACCTAACCTATTCTTTTGATCAACCATTTTCTTTCTTATCTAGCACCATGTTACTTTGATGAATATAGCTTTGTAGTACCATTTGAAATCTGGTACTATTCAGCCACATTCCTTTACATTTTTCCCCACTGAGTTCCATGATATTCTTGATTTTTTTTAGATGAATTTTATTATTTTTCTAGTTCTTAAATTATTCTTGTTAGTTCCATTTAACTGGTTGTGAATAAGTAAATTACACATACATGCATATATTAAAACATTTCATTTATATTTTAAGTTTTATTGCCATATAGTTGGGCAAAATAACTCTTTGTATGTCAAATTTTCTATTTCACTGTAATATTTTAATCAGCAATGCTGGAAAGTTTTCTACTTTGTTAAATATCCATTTTTCTTGGTATGATGATGATTAGTTTCATGGGTAGGTTATTCTTTATTGTAACTCTGGCTCCTTTGCTTTCCAGAATATCACATTCAAAGCTTTATAATGGCAGATGCTAAATTTTGTGTGATCCTTGTTGTGGCTCCATAGTATTTGAATTATTTATTTCTGGCTGATTTCAGCTTTTTTCTCCTTGATCTGGGAATTCTGGAATTTGGCTATAATATTCCTGTGTATTTTCAGTTTGGGATTTCTCTCAGGAAGCAACTGGTAGATTTTATAAAATTTCTCTTTGATATCTACAATCAGTTTTAGCTCTTTATAAAAATTTTTCTAGGAATTTTTGTTGGGCTTGTGTACAATTTTTCTTTGCTTATAGATGTTTTAAAATCATTGCTTTCTTTTGTCCTCATGCCTTGAGTTTCCTGGCCACTATAGTAACTTTTTATGTTTTTTTTTTGTTGTTGTTTTTTTGCTGAATTTTCTAACCTGTTTCTCATGTTTGTACTTTATGTTAGTGTTGGGCTCTGCTCACCTTGGGGGAGGTGTGTCTTTCCAAAGCTTTTGTCTTTCATCTCCTGCAGCTTTCACAGCTCATTCTGTGTTCTATTAAGTTTTTGTTGCTTTCAAAGTGGCATGATCCTGGAAAAGTTCTGTTCACTACCCTCTTGGTCTGTGCTCTGCAAATTCCTTACCCAGTTCAGGATGGTTGGCTTGTGTATGGTTGAATTTATATAGACTACTGCTGGACTGAGTCATTAGTTAGTATTCTGGGTCTCTGCTCCCCTAAATGAATTTTACCTGGAATTAGGTAATGAGCAACAGAACTGCCAGATGGCACCCCTTCCTTCTCCCAGTTTAGTGCAAGGGTCCCCTAATATCTCTTTCTGGCCAGGTGTTTAATCCCTTTATCATCACTGCATCCTGGGCTGCTCCCCACCAAAGGTGTTGCTTCCATAGCTTGCTACTGATTCTTCCAGCTGTTGTATTGTTGTTGCTCTTGTTGCACTGAACTCCTGGGTCAGCCCCCACCCCAGTGTTTGAAGACTGCTTTCTTTCTCTATCTTTTAAAGCTACTCTGGTATATATTTTTTTCTTAGCTTTCACTATTATAATTCTATTTGGCATATTTTCTAGGTCACTGTGGATAGGAAGAGAAAGAAAACAGGAAAAATTTCAACTTCTCATTCTGCCATTTTGGCTCTACATTTTCCCCTCCCCCCCTCCAAAAAAAAGGAAGTTATGAACAGAACCCATGACACCTAATTTCTCAATTTCTTTTAGGCATTCAAAGACATTTTTAAAAATGGTTAATTTAATCATTCTAAAAAAATTATTGGAACATATTTACATTAGCTAGTCAGAGAAAGACAAAAGGGTGACAGTAACTTTGGTAATGGTTTACAAAGTACTAATGTCATAATCATTATCTAAAATTAATATTTGATTGCCTGTTGTATTCATGATACTACTGTAATTGTTATAAATATTTGCCCAGAAATCAGAGTTTTAGAGTTGTAAGTCAATACATATTTATTAAGCCCTTATGATATGTGAGTCACTGTGCTAAATCCTGGAAATTCTAATACAAGTAAAAATAAAAGATAGACTCTGACTTCAAGGAGCTTATATTCTAATGGGGGAAAACAGCACATTGAAGTTGAAAAGTGGGGAGTAAAAGAGTAGAGGAATGGAAAATGTACCCACATGGGGACATGTTGGAAAAAGAACTTCAGAGAGTCAGTCACGAGTGAAGCCTGAGAGGAGCAAGAAGGAGCATTGCTGGTCTGGACAATCTCCTTAAAATGGAGGTTCCAACAACAATTGACTGTTCCTCCTGTGGCATGAACTGAAGATCCTTTAACATTCTCTTTGTCCTCTTCTGGATGTTTTCTAGCATATTCTAGCAATCTTTCTAAACTGCAGAATCTTAAACTGGACACAATATTCTGATCAAGGTCAATGGCATAATAATCCCCTTATTCCTGGAAATTCTATCTCTCTTGTAGAACTTATGCTCTAAAGGGAAAAGAAATATGGGATAACAAATATAAAATACAGCTTCATCAGGGAATGGGTTGAAATTTATAAGGGATTATTGTAGCTAATTTTTTCGAAGTTGAAGCTTCTTTTTTCATCCCTAGGATTCACTTATATCATTATGACAAGTTAGTTCAATTGCTTGGAATGCGGCTCAAATGAAGTCAAGGTTATATATTTATCCTCTGTATGGTTCACTTGCAGTGGCTTTGTTCCTCAGTCACGGAATAGCACATGTCTATGATTGCTGTTGGCAAAGTAATACTAGTAGTACTTGAGTATTTTCTGAATCATAGACTTACTATATATATATATGTATGTATATATATATATGTATATATATATATATATATATATATATATATATATATATATATATATATATTAGAATTGGACTGACCTTTGAAACCATTTTGTCTAAATCCTCCATTTTATGGTGAAGAATGTGAGACCCAGAGCATGAAGTGCCACAATTGAGTTTGAAGGGAAGGAGCATATAGTTTCATGGAAAGAGCATGGGATTTTAACCAGGAAGAAGTGGGTTTAATTTTTGACTCTGATAAGAGCATTGTGGTACAATGAAAAGAATATGAGATTTTGATCTAGAGGATCTGGGTTTCCAAACAGAGTTTTGCAATTTAATATGGATGTAACTTTGGGAAAATCCTATATTCTCTGTTGGCCTTAATTTCCTCATTGAAGGGTATAGACCAAATGATCTCTAAGGGCTTTTTCAGCTTTTTACTTAATGAATCCATTAAACTTTTTACTTTATTTATTTTTGTAAATAGTATTTTATCTTTTTTCCAATTACATGTAAAGATAGCTTTAAACATGAATGTTTTTTTTTTCATTTTTTGGAGGGGTAATTGGTGTTAAATGACTAGTCTAAGGTCACATGGCTAGTAAGTGTTAAGTATCTGAGGCTGGATTTGAACTCAGGTCCTCCTGACTCCAGGACTGGTGCTCTATTCACTGTGCCACCTACCTGCCCCTAAATTTCATTTTAAATGAGATTTTGAGTTCAAAATTTTTCTCCATTCCTACCTTTATCCCTCCCCAAATAGCAAGCAATTTGATATAGATTATACATATATAGTCATGTTAAACATATTTCAACATTAGTCATGAATGAATTTATTAAGCTTGCCAAAATCACACACCATATAAATGTGAAATATGTATAACTTTTTTGCTTCTTTTTTTTTCCCAGAGGAGAGAAGATAAAGTAGTTGGGGTTAAGTGACTTGCCCAAGGTCACACAGCTAGTAACTGTCAAGTGTCTGAGGCCATATTTCAACTCAGGTACTCCTGACTCCAGGGTCTGTGTTCTATTCCCAGTGCCACCCAGCGGCCCCAATATGTATAACTCTTGACTAAATGGGTGGGACAAGGGGTGTGTGTGTGAAAAGATGGAGGTACAAAGAGAAACGACAAATGGAAATTTGCTATTTTTTTCATATTCAAGGAAACCCTACTCACTGACATTTGAATTATAAGCTAGTGACAATTTAAGGTAAGAATTTTGTTGTATTTGGATACAGAAGACAGAAATAAATCTTGCCTTGGTCATATATTACTTATGTGACCTAGAGCAAGTCCTATAAGTTCTTGGACTTCATCATACCTAATCTTTAAAATTGGGAGTTTGGACTAGAAATCCATGATTCTAAGAGTTTTTCCATGTGGGGTAAATGGGCTACATGAAATGACATGGCAATTATTTCTCTAAGCTACATGATTTTCTCCCTAAATTTAGTCTATCTTTCAATGGGGCGAATGGGATTCTGCATTGCTTCACATCATAACATTCCCTAGGGTAGTTATCACCTTTGGATCTGATCCTCTGTCAAAAACATTCTTTGACTGAGGCAACCTATACCAAGCATTATGTCCATTTTGACTGGTATAGCAGCAGAGTCAGCTCCAGCTGTCTTGACCAGATTAAAAGGAGCAGCAACATTGACAGCTTTCTTTCCATATGTTCTTCTCCTTTACAAAGAATGGAAATTCCAACATGAATTCCCGATTGCCATTGGTTATAGAAGGGGACAGAGAAAAAGAGGGAGCAGTAAGGGCTACCAAAGAAATCTGCCTCCATTTGCTCTAACATGAAGCAATTTCCCTCAGAGTTTTGTTTGGAAAATGTACCTGTGAAACAGGGCAGGATTAGGAAAAGAACCAGTGCCAGTCCCTGCAGGGAACTGCTTAAAGGAACTCCATTGAAGTTTTAGTTCAAAAATTCTAAGGTTTAATGAATCTCTGTGGGTAGATTTATCTTATAATTGCAGATCATATTCGGAGAACTGGACTAATTAGGAGTTGATTTGTATGTGCATTTAAGCTTAATTGAAAGGCAGGTTTTTTTTTTCTTCCCTGTGTTATCTAAAAATGATTCTGTAGTAACGCCAGACAAAAAAAATTAAGGTGGTAACTAGACTCCAAACTGTGAGGGTGTTTGACTTCTTTATATTTAGATTCATGTTCCTTTATCTGATGAAATATCACTTTTTGAACAAAGAAAAAGGTGACAGTTTCTTTAGTCTATACTTTGTGAACTTCAAAATGTACAGTTATACTAATTTTTAATAATATTCTCAAGAGACTTTTGTTTCAGGAGAGTGACACACTAATGCAATGAACAAAAGGGAAGTCACATTTAATTCCCTTAACCATTCATCCCTTTATATGGTTGGAGCTGATAGCTCAGTAATTGCTAAAATATAAATAAAATAAGATCTCACTGCAATTAAAAAGTACACTACCTTTAAATTCTTCAAATTAGCATAAATACAAATATGATTGTTAATAAGAGGATGCCTTTATTATTCCATTAATATTTAAATTTCACATTAATATTCACACACTGGATTTTAAAAATCTTTTGTTTTTCAGGGTGGTTCTATTACTTTTCATGATTATGTATCATACTCATGTGGGGTCAATTAGTAATATAATTAAAATTCTTGGGCCTGATCAATTATAGCAGAAAATGGTGGTGCTTTAAAGGACAATGCTATTGTCATGTTCATACAGAATCACAAAGAATTTCCATGACTGAAATTATTTTTACAGCTGGCAAGGAAAGTTCTCAAGGATAAGGTTAGAGTTTGAGTTTTACCTTTTTGGTTTTGTATAACTTGAGGGGTCTGAGGAGCCATTCTCTGCTCCTCCCCCATAGTGTTAAGTAGACAGCTACTACACAGTATGACTGGAATATCACCAGGAGGACTCCCCAGCTTGTCAAGCGTTACCCCTCAATCTGCTGCTGATATCTAGCATTCCACCATTAGAGCTCACTTCTTTAGTATAAAATTATTGTTCTCTCTTAAAATCTAAGTGCCTCAGGGAAAAGAAGCACCTGTCACTCTATTAACATTTCTTTACTGTTTCTCATTTTTACAGCTAGATGAGAGCAATATTGATGAAGGAGAGAGGGAAGGCTGGTATTTGGAGTGTTGACAATATAAGGGAGGTATTATGAACCCTATTCTTTGGGAAATAAGAGTATGACTACGCCAGGGATATGCTTGCTAAATGGACAAATGAATGAGTACCCAAAAAAAGACTTCAACAGGAATTGCATTTAGTTAAGAAGTTTTTTTTTTAATGAACTACTTTACAATTGGAAAGGTTGTATTTTGTATTTGATGTTTCTATCTATTTAAGGTATAATATAAAAAATAAGAAGATCAAAGAAAGGTTAGGACTTCAGGGTTTATGTGACAATGATGAAAGATGAAAGAGAGAAGGCAAGGTTTGCTTCTGCTCTCATTGCTGAGTAAAATGATCCTTGATTTGGAAAGGACCCAAAAATCAATGGCTAAAAGGGAACTGAAACGCAAAATAAGTAAGAACACATTAAGAGAGCATCTAGTTGCCTTCGATAAATTCATGTCAGCAGGACAAGTGAACTTCATCTGAGGGCACAGAAAGAACTGAAACATTTAATCCCTAAATTGTTTAATTATCTTTGAAAAATCCCTAAGAAGGGCCGCTGCTGGCCTTGCAGGGATGCGCCAGCTTCTCGTATTTGTGAGATTGCTACAGACTTTCCTGAGTGCATGGCCCCTGACTGCAAAGGAGATCTGAAGAGCAACCCCATGCTAGATTCAGGTTACCCACTTGGGAGTCCTTTCCTGTGGAGTCTGTTCATTACCCACAGAGTACTGTGAATATATGCCTGATGTTGCTAAATGTAGACAGTGGTTAGAGAAGAATTGTCCAAATGAGTTTGCAAAACTCACTGTAGAAAATTCACCTGAACATGAACCTGGACTTGGGGAAGGCCTAGCAACAGCAGGAGAAGAGTAGAAGAAAAAGCAAAAAAGAGGTGGAAGGAATCAGATAAAACAAAAAAAAGAAGATAGTTCCACAAAAGGTTACGATAGCCAAAATTCCTAGAGCAAAGAAATATGTGACAAGAGTGTGTGGCCTTACAAATTTGGAGATTGACCTTAAAGAAGCACAAAGGTTTTTTGCTCAGAAATTCTCCTGTGGTGCCTCAGTTACAGGGGAGGATGAAATCATCATTCAGGGAGACTTTACAGGTAACATTATTGATGTAATTCAGGAGAAGTGGCCAGAGGTGGATGATGACAGCATTGAGAATCTTGGAGAAGTAAAGAAGTGATTTTAAAAATTTGTTTGTATTTAATGACCTGAAGTTATAGTTGATGTAGCTAAAGGGAGGGAGGCCTTTAATATATATATATATATATATATATATATATATATATATATACATACATATATGTATATATTTATTTATCCTACAGTAAAACTAAGGACTACTCTTATCCTTGGCATTTCACTGTTCTGTACAAGGCTGCTTGCGTTTTTTTCTTTTGTTTTGTTTTTTAAATTGCCAAAGTCCAATAAACTGGGGAAATCAATCATGCTTATGCATGAAATAGAGATTTAGTTAAATAAAAAAAAATGTGGTCATATAAAAAAATCAAGAAGAAGAGAAGTTTCACAAGATTGGAGAATTTTTTTAGAGGTAAGAGAACGGACACTAAAACTGTAGGCCAATGATCTTGACTTCAAGTGTTGTCACAGTTTCACAGTAGAATAGACAACTAAAGTGACAGTGAAAATCAGAAGAAGAAATAGTGATCACAAAGAGTCAGGTTTCATTAAAAAGAGATCGTGTTAGACTAATCTCATTTTATTTTTGGACAGGTTTAGTTGACAGATGTAACAGAAAAAGTTGCATATATAATCTACCTATATATTAGCAAAATATTTGCCAAAATATCGGATATTATTCTTAAAAGTAAGATGGAGAAACATAGGCTAGCTTGAATATAGTATAATTATGAAGATTCACAATGGGTTGAATAGCTAGACCCAAAGGATATTCAATAATAATTCACTGACAGCTCGGAAGGAAGTCTCACACATGTCAGAACTAGGGAGGTTTTACAGGTCTCTCTGTACTCTGTGCTGTTATAGAATTTATGGCTGTTACATTTTTGAAGATATTAATATGTGGGAGACCATCTAAAAGAAGCTGACAAGATGGTAAAAGGACTTGAATTCATTCCATTTCAGAACTGACTGAAGAAATTGTAAATTTTTTGCCTGAAGAAATGATGATGCACCATGATAATTATTTTCAATTATTTGAAAAACTGTTGTGTGAAAGGGATGAATGGGATGGATAAAATGTACAAGTAGAAGAAATGGTCTCACCAAAAGAAAAAGTAAGGTCTTTCTTCGAAATATCCCTAAGGTTTATGGAATGGGAGAATTTAAAGAAAAAAAAAAGATAATGTGAGTGAACAAAACAGTAAAGCCAAAAGGAAGGGGATTTGTTTATAGGGAAAGATACCATATATCACTGCATAATTGTTGCAGATTTTATGCTAAATTTTTTTTGTCAAAAAGTAGGGTGTGACCATATAACAGCAAGCACTCCAGCATCCCTAGGGTGGCTGCCAACACAGGTTCTTAGATCTGCTTTTCTAAAGGAAAGCAACTCAAAATGGGTTAACAATCTTGCTTTAATCAATCAGACATATCATTTACCTAGTTCAGGGGAAAAAGTCAGCACCCCAGACTTCAGAGTATACAGACAGGTTACAAGCAGAAGTTACAAAAAGACAGAGAAACATTTTAGCAGACAGGCCTTCATCTGTCTGACCATTACATCCATACCTACTCAGTTACCAGATAGGGAAGCATTAACATCTGGGTTTTTCAAAGCCGGGGGGGGGGGGGTTTCTCAAAGTTTGCCCAGAGTCTTGTCTGGTCAAATAACACAACATTCCTCAAAGTGAGCCGCAAAACAAAGCCTCACATCAAGGTATATAGAGCCTTCTCCTGGCTCAGAGAATGTAACAACCCTCTTGACCCACTGCCCAATCAAAAAGCATCCCTGAAAACCAAGCCTCCTGCTTCAGGCTCCAGGTGCACTTAAGCCTATCAAAGGGCCTAGGGACAGGAAGATTTTAAATTTCCATTCCCATAGCAGACCATTATGTGAAACTTTTAAAAAACTATGCCAGTATTACTTAAAATCATTTATTATTAAGCTGACTTTGGTGTAAGATTAGGATTCACCAAAAACTTGTGAATATATTTTAAAATTGGGAAGATGCCAGTCTTACCATATCATATGACCTACTCATGGCAGCTTCACCTGCCTGTCTGTTCCCCTTCTGCCTGTGGCTCTTCATTGAGTTGAGTGACAATACCATCAGTACTGCATGCAGTGCTCTAAACAAACCACAAAAGTCGGTTTTTGGAAATATACTGACAATGTGCATGTGCTGAGAATTCCAGGCTCCTGTCTTGCAATGTTTGAGAGACAAATGTGTATGAATATTCCTCTAATAAATAAACAAATCAACAGTTATTAAGTATCTGTTATGTACCAGGCACTGTGCTAAATTCTGGGGATACAAAAAAGTCAAAAGACTGCCTGCACCCTCAGGAGTTTACAATGAAATGAGGGAGAAAACAAACAAAAAAATTTATAAAGCAAGCCATATATAGGATAAATATAGTTTTATAGGAATTGGCTACCATCTATGTGAAATAGTTTAAAATAACACTGAGAAATTCTCCCTTATCTCCAAATACAGCTTTCCTTGACAATTTAGGCAGTAGGTGGAAACCTTTCCATATGTAGAAGAAAAAACCTTTGCAACACCCTGGTGTTTCCAGAAAATCACATACCACTTTTGCATGTGACTCCTGTTTGTGCCAACTCAGTATATTAATAATTTATAGAAGGGGTCAACAGTCCTATGCTGAAGGAAACAGTTGGTAAATAAATGGAACGCATCTGCTGCTATTTCTCAAAGAGACTCTTTCTGAAGCCTAGGTATACCTTCATGAATTCTGCATATATTGGCTTAAAATTGGTGGAAAACATGTGACTAAATGGATGTGAGAGCTTTCATGAATAATAATCCCAGCCTACATATCAAAGATGGATACAATTTTCATGATATCTGTAATGGGAAGAAAAGGGTAATCTTCATAAAAGAGGGATGATAAAATGGAAGACAACTGGAAGATGAATTCTGTACCACAACCCAAATTAAAGTTTTGTAGTAATTGGTGTAGGCCTAAGAAAGTTGGCACTAAATCCAAAATAGAAAGTTTTCCAGAATTAGCATCTCCCCTGCTCCCTACACACATATATGTTTATGTAGCATGTTCATATATTTACATTTACTTATTTTAATACGATATTTTTAATACAACAAGGTGCTATATATATAATAGCAGAAGAAGGGTTTGAAGACTTAAGAAAGCTGAATGTGGGAAGGTATGATAGATTGTAATAAAGGCAGTTTCTTTAATGGTTTATTGCTAATGGGTGAGTAGGATGGTGGCAAGCGCTAATTTGATTTGTTACTGATCCTGGAATTGGTTGTTGATTAGATTTTAATGTGTACAATCTACAGATTGGTATTAAATGAAGGACGCTGTGTGAGTGATTTAAAATTGAGGAATGTTTCTTTGAAACAAGCATTCAAGTAACAAAGTCTGATTTTTCATGTTTGAGGTTAAATCAGCATTTGAATGTTCTCCATAGAAGTATTGCATCCCTGACTTTTTTGTTTTCTTGACATTCAGGTCTTGTGCTGATCAATATTACAGCAGGGACATGCAATTGACAGGGTCACATGGTTAATGTGTACATTGAAATAAAACGCTTTGTAAAACTTTGAGGAATATCTCAACATAGTGAAATACTTATCTTTCTTTTTCACATGAATCTGTTAGCTTGATGGTCCCACAATTAAAAAAAAAGTCAATTCAGATATACTGGCTTATTTGAGGGTAAAAATCATAAACATATGTGTGCTTATAGCATTTTGTGCCAGACGATACTACAAAAATCATCCCTATGTGTTTATGCCATATGAAGAAAAATCAAGCAATATTCTAAAATTTAGGATTAATTCTCAAGATTTAGAATTGCTATACAATTTGGTTGATGTATCAACCTGAAACATTAAAAATATTCAAAGCAAGAATATATTAATAATCAGAGTAGTTTTGCTAGAAACCAGATTACAAACCAAAAAACACTATAACACTACTAAAGCGCTACTTGAGAAATAAAAATGAAAAATATTTTTATAGAGAATAATTCAAATTTATTCAGTAAAGTAACTCTTGATTGCAAATGTTTAAAATTATTCATTCTAAATTCTTTCATTTACAACTTCAGAAAGTTTAGCTACTTGGCATTTATTCATTGTTGTTTTTTTTTTTTCAAACTAGATTTGTGATTTCATTATATGCGGAGCTCCTGGTGAGGAAACTTCCATAATCAAAATAGATTAGCAATTGTTCCAAAGTTTACACTCTGAGAGTTTACCAGGGACCGAGAACTCATGACTTGTTCATGGTCAATTAGCTAGTGTGTAAGAATGGAAATATGAACCCATATCTTTCTAACTTGGAGGGCTGCTCTCCTTTATGCAGCACTTCCTCTTCACCATTCAATTGTATCAAAGTTACTGGAGGAGAGAGGAAATATCACTGATACAGATGTCCTTTAACCTACTCTACCTTCTATCATTATGTGGTGCTTACAATTGCCATCTGAAAAATCTTCATCCTTCATCCTTCCATTGCTTCAAATGGTTCTGTCAGATTGCATCTATCATAGCTGAACATAGAGGAGGATACACTGATGTAGACTTTCATGTTCTAACACCTCCTTGACCCCTTGTTATTACTGGCAGCATAATTGTTTCTTCATCATTGTAATAATGGCTTGAGATTTTTTGGGGGGATGTAGATTCATTCTTGGTTAGGTACTTGGCCTGCGAGATTCTATACGTTAAGATTGTATTATTCTGGAACTAGACCATCCTATGTTCCATGAAATGATGATGGGATCTTTTGCTGGTCACAGAAAAAAAGACACACATCTTGGTGGTTGTTGACAAACTACTGACTTGTAATTAGATGACTATCTATGACTTTAGAAAAGAAAGAAGAAAGGAAAGAATAGGGAGCAAACAACTGTCCTATGAATCTTTCTGTTGATTAATTTTGTTGAATTGCTTCCCCCCTCCCCATATCTTTTTATTGTCTCTGTTGTAAATTCATGACTTGCTTGACTGAAGAGGAGGTGATACATATTTGAAAGTGAAAGTGAAATTAAAATTAAAAAATTAATAAGACTACAAATATAAAAACTGTGGTAATGTAATTTGTAAATGAAAATTGTAACAAATATCACTTAAACTGCCTATAATAGGTGTCAATGATGCTAAATACAGAGATGCTTTGGCCTAGTGTATCAAATCTCGTTTGGTACTAATAGGAATGAGTTTTCTCATCCTTTCTCTTATACTAAGCCTACCAATTTCAATGTGTATTCAGTTTTTTTTTTATTTCCATGTTATTTGTTGTAGTCATCATGTTTATTATTTTTCTAGTTCTGTATACTTCACTTCATATTCACTTCTGTATTCTTCTGATACTTCTCTGACTTCTTCATATTCATTGATTCTTATGGAACAGCATTTATTCTATTTAGTTCATGTTCCACAACACAACAGTTTTTAAATCATTAACTTAAGATCAATAGCTTTTTTTTTTTTAAGCAATCGGGGTTAAGTAACTTGCTCAAGGTTACACGGCCAGTTATTTCTGGGTGTGGTGCTGAGTATCTGAGCCTGGATTTGATCCCCAGGTCATCCCGACACTGGAGCCAGTGCTCTTACTTGCCATGCTACCTGGCCGCCCCTAAAATGAACTTTTTATGTCATCTACTCTAATACCCTCAAAAGACAGTCTTCCATATTCTTTCTATCTAAAGTCATATATGGACAGGTTTATCATACTATTGGCTCATATTAAGCTTTTATTCCACTATGTCCCCTAGTCCTTCACTTCCACCACCCTCTGCACTAAATGTTTTGTAGCTACATTTTTCTAACACTGCAAATTCTCTTTTGAATCAAAGTCTAGACCT
Source organism: Petaurus breviceps papuanus (assembly GCF_028583685.1). Taxonomy (NCBI): domain Eukaryota; kingdom Metazoa; phylum Chordata; class Mammalia; order Diprotodontia; family Petauridae; genus Petaurus; species Petaurus breviceps. The sequence goes on from NW_027187391.1 coordinate 35,193,367, forward strand.
TATTACAATTCGTCTCTTTTGTCCCTTCATTGATCTCAAGGAAGCAAATTTCTTTTCTTTTTTTTTTTTGGTGTATAGTTATGTGGACTAGTGGTCCTTTTGCCAACTCCTACTCCTACTGGTGAGTCAGGTTCCCAAATACAAAGTTACATTCCTCCTCCCCCAGGATTCTCAGTACAACCCTGAGGATATAATGGCATCTTTCTAATGCTATTGGAACATGCCCCTATTTTGATGTATTCTATCCAATATCAACTGTTAGTCATAGTTAGAATTTCCTCTATATCATTGATTGACCAAACAATTAGCAGCCCAATATCATTTAACCAAATTATATCAATTTACTTTTGTAATGGGTTATTCATTGAGAAGATATAGTAAGAATAGAAGTTAAATGATTCCTCTTGAATTAGGATTCACTCTTTCCTCTCTATTTAGTCAATACCAGGGTAAAAAGAGAGTGAAGTTCTGAGCAAGAACCCAGTTCTAGCTCAGTATTAATCAATATGTTCCTCATTGCCACACAATCAGTAGTCAGGAAATAGTTTTAGAATACCTGAATATGCTCCAAAGTGAAGGAAGGAGGATTATATAAGGTCAAGTAATATGTTCATGCTCATAAAGACTGGGCTCTCAGAGTTTATAATGATCTCATTACATGTGCCTAAATTATTAGATCAGTCCACTGTTAAGGCTACTTAAGCCTTTATAGATCGTTATTTGTTCTTATTTAAATTTAGAAATTTAAAATATCTTTATATAGTGTTAGTCATATTATAAATGCTATTTTAGTCAATTTAAAAATTATAAAAAAATCCTTGCAAGGGAATTCCATTTTCTAAACCATCTATTTGTGATTTTGTTCCTGATTTTGTCCATTTTTGTTTCACCTACCAATCACATTTGTAAACAACATTATCATCCATTCTTCATTTTCCTAAGAAATTCCTTAATGGAAAGCTCGAAAACCTGCATAGAGCTTTCAATCATCCTCAGTTATTCTAAACCTCAGAGCCCTTTTTCTTAGCATAAATATTAAATTATACTCATATAATACTGAATCATACAATGATGAAAGGGAAAAAGAAAGTTCCATGTTGTATATAGGCTTCCCAATATTTTCAATGATGACTTGCATTCAAGACAGACTTTAAAACACTTCACAAATGACATCAATGACAAGAAATGTATATATGCTCACTCATGTAAGAGTGAGAACTTGATGGCTCAAGAGATATATTGGTATGTAAGAAGTATTAGATGTAGCCAATATATTATAGAGAACATGTATTTAATCTAATATTTATACAAAGACATAGACAAGAATCACATAGATTAAAAAGTCATGAATGGGCTACAATTTATACACATGTATCACAAAGTCATAAAAGTATATCTGTAGTGCCAGACTCCCTTTTTGATAGATTTTAAATTAAGCATAGGACATGTGAACAGTATTTTTGGTAAGAATGTGAGAATCAATATTGACACTTTCCCCAGAACAATTGAATGAACTATTATTTCTGACAATTTTATGTCTGATCATCATTCCTACTGACATTTTGAGTATTACTTTAGGGCAACCCTTTCTAATTCCATAGTTATATTGTTCAGTTCAATGTGAACAGAATATTCTTAAAAGATATTAATGATTATAGTACTCAATATGCCTAAAAGTAGGGCAGGTAAAGCATTCTCAAAAAACCTAATTCTACAAGCCTAAATTGGGCAGATAAGGAGGTACCCCTCCTTTTGCACACCATTTGTTCATTTAGGGTTAATATATGACCTAATAATGCAATTGAGTATGGCCAATGTCATTGTGGCAGCCAGAAGAGAAAACTAAGGGAAGATATCATAGCTTTCTTTAAATATTTGAAGGGTCATCATGTAGAAAAGGGAGTATATTTGTTCTTTAATATTCCATTGGCTGAACATTGCAAGGTGCCATTTAGATCAGTACAAGAGTTTTCTAAGAGCAACTGAGTGACTGAATTTTCTATTTGACCTAGAAATCAACTAGTCTGACCCATATTAATCCCCTCTAAAACATCAGTTCCCAAAATGACTATCTATTTATGTACTTGAAGACTTTCCCTAATAGCTCTCTCTCTCTACTTCTTTAGGCATCCCATTTTATATAGTTCTTAATTTTTAGGAAAATTTTCTTTATGTTCAGTCAATATCTTCTCTGTGTTTTCCACCCATTCATCCAGTTTTGTCAGAGGCCAAGAAGAACAAACCTAATGCTTATTCTATATCATTATCCTATAAATTTATGAAAAGAGCTATGGAGTCATCAAAAAGTCAGGAAATATTTATTAAGTGCTTACAATATGCCAGGCAATGAGATTGGAACTTGGAATACAAATAAAAGATAAAAAGAAAGTCCTCAAGGAACTTATATTTTAATGGAGGAAGATAAGAAATAAAATTAAACTTAAAAGTGGAGGAGGAAAGTTTGAAAGAGGAAAAAAGAAGATGTGATAGAGAAATAATTCTGGAGATTCAGAAGTAGAGCTCTTAGATGATTGAAGGAATGAACATTACTTGCCTGGGGTACATCTCAAAATAGAGATTATAGGAGCAACTGATTAATCAGAGGAAGGGGCTGCCAGGGTGGAAGAACATTTCAGGTAGAGAAGGCTTCTGGACATTGATGATGAAGGTATCTTCCAAGGTAAGAATTCTGGGGCAAATGAAGACAGAACTCCTGAGTACCCTACAGAAATAAAAGAATAGGTCCCAAGTAAATCTCTTCTAAACCCCAATATTCCCAATTATCTCAATCATATGGACTAATTTTCTTTTTTTTTTTAAAGCAATCGGGTTAAGTAACTTGCTCAAGGTTACAGGACCAGTTATTTCTGGGTGTGGTGCTGAGTGTCTGAGCCTGGGATTCGATCTCCAGGTCATCCCAACACTGGAGCAGGTGCTCTTACTCGCTGAGCCACCTGGCCACCCCTAAGCAATTGGGGTTAAGTAACTTGCTCAAGGTTACACGGCCAGGTGTTTCTAGGTGGGTGCTAAATGTCTGAGCCCAGGATTCGGTCCCCAGGTCATCCCGACACTGGAGCCGGTGCTTACTCACTGTGCTACCTGGCCGCCCCTTATATGGACTAATTTTCAATCCTTTCACAAGCCTAGTCAGTTTTGCTTGAAAGCGCCCCAGTGACTTCTTTTAAAATATGTTGCTTTGACTTGGTTGGGATGGGTATGGTTGTTCTTTTTATTTCTATTGCTAAATTTATTATGTATGTTGTCTCCTTGGCTCTGCTTACTTTACTTTGCATCAGTTCACAAAAATCTTTCCATGTTTCTTTGTATTCATCACATACATCATTTCTTAAAGCACAAAAATGTTTCATTATAAAAATAGGTTGCTTTGAAATGGACAATATTCTATTGTCTGGCCAAGACAGTACTGAGGTGGAATGCATCATCCTTCAATTACTGTGGCCTAAGTATACATTCATTTTTTGCCTGTTTTTCACATTGATGTATTATGATGTGAGTAATTATATGATGTAAACTTGTCATTGAGATATTTTTTTCATATAAATTGTTGTTTAGCTAAGACACTCCCTTCCCCCATTTTGTACTCAGTAAGTTTTTGCTTACCTGTGTTAATTTGCATGAATATTTATGCATTTGTTTGTATGTTTATTTATTTGTGTTTTTTTAACCACATTAAGAGTTTTACATTTTTCCTTACCCAATTTCATTTTGTTAGCTTTGCTCATGAATGTTTCCCAATGATTCATGGAACTGAGGGAGTGACTTGATTAAATGTCATGATCTGAAGTCCATTTAGTTCTTTAGTCCATACATCCTGCACTGGGATGTATGATAGTAGGGTATTCTCAAGGCTCTACTTTCTCATTTGAAATAGAGTTGAATAAAATGCCAGTGAGAAAAAATTTGAGCCTCTCCTCCTTATACTATCTTCACAAATAGTAAGGACTAGGGTAGTTGGGGAAGGGTCCAAAGACTGATAACCTTTGTCCCACTTCTCTCCAGTAATAAATAACAACTTAGTCTCTGTTTTATATAAAGTTGGTGCTTGATAAATGTTTTCTGATTGACTTAATTAAATTGACAGGAAAAGATCTGAAAGTCAAGTAGATAGTTTCTTTATATACTACTTCCTGATGCTAGGCCTGACCCAAGATAGAATGTAAACTCCTGGCTGGCAAAGACCATTTCATTTCTGTTTTTGCATCCCCAGTTCCTAGGGAGGTTCCTGGCATTTAATAAATGCTTGACTCTTGAATAATTGATAAGTGAATCTAAGTCTACACATATTAATTTGTTAATACTGTAGCTGCCTGGTGATAAGTGAGAGATGTTTTAATGAATGTTTTGATAGTAGTTCAGAATCATTCTTTGTTAAAAAACATTGTTTTTGCCAGGTCAAGTATGCAATCACTATGGCTCGTCCCCTGAAATGTGAAAATAATTTTAATAGCACATAATTTTGGAATAGTATTGATTGGAATGAGATTTTACTTAAAAAATATTAGCCTTCCATATAAGAACTATGAGAAGGATTTTCTTATTTAATAGTAGTGATTGTTAGCCATGAAAAGATTATTTTCTATTGCCTTAAATGTCTAAACTCCAACAATTATATAATCAAATGACGAGAAAGAGGGAGAAAAGGAAAGAGAAAGATGAAGGAGGTAAGGGTGGAAGGATAAAAGGAGAGAGAGAGAGAGAGAGAATAAAGGAGGAAGTAGAAATCAATGTTCTACCAAATGAACAGCTGATTCTGGCAAGATTTCCCAGAGAAATATGACTATAGCTAAAATGCAATCCATGCAGAATTGATTTGTTGTGACTGACCTCATTGTATACCAATCTACTATAAACTGAATGGGAATTACTTTAAAGAGAGGGTGGGCCCATCATAAAGCAAACTGTCAATCTAAACAAATATAAGTCTGTGTGTATTTTATTTCAGCTTGACTCCCTTGCTTTTTCTCCTCTCATGCCATATCAGGGACATTATCTATTTGTTCAGTGATGATTCCACACCACTTTTCTCTACTCAGTGCTTCATTGCTGCCTTGTAGGCAGGGATGTAGTTATGTTTTCTAAAGGAGTTCCCAATTTTCTGGCAGTCTTATGCAGTTTTCACTTTAACTCTTTTGATGATAGGAATTGCTATCACAGCCATCATTACAGAATAAAGGTATATAGGATATGCCAAATCTTATTTATAGCTTATTTTCAAAGTACATTATTCAGAAGGGACTTAATAGAAAGGAATTCATCTACCTTTTCTTCTCAATACTATACATTCAAAATTATTGACAAAATCCAGTGCTTTGCAAGTTCAAAAAGTAGAAAAGAAGGAAAAATATTTAGCTTCACCCTAAATGGTAGTGAGATACTTAAAACATCCATATTTTTCATTAAGCAAATTTTAAAAAATCCTATGAACCATCTTAGACACAAGTACTGTGAAACATTGCTCAAATCCTTTTTTTTCCATCTTAAATATCTGAAACTCTTGCTGTCATTGAAAGTGAGAGTGAGAAGAAGGCAAAACCCTCAAAGCTTTAATAAAGTGTGCCGAGCGACACAGGAAACAGATATTTGGTGAAAGGTATAGTATCATCTGCCAAGTGACATCAAGAGCTTTCTGAGTCCTTGGCTGCATTCATGCAAGAGGAATCCTTGACGTGTGTAATAATTGACAAGCAGAGACTTTCTCATGTCTTTTATTCTCTTTCTCTCCATCTGTCTCTTCCTCACATTCCCAATCAACCCAGAAAGCATCAAGAAGTAGTGAGAGCACTCAGCCAGGTTTCACAGGGTCATATGATTAGATGTGAGCACCAAGGGAGAGATCTTCTCTGTTATTAAGTTCTAGCTTCTCCTCCAATAGGCTTTTTCTCAAATAGCTTTTGCACCTGTGTCCATTTGTAGGCCACTTTAATCAAAAGCGGTCATCCTCATGTATAATTTATGCAATCAAAACTTTGTAACTATGCAAAAATGTTCCCCACTATCCTGTGTTCCCAAATAGGGCCTCCAGAAATTGTTAGGAGTTATGGATATGTGGTTTGCTCAGTGGTCATAAACTGAAGTACTAATGAAGCTTCCCAAATGGCCCTAGAGAGAGTCATTTAATCAGGCACTGTTTTTAATTGGGATTGGCTGACAGGTGGCCCTAAACATTGAGAAACTTAAGACCAATCCTTTCCCCAACCCAAATGATCATGCAGCTTGCTGGGAAATGAGCATGCAGAGATTTCAATAATGGATTTTTCACCCCTGATGAACAAAAGTAATGCTTTAGGAAAAGGCAGGCATTGTTACTTAACAGTGTTTCAAAACCCTGCATTAGATTTAATAATTATGCAATTAGATCTGAATTACTGAAATAAATGCTTCCAAAGCCTTGTGACTTGGAGAGTGTGTTATCTCAAATGTGCACATGCCTTAGAGAAGTATAATGAAATTAGCCAATGGCAACAGGGGAAAAATCCACCACATTTTCTTTTCATAGATGTCTGAGTTGGTATTGGGCCAGTAAGCTTTGGCTATAGATAGAAGGAAAATTAAAGTGGCGGGGGGGAGGGGGGGAAGGTTTTAGAAATTTTCACATTTTTTCATGCTGCCAAATGCAGTTTGCTCACAAAGTATAATTCCATTTCTCATACATGAAAGTAAATTTTTCCTTAGACTCTTGGCAATCATCTCTCCTTTTCTACTAAAATATACCAATGTTATTCTCTTGTATAAGTTTTCAAATTTACCTTAGACCCTTTTAAAAATGTTTGTTTTAGGAATTAAGCAGGTAAACTCCATCTGATAACAGAAGAAGTAAGACACAGGCATGACTACAACACAACACACTGCTTGATATTCAAATGCCAGCTTTCAGAATCAGGTAGAACCCAAGAGTCTGCTGCCTGCTGAATAGATCAAAGTAAGTGAGAAAAACATTTTGTATGAGGTGAAATGAACACACTGTCTTTGACTCAGAAGTAGAAGATTCTTTAATAATTAGCTAATCTAATCCCCCTTATTTCATAAAAGAAGAAACTGAGGAAAAGAAATGAGAAGAGATATCTGCTTGAACACCCAGAAAGTACGTTAACAGAGCTCAGCTTTGGCACTTAAACTAGCAGTCTCGTTACCACATCACCCTGACTGTAGCCCAGTCCTCCCTTCTTCCTAGCACTTGTGTTGCTTGGTAGACATCTCTTTTCCAATTCATATCTGAACAGAAATGTTACATAGTATTGATATTTGCCTCTTTGCTCCCTCTAGTTCTGTCTTCTGGGAGAAGTATAAAAGGTCTCAGTCTTTTCCATATGATAGCTCTTAAAATACCCAAAGTCACCTGTCATATCACCCCAGAACCTTCTTTTCTTCAGACTAATCATTTTAGTTCCTTCAAATTATCCCAATATGGCAAGGGCATGTCCTAACTATATTCTTTATCCTCTATATATATTACCATTTTTCCAATGTCCTTCCTAAAAGGTAGTCCCTAGAACTGAGTGCATTACATCAGATGTGATCTGACTGGCAATGTGAAGTGGGCCTATTACCACCCTTGTTTTGGACACTGAAAGTGAATTATCAAGGGTTATTATAGGAAGCTGCCCAGGATGACTAGAAGAATTTTGGTATAAGACTAGAAGAAATTTGGTATAATTTTGGAAATAATAAGGGTGAGATTTGGGGTCACAATAATGAGTTCTGTTTTGAACAGGATGAGTTAAAAACGACTATGTGATAAATAAATGAAAATGTCTTCTAGTTAGTGGGTAATATGGTACTAGAACTCAGGAGAGGGATGAGGAAGAGGTATAGATTTTGGAGATATCTTTATAGAGACAATAGCTGAAAATCTGGGAGCTCATGAGATCACTAAATAGAAAGAGTGTTAATAGGGAATATGAGAAGACCCAGGACAGAACCTTGGTTTCCCCCACAAAAAGAATGTGGATCATGAATGATAAGTCAACAAAAGACAAAACATAACTGAGCAAGAGTATTCAGGCATGTAGAAGGGAAAGTCAAAGAGAAGAGTGTTATAAAAGTCTAGGGAGGAAAGCATATCTAGGAGGAAGAGTTGGCTAATACTGCTAAATGTACAGAATGGTCCAAAAGGATGAGAACCAATAAGAAGCCACTAAATTTAACAATAAAGATTATTAGTAATCGTATTGAGAGCAGTTTCAGTCAAGTAGAAAGGGAAGAGGTTGAAAAGTGGAGATGTAAATGAGGGTAGATGGATTTATGTAGAAGTTTTTTAGGGGAAGACCATTATATTGAGGATATGATCTTAAGGGTCAATTGAAATTGTTTTTTGCTTATTTTGTTTTAGGATCAAGGAAATATGAATATGTTTGTAGTCAGTAGGAAAGAATCTACTGGTTAAAGAATCTGGAAGTTAGAAAAGGAGAAGTTGGGGCGGCTAAGTGATGCAGTGAATAGAGCCTTGACCCTGGAGTCAGGAGGACCTGAATTCAAATCTGGCCTCAGACACTTAATACTAGCCGTGTGACCTTGGGCAAGTTACTTAACCCCAATTTCCCAGCCTTCCCCCCTCCAAAAAAAGAGAAGTGATGTTCAAAGGGATAAAATTCTTGAGAAGAAGAGAAGGCATAATATCAAGGGTACAGCTACAAGAGGGCTTAGCCTTGGGGAGAAATTCCACTTTTTACTTCAAAATTAGAAATAAAGAAAACAGAACGGGGATTGATGTTGAGGGGATTTGATTACAGATTAGGCAAAAGAGGGAGCTCATAATGGATGACTTGAAATTGATGAATGAAAGAGAATTGATAGGACTGTAGGGATAGCTTCAGGAGAGAAGAGAAGATATAGAACTCACCTTTTGGATAGTGTAATAGATAATCAGAGAAATGAGTTTGATGTGTGTCTGTGCAGGCTTGGTTGAGATTAAATATTATACATTTTTAGTGGGTTTTGTCAACAAACTAGTGTTGCTTATCTCAGCATTATTGCAGACTATTAGTAGAAGCCCCGAAAGCTAGCAGTGGAGGTAATCCAGGTTTGAGTTGTGGAAAAAATGAGTAGCAAGATGAAAAAGGGGTAAGAAGTCCATAATAAGAAGAAAACAAAGTTAAACTGGTTAACTACATTAAGATTCTGATACAAGGAAAGTCCATAGCAGATGCGATGTATGTCAAAAGCAGGGAAGGCAGGAGAGACTGGAGTTTGCAGTGATGATTTAAACTAGGCTTAGGTTTAACATAAGTGAGACACAGAACAAAAAAAGGACAGTGGGTTGTGGTCATGTAAATGAATTTTAGAGTACTGCTGTGAAGGTGTAATCATTGTTGAAAATAAGGAGATGTGATCATCTCTGTGGCTAAGATTACTGAAAGTACAGGTAATGACAGTTGAATAGGTTCATGAACTGGGAAGCAAGTCTTGTGCATCATGGTGCATTAATATGTATATTCAATTTTAAGATCAAGGGTTGAGATGGAAAGGAAAGCTATGGGTCAAATATTAAAAAAAGAGGGCAAATGACCAAGAGGTCAGTAGATAACTGTCTCTAGTATTGGAATAGGGTATATCTTGAAGTAGGAGAGTTTACTGAGTGATGGTAGAAAGGGAATGGCTTCATAGTGGCAGTGAGGAGGAAAGAAGAGATCTATTTCCCCTCTTGTCCCAGTGTATTTGTGTAAGAGAATGAGGGCACAGGGGACAATGAGAGAAGGTGAATCTAGTGATAGGGTGAATGGATAAGGAAGACACTGTGGTGGCTGGGGGTAGGTTTTAGTGACTGTAAAAAGATAAAAATAGCCTATATAAGTAAGAAACCTATGGTGAAGTCCAGTTTGTTAACTGTAGAATGGGAGTGCCGGAGGGTATAATGACATAGGAGGACAGAGCAGGATGGAGACATGGGCAAGTACAGAGTAGGTAGAGGGGAAAAAAGAGGGTTTTCTCTTACAGACCTTTTCATCACAAACATCCAATCATATGAACTGGGGGAAGCAGGAGAGTTATTTGCCAACCACAATTCAGTAGACTGCCGCAGTAGCCAACGGCACTGAGTGAACTTTAAAGGAAGAAGTTGTTTAACTTGAGTCTGTACCCTATCAAGGATACTGATTTGATTTGTTTCCCTTGAGTGATTCTGGAAAATTACAAGGGGTTGAGGCTGTCTTTGAACCTATGCAGGTTAGGGTGGTCAGTAGACCTGGTGCCAAGGATGTCCTATGGCCCTTTCTGGTTAGAAGGCTATTGATTCACTCAATTTCTATCATTACTATAGACAGTTCTGGCCCAAGCTCTGCTTTTTCTTGTTATCTAATAAACCAGTGCAGCATAATGGGCTATTCCTCAGTTTTCTCTTGCTCTTACCATCTAACAAGGGCATCTTCCTTTTTGTTCTTATGTGTCTTTGATAGTATCCTGTGCTTTGGTTTTTCTTTGTGGTTCCAATTTTGTTATGTGTTGTAGCCTGATCATCCTCCCCATGTACAGACCATGGTCCTAATTTTTTTTTAATTCTTCAGAGTTGGTAATGCTCCACGATTCACAGTCATACCAAAACACAGGCAGAATTAGCTTCATTATCTTTTCCTGACCCTTGTTTCAGAGAGAAGTTTCAGGTCATTAAGGGAGTCAAGCTATTTCTTAGAGTCATTATAGACCACTCTCCTCCTCCTATTTAATTCTGATTCCAAGTAATTTTCAATTTGCAGTGTCTATATACATATATACGTGCATACAAAACCAAATTCATTTCTGTCTATCCACTGGTAGACACAATCTAAGGCTATCCATATAATCATATATAAGAAAGCAGTTATAGCCAATCTTCATCTACCTGCTTTTTAAAATTTTGTGAATGTTTAGGATTTTTGAGTGTTTTTTATATACCTGTGTGTCTCTAGGTATAGACTATAGATATTGCATATATACACACATGTATGGCCTGGGTGTGGAGGTCTACTAATTCCCTATCACTGCGTGGGGCTGAACTTGTGATTAAACTCTCCCAATAAACCTTTCTCAGTAATATATGTATGTATAGAAATATATGTATATACACACAGACACATACATGTATATGTGTGCATGTAATATCTATGCTATATACATGTAGACACAGATATATATATGTAAACCTACTCAAAAGCCTAACCACAAATTTTATTTAAAAGCAAGTGAATAATATATATATATTCATATATGTTTTGTATACACTATATATATATTCCTTATTCACTTGCTCTTTAAAAATATGAATCTATCTATTTATCTAATACAGGAAGGTCAACAACTTTCTGGAGCATATCCAACGTCATTTTATTGTCCAAAAACAGGATGATATCTAGATGATTATTTATAGAGAAGTCTTCAATTTGAACTCTGGTGTCTCTCTTTCATGATATGGAATACAATGAATAGGCTATGACTCCTTGCATTATAACTTTCTTGACATTAATGATCAAATCATCACAGAACAAGGTTAACTCTGATGCTGTATCTTTCAAGGAATCTTGTAAATTTTGATAAATATATGGGTGACATCTTGTTGGAAGAGAGCCTCTGTTAAATGCAATGAATTACTTGAAATTGAGAGAATTAATAGTAAAAATGCCTCTTACCTCTCACCAGAGAGGTGGGAGACTATAGATGCAGAATAAGACATACATATTTATCATATCAATTAAACAATAAACATTTTAAAAACATGTATTATATGCTACAAGTTGGGGATTAAAAAGACACAAATGAGACAATTTCTGCCTTCTGGAAGCTTACATTTGACTGGATGAAGAACACATGGTGAATGTATCAATTTGTTTTACTTAACTTTATTTATGTATATACATATAATATATGTATATGTATAACAAAGGATGTTTCTACTGAAGGATGGGTGAATCATTGGGAAATGACAGTAATTTTAACCAAAAAGAACATTGATAAAAATGTAAAAATAAATAAAAGAAAAATAGATGCTAAAAATGAAAAAAAGGAAGTTTTATGCCATACATTGTGTTTTCATCACTGTTGCCATTGGTAGGGCTTCAGAAGAGAAAGGTCAATTTGGGAAGGGACAGCTGGTTAAAAGGATGATGCCTAAGAAATGAATTCTGGATTTTGGACCATTACTTACAATATTGGAATAATGGAATCTTGACCAGGCAAGCACTTTCAGCAAAGGTTGGTAATATATAATAAGTATGTATGCTCTGTGCATACATAATATGTATAAAGATATTTTATATATGCATACATGTAGATTATACATATACACATATATACATGTATATATGCATGCATGTATGCAGGGAGAAAGCATTGAATCTAGAGTTAGGAAGATATGAATTCAAATCTAGTCTCAGACATTTACAAGCTAGGCTAAATTTCTGCCCCCCAAAATTTACTCCCTTGTAAAATGGTGCTAATAGCAGCATACCTACTTCCTGGGGTGTTATGAATATTAAAAGAGATAATATTTATAAAGTGCTTAGCAAACCTTGAAGTCCTATACAAATGCTAAACATTATTTCTAGGTGGCTAAGTGCCAGAGTGGGCAGAGTTTTGGGCCTGGAGTCAGAAAACCTGAGTTCAAATCTGGTTCTAGACACTTACTAGTTGTGTGACTCTGGGAGAGTACTTTAACCTCTGTCTGCCTCAGTTTCCTGAACTGTAAAGTGGGAATAACAATAGCATCTATCTTACAGGGTTGTAAGGATCAAATGAGATAATATTTGTAATGTGCTTACCACAGTGTTAGCACATAACAAATAGGCACTGTATTAATGATAGCTATTATTATTATTTATTTATTGAACAATACATGAAGGTTTTACACGTTGCATTCCATGAAACCTCAACCCATTGACCTGTTATCAGTTCTCTGGCCTCAAACCTAGGAGATGAATTAAATAGCATTAACCTTAAGAAGATGAAGGAGACCCCAGCTCCAGCAAAGTTTCCTTGCGCTGTGAGGCAGTAGCACTTTTGCTCTTATTTGACTAGGAGGGTTCCTGACCTGAGGAAGTTGTGCCTCCTCATCAGTATAGTCTGCCACTTCACCTGCCCTTGTGTGTTCCTGCCATCAGGACCCATTACTGGTCCTCCTTCAGTCTGGTAGTCAGAAACCTCCAAGCCATACCATGGAAAGGTGGAGTGAAACAGAAACCTCTATAATTGTAACAGATTCCTAGGAAAGATCACAGCTATTTCTTATGACTTAAAGCTAGCTAGGTACCTCAGCCTAATTCCTGCCTCATTCTTCTGCCTAACCTTTATAGAGCCCCCTGTTAACCCTCCCTCCCTCCATGCCTTTCACTCAGTCTTTCCACTAGATACTTCTCACGGGGAAACTACATTACCAAAATCTGACCTCATTACTGCATGACCCATCCAGCGGCATGGTGAATGATGTGGAAAGAGTTCCTAAAACACAATGTAATTCATACATTACAGGTTCTTTTCATGCAATTTCTTACATGTCCTTGCTATATAAAGTGCCTTTTTGTTTTCTAGGGGAGTAATTCTGACTTCCTTTCAAATTTCAATTTCTTAGGAAAACTATAAGGAGACAGTGGCCCTGAAATATGCAAATTTCATACATTAATGCAAAATGAAAGCCAAAATGTGTCCATTTTTTAACCAAAATACAAAGTTAAATGTCTTAGAAATGCTTCTGTGCTAAAATCAATGGAGAAATATGGGAGAAGAATAAAAAGATAGGAAGTTCCTATCAAAAGCTTTCCATAAAATATGTATTAAATTGAAGTTTTCCTGTAAATTTTAAATCATTCTTGCCTCTTTGAAATTTGGGTTTTTATGAATATTGCAACTGCATAATGTATATCATTTTATTGGCAAAGTTCTTTGCCATTCCTCTTTTTAAAAAAGTCTCACAAATACGTCATGTGCCAAGTTAATGCTGTTTCACCCAGGTTATGAAAGTAGATATTGAAGAAGTGAGATGATTTCCCCAGAGTCATCATAATTATTGCCATGGTTAGGATCAGAAGCCATAGGCCTTCAAATCCTATCCCACCTGCTGCCCATCATACTACTTTGGCTTTCCCTTTCAAATTTAATTTCAAAGTAATCCTTTTTCTTGACAATGATTATTAGCATTTCACAGCAAAAGCTCATGCAGATTTCTTATTTATGTTTGTGTCAAAAATTGCATTGTGTCAGATGGCCATGGTAATGATTCTAGCAGCATTATCCAGGAAGAGATGAATGCTATTCATATTGTATTTCAACTACCCTCTCCATAATATGGAATTATAGTCATAACCATTTGACATGTAACTATTGCAAATACATGGTATTAAACTTGTTCTCATATTTATCTTTGCCAAAAGATAACTAACTACTCTCTTCAAATGTGGAACATGATGAGATGGGGGCTGGGGGAAGATAAAAACAACACATTGTCTTAGAGATTCACTAAGCAACAGGAAATATATAAAGCTATTATGAGGATTGGATGAACTCATTAATTTTATCAAATGACATGTGTGTTCTTGTGACATTAGCTTCACTTCACATGTACTAACTAAAGTAAGTGTTGCTAGCAAACCAGAAATATTTTATTCAATCACTGAGGCTGTAAGAGTCAAACCTAAGGATATTTGTGAGATGTAGACCAGCCCTTTAAGGCAATTTGAAAAGATGGAAGGCTGATTCTTTCTGTACGTGGGGAAAGGATTATTTTCTCTAATCAACAAAGAGAGGGAAAAAAAAAAACATTTAGCTGAGAAAACAGACCGATAAATATACACACATACATATACAAATATAGAGCCTTGTAAAGTAAAATGTAGGTCACCTAGAAAAGATGACTTGAGTCCAAAGTGACATCCTTCAGAAGCATTATTCAGTATGATATATTTAATAATTTCATGCATTAGGTTATAGCAGAAAGAACAGTGCAAGGACCTGGGATCAGCAGTATCCTGACTCAGCTATTAACTAAGAGTATAACATTGGGCAAGTCCAGGGGTAGGGATGGCCTCAAGGCCACATGTGTCCTTCTAGATCGTCAACTGCAGCCCTTTGATTGAATCCAAACTTTTGCTAAAAGGGCCACACTTGAGAACTAGAGGACCACATGTGGCCTTGAGGCTCCAGGCTCCCCACCCCTAGGCAAGTTTCTTGACTTCCTTGAGGCACAGTTTCTATCTATAAAATAGATAGCTGATCTGTGTGAGTTCTTAGTTCTTTTATATTTATAATAGAATACTTCTAAGAATTTAAAGGTCTACCATAATTCCAGTCATATATATATATATATATATATATATGTATATATGTATATATAGGACATATAATATATGTGTCCAAATAATATATATATATATATATATATTATTGCTTTTAACTTCAATTACTAAGTAGCCTGGTGAGAGAATTTAATAAATTATTTTAAGGAAAATGTTAAAATGTTGTTTTTCAAGAAAATGTGTTTTTAAGATAAGGTCCATGAGTATAGTTTTATATCACAGAGTTTTGAAATGGAACCTGATTTCAAAGTTTATCCCATCAAACTCTCACCTGAAGAAAGAATCTCCCATACAATATTCCTGACAGGTGGTCCTCCAGTCTCTGAATACTCCTGCTTCCAGGTTTACTAGCCTCCAGGAATGCCTGGATTGAAAATCAGACAGTTGTGCATGGAACATAGTGAGGTCTCTGAGTTGTCAGAAGCTATAATTATTGCCCAGTCCAGTTGGGGTATATTAGGCATTCTTTTGACCCTGTGATCAACTTTGGTTAGGCAATGAGAATTTCCGAATGCTGACATTGGGGGAAATGAGAGAAGGGTGGTAGTGACTAAGTAGTTGTATAAGTCAGTAGGGTGAATGGGAAGGAGGCAGAGAACAGAGCCTAATAGTGAGTAGGTAAATGAAGCCCCAGCAGATCGGGAGGGAGCATACATTTGAGGAAGTAGGGAGAAAGTGCCTCTCTGTTATTGTGAGACTGGCGCTTCTCTATCCTTCCAATCTGAGACCGAGCATAGTCTCTGTGCCCTACTCTCTTCTTACCCATCAATACCAGTATTTGAGGAGTAATGACAAAACAAGATCAAATGTTGCATATCTGAATGGCACCTTTCTGAACCCTCAGTATTCTATACATGTGAAGAAAATGCTCTGGGTCACTCAAATGGAATTGTATTCAAGGTATGGTTGAGATCCCTGTGTATGAGCATGCTGATCAGTGTGACAATAAATAAGTATATCATACCAAAAAGGATACATTCTTAATTTTTTATGAGACAGTCATTTTGCTTTGAATAATTCTAATTATTCCTGACACTTGGGGCATTTTTTTTATCAAATGTTCAACTAAATACAATGTGAAAACATAAAATTTTGCAAAGTTTTAATGATCAAACTCAAACAACCTAAATGAAGCAGCATGTCTCCAAACAAATCCAAAATGAGATAATCAAGGATTTCTTTTTACCAAATTTAAACATTTTGATTTTAAAAAATGTCATAAGAATTAACAAGTTGACTTCCCAGTACATGGCAAATACAAAAGGAACATTTTTTTTCTAATTTTAAAATTTTACCATGGAGGATGTAGCATTTCCACACAACAGAATTGTAAATGTTGTTTTTTGTTGTTGCTTCTGCTGCTATTGTTGTTGAATTGTTTCAGTTGTGTCCAACTCTGTGTGATTCAATTTGGGGTTTTCTTGGCAAAGACACTGCTGTGGTTTACCATTTCCTTCTCCAGCTTCATTGCAGTTGAGAAAACTTAGTTAAACACATTTAAGTGACTTGCCCAGGATCACACAGCTCATAAGTGTGTGAAGCCATATTTGAAGTAAGGGAGATGAGTCTTCTTGACTCCAGGCCCAAAACTCTATTTACTACAGCACTTAGCTGATTTAAATTCTGTTTGCTGTTGTTGTTCATTTGACTCTTTGTGACCCCATGGGTTATAGCATGCCAGACCCTTGTATCCTCCACTATCTCCTGAAGTCTTTCCAAGTTCATGTTTGCTATTTCCATGATAATATCTGTCTCATCCTTTGCCATCCCCTTTTCCTTTTGCCTTCAGTCTTTCCCAAAATTACAGAATTTTTCAATGAGTCCCATCTTCTCATTATGTGTCCAAAATATTTAAACTTCAGCTTCAGTATTTGACCTTCCAGTGAATAGACTGAATTAATTTCCTTAAATATTGACTGATTTGACCTCCTTGTTGTCCAATAGATTCTCAAAAATCTTCTACAGCACCATAATTTGAAAGTATTGGTTCTGTGGCACTCAGCTTTCCTTATAGGACAACTCTCACAGCCTTCCATTACTAATGGACAAACCACAGATTTGACATATTGATCCTGTTGGCAAGGTGATATCTCTGCTCTTTAGTTTGCTATCCAGATTTGCCATAGCTTTCCTTCCAAGGAGCAAGTTTTCTTTTTCTTTTTTTTAATTTCATGGTGCCTGTCTGAAGTGATCTTTGGACCCAAGAATATAAAATCTGACACTGCTTCCCTTTCTTTTTTTTTCCTCTATTTGCCAGGAAGCGATAGCACTAGTGGCCAAGATTTTAGGTTTTTTTTTATGTCAAGCTTCAAGCCACTTTCCTCTTTCACCCTCCTTAAAAAGTTTCTTAATTCCTCTTCACTTTCATTCACCAGAATGGTATTATCTGCGTATCTGAGATCATTGATATTTTTCCCGGCCACCATAAGCCCAGCTTTCGATTCATCTAGCCTGGTATTTCACATGGTGTATTCTGGATACAATTGAAAGAAATCAGATGATAATATATAGTCTTGTCATACTTCTTGTACTATCTGAAGTCAATCAGTTGTTCCATTTTGAAGATGATCTGGTATTCCTATTTCTTTGTTTAAATTAAATTTATTTTTAATTTACAACATTCAATTCCACAATCCCTTGAGTTTCAGATTTTCTCCCAGTTCCTCTCCTCCCTACTGCCCCCTCCATGGCAGCATGCAATCAAATATAGGATCTACAAATACCTTCCCATTGAACATTAGTCAGATTGTAAAGAAGGATTATGACCAATGGAGTGAAGGATGGGGAAGAGGAAACAAAACAAAACAAAACAAATGAGAGAGAGCAAGTAGTTTCATTCTGTCCACATTCAGACTCTGTAGTTCTTTCTCTGGATGTGGATAGCTCTTTCCATCATGAGTCTTTTGGAGTTATCTTATAACTTTGAATTGCATTATGGTACCTCAGAGTATTTTTGATTTGCATTTCTCTAATCAATATTGATTTAGAGCTTTTTTTCATTTGCTTATAGATATCTTTAATTTCTTCCTCTGAAAATTGCCTGTTCATATCCTTTGACAAATTATCAAACGGGGAATGACTTGAATTCTTATAGATTTGACTCAATTCTCTGTATATTTTAGAAATGAGGCCTTTATCAGAGACACAAGTTGCAAAAATTCTTTCCTAATTTCCCACTTCCCTCTTAATATTGGTTACATTGGCTTTGTTTGTACAGAAAATTTTCAATTTAATGTAATCAAAATTATCCATTTTGCATTTCATAATGCTTTATAACTCTGGTCGTAAAATCTGCCCTTCTCCATAAACCTGATAGGTAAACTATTCCTTGCTTTCCCAGATTGCTTATAATATCAGCCATTATACCTAGATCATTGTATCAGCAATGCCATATTCACAATGCCTATAGAGATTACAAATATGCTGATATAATTATCCATTAGAAAATACGTCATGTTTGCCATATGAGGAAATAAACTAGAAAATTTATTAAGATACCAAAAGACTGAGTCCCAAAACCAGAAAGTGAAAGCCATCAGAGTAGTTATGACATTGGCACAGGTAGATAAAGTAGAAAGCACCCACATTTTCAAGCCTTTAAAACAGAACAGGCTACCTCAGGCAAAGGTCCTCCTCTCCCCACGCACAGCAACCACCCAGCGTCCTGGAAGCGCACTCCCAGCAGCTCCGGCCCCTGGCAGTCCTCAGCAGGAGTCCTTAGCAGAAAGTCCTTAGCAGTTCTAACTCAAAAAAAGGGCTTCGCGCTGCCACTGCCTCTGCTGCTGCCGCCGTCACC